>NW_025110857.1:600000-1048340 GCF_015476425.1 Leptopilina heterotoma
TAATAATTACTGTCTCTATTAATACGTTTTTAATCCAAATTGCACTACTAATAATAATTAAATAATTTCTTTTCTGAAATAAAATATTTTTTTCTACAAATTGCGATAAATTTGAGAAAATTCTCGTCTAATGCAACTTTACTTTGTATATATAGACTCGTTCGTATACTCCATATACTTTTTAATGTTTTATCATGCTCATAAAGTGAGAAATATAGGTATTCAGTGCATTTGTATGTGAATGGTTATCACAAACTGACTCTCGATACGTAATGTCACATTAGTCAACCATGTATATTTCCCTCGATCATTTACAATCGAAAATTTAATAATTGGCAAAATTTTTAAATAAAAAATATTATTATATTATGTACAAAATATTAGAAAATATCTTACTTGCTCTAATTTAAATGTTGGGAAAAACGGGTCACTCACTTGAAACAAAAAAATATTTATACTCCAAAACCAATATTTTCGGTTTTTAGAGATAGAAAAAAATTTACGAAAAATAAAAATAATAAAAGATACAAAATCAATTTTAAACTTCCTTAGTATTTTTTTCCCTTTTTAATTTTACTGTAATTCTTTTTTTTGCCCCGAAAAAAAATGGTTTAATGAAAGTAATTCGTTTATAAAAAGTAGATCAGGGACTACGCCATTGGGATGGTAGTTGGTGAGCTCCAGAAGTGTACCTCATTGACTCGCGAAGCTCCTTATTTTTACTTAGGGACCAATCGTTCTTTGCTTTCGGTTTTTTTTTCTCTTTCTTTTTTTCTCATTCCCCCCCGCCCTTCAATTCTCGACGAGTCATAAAGTATAATGTTTTTGTGTTTGAAACACATTGCCATTTGTTGAGGCTAAAAAGTTTGTTTCAGAATAATTACACTTTAGACACAATGTGATCTGAATAATAATAATCCGCATATAGTATTATTATATATACACTATGTGTACACTACTATTTTGTTATTAACTTTATCCATAAGGTTATATACACTTGGGAAAACAAAATAATCTAATATTCATTAAAATATAATAAAAATTATTTTTTTCTTTCTAAATCTTAAATTCAGCACATGTACAAATTCAGTATAACAAAAAGACTATAGAATTTTGTATAAGAGTCTAGAATTTTTTCTATTTAAAGAAAAATATAACACTAGATTTTTTTTTCAAAAAATTTAACACAATTTTTTTTTTCGAAAAATTTAACAATAGATTATTTTCGAAAAATTTAATACTAGATTTTTTTTTAAATTTACCACTAGATTTTTTTTGAAAAATTTAACACTAGATTTTTTTTCAAAAAATTCAACACTAGATTTTTTTTCTAAAAATTTATCAAATTTAATTTTTTTAAATTTTTTTATAGACTTTTTCTTTCTGTATATTGAAAATAAGATTTTGTTTTTTTTTCTTTACTTGTCCACACTGGTTAAATGGAAAAGGAAGCAAAAAATAATTGTTGATTGATACGCAAAATTATCAGAGTGTAATAAATCGGATAATTTAATTTAAATGCTAATGCATATCTTCGTTTTAAAGTTATTTATACCTGTCACTTTTTATGCTTTCTTAACAAACTATCTTTGATTAGTTTCTTGATTATAATTCTTTATTAAAATTTTTTACTTTGTTCTTTTAATAATAATTATTATTTTTACTATTTCTACATGACAATTTTTCTTATTATTATTATTATTATTATTGCAATTAATTTTCATTACTGTCTATTACTATTTAATTATTAAATATTATTATTGTTATTATTAATAATATTTTTTATAGTTTTTTTATTATTATTATCAATAATATAATATTACTATTAAAAATTATTATTTTTATTAATAAATTTATTTTTAATTATTACTCGTTGTTGTTACTATTAATAATCATTATTATTGTTGTTAATATTCCTATTGTAATTTATTATTGTTATTAATGTAAAAAATTTCAATTATCTTTATAAATAATAATATTCTTCTTCAAAATTCAATTATTTTCAAAAATTTTCATAACATTCTTGACAAAATTTCAATTATTTTTATTAAATCATTAAAATTTCACAGTAATTTAATTATTTGTCAATTTTTTCTCCAAAAATTTATTTCTATTCAAAAATATAAAAAATTCTCGTTAAAATTTCAATTATCTTTATAAATAATAAAATTCTTCTTCAAAATTCAATTATTTTCAAAAGTAATAAAATTCTTCGCAGAAATTTAATTATTTTTATATTTTATAAAATCATAAAAATGTCACAGGAATTCAATTATTTGCCAATTTTTTTAATAATAAAATTCTTCTTCGAAATTCAATTATTTTCATAAAATAATTCAAATTTCACAGTATTATTATTTGTCAATTTTTTCCCAAAAAATTCAATTCTGTTCAAAAATTAAAAACATATTCTTGTGAAAATTTTATTTATCTTTATAAATAATAAAATTCTTTATCAAAAATTCAAAATTCAATTATTTTCTTAAAATAATAAAAAATTTCACAGGAATTCAATTTTATTTGACACTCTTTTCCCAAAAAATTCAATTCTACTCAAAAATTTAAAAAATTCTCGTTAAAATTTAAATTATCTTTATAAATAATAAAATTCTTTTCCAAAATTCAATTATTTTTGAAAATTTTCATAAAATTCTTTTTCAAAATTCAATTATTTTTATAAAATCATAAAATTTTCATAATAATTTAATTATTTACCAATTTTTTCTCTAAAAATTGCACAATAATTCAATTATTTACCAATTTTTTCTCCAAAAATTCAATTCTGTTCAAAAATTTAAAAAAACATTCTTGTCAAATTTCCATTATCTTTGTAAATAATAAAATTCCTCTTGAAAAATTTTTTCCCCCAAAAATTCAATTCTATTCACAAATTTAAATTAATGACTGATTTTTTGCTTTTGAATTAGGAAACTTTACTAAGAAATGGTAATTTCTTCTAATTCATTAGTAAATTAGTAGATTTTGCATTGAGTAAATAAATTTTACTAATAATTATCAATTTCTACTAATTGATTAGTAGAAGTTACTAATTGAAATGCAATAAATTAGTCAGTAATTCAAAATTCAGAGAATAATCCTTTTTTTTGTTTCTAAATCTTTTTTTCTAAATTAATAAGAATTGAAAACAAGTAATTAAAGACAAATTCTTACTAAACTTGAATATTAATTCAAAATTTAGTTATTAAAATTAAACTAAATGTTTAGTTTTAAATTTAATTTAAATTTACTATTTAATATACTATAAAGAGAAAATTAAAAAGAAAAAATTGAATAAAATAATTCAGTCAGTAATATTCAAATTAGTATTAATTTCGACTAATTCAAATTTAATCAGTATTAATAAATTACACTGGGAAAATTGTTCTTAAAATTACCAAAAAATATATTTTCAAGTTTAAAATAAATAAAAATAAAGTGTTTCTTTTATTTTTGAGTATTATAAAAAATATAACAAAAAAATAATACATATAACGTACTCTATGCTACGAAATCGGAAAAACAATACATTTAAAATTCAAATTAAATACTATTATTTTTCGGATTTAAAAAAAAGAAGTTATGTATAATTTTTTTTTTTTTGCAACTAATTTTATGATTAATTGGAAGTTAAAATCATTACATAAATAAGGAAGAATAAGTTTGTCATTGAGCTGTGTGAACACAGTCACTTTGTTATTTGCAGGCGATTAGCATGCTTTGTGTATATATCATTTGTGTGTGTGTGTGCGTGTGAATGTGTTTCTATCTATATTGGAATGCACAAGTGTAGGTGTGTATGCACATGCGTGTGTGTGTGAGAGAGTTGAGCTTGGAGCGATGCGTATCCATGGAAACTCATCCCTTCTGCTGAGGCATTACCCTCTCACTCTTTCCCTCACTTTTCTCCTGTCTTCGTCCACTTTTCTCTCTCCCTCTCTTTCTCTCTCTCTCTCTTTTTCCCATACACATTTGCATTTAGCACACTTCCCTCTCACTTTCATGCCGTCTCTCTCTTTCTCTCTCTCTATATTTCTTTCTCTCTCTTTCACTATATTTCCCTCTCTTTCTTTCTATCTCTCTCACTATTTCTCTCTCCCTCTCTTTCACTCTCGCCTCAACGAAAATTCTCTCCTTCTTTTTCCCGCTTCCATATCTTCCCTCTTTTCGGTATTTCGCGTCCTCTCTCACTCCCTTTTACTCTTCCATTCTCTTAATTCATTCTCTTTCTCCAGTATTCCTCTCTCTTTCGCTCTCTGTCCTTCTCTCGCTTTTTTTTTCTTTTTTTTCCTTTTTCTCTTTTTTTCCTCTTTTTTTTTATATGTCTCCAAGTCTCCATTCTTCCAGTTGGAAAAGAAACTATTCATTGTGGAATTGTATATTTATATATATATAAAATTGTGTATATGTATAAAATCATATATATACACAAACTCTAAACTCGAATATTTCAAAAAATTGAGAGGAAGAGATTAACTCGAGAACTGAATTAAAATTCGAGATTAAATAATTTGTGTGAGAATAGAAAAAAAAGGGGAATTTGCCGTTATAAAAAATTTACTTTTTGAAATAAGTTGTGAGAGATGATAATTAAAAAAAGGAAATTACTTTCCATTTAACAAATATAGTACAACAGTTTTACTTTAATCTACGTTAATTAGATTTCTTGAGGCTCCAGTTTTAATTGCAGATTCTTTAAAAAGATTTTCAGTTATTTTACTTTTTTTTCTTCTACTCCTTTTTTTTGAAAATTTTAATTAACTAATAACAATAATTAATTATTATCTTCAAATTAATTATTTTTCTTTATTTTCTTTATAACAATTAATTATTAACTCCAACATTATCTTATTATCAAAATTATATTTAATCTTTAATAATTATAATTATATTAATCTTAAATGCGACAAATTTTTATCTTTATTATGTTCAAAAACTAATTATTATTACAGTCTTTTTGATTTAAAATTAAAATTATCTTTATAAATAATAATATTATTCTTCGAAATTCAATTATTTTCAAAAATTCTCATAAAATTCTTGATAAAATCTTAAATATTTTTATAAAATCATTAAAAGTTCACAGTAATTTAATTATTTGTCAATTTTTTCCCCAAAAATTCAATTCTGTTCAAAAATTTAAAAAAAATTCTTGTCAAAATTTCAATTATCTTTATAAATAATAAAATTCTTCTTCAAAATTCAATTATTTTCATAAAATTTAATAAAAATTTCACAGGAATTCAATTATTTGACAATTTTTTCCCCAAAAATTCAATTCTATTCAAAAATTTTTTTTAAATTCTTGTCAAAATTTAAATTATCTTTATAAATAATAAAAATCTTTTTCGAAATTCAATTATTTTCATAAAATTATAAAAATTTCACAGGAATTAAATTATTTGACAAATTTTTTCCTCAAAAATTAAATTATTTTCAAAAATTTTTTTTAAATTCTTCGCAAAATTTCAATTGTTTTCATAAAATAATAAAAATTTCACAGTTATTCAATTATTTACAATTTTTTTTCTCCAAAAATTCAATTCTGTTCAAAAATAAAAAAAAAATTCTTGTCAAAATTTCAATTATCTTGATAAATAATAAAATTTTTCTTTAAAATTCAATTATTTTCATAAAATCATAAAAATTTCACGGGAATTCAATTATTTACCAATTTTTTCCCCAAAAGTTCAATTCTATTCAAAATTAAAAAAAAAATTATTGTCAAAATATTAATTATCTTCATAAATAATAAAATTCTTCTTCAAAATTCAATTATTTAATTTATAAAATCATAAATATTTCACAGGAATTCAATTATTTGACAATTTTTTTTTCATAAAAATTATCAAAATTATATTTAATCTTTAATAATTATAATTATATTAATCTTAAATGCGACAAATTTTTATCTTTATTATCTTTAATAATTAAATTATCACAGTTTTTTCTGATGATATCAAATTCAGAAAAAAAATGAATCAAAAGTGTTGCGAAGCAACATTTTAATTAATTTTTTGTCTCAATTTGATATCATTTGAAATTAAAAAAAATAATACAATAATACAATCAATAATTTATGAAAGTACGAGTGAAAATTTTTTGAATGAATATTTATAATAAATAATAATTATTTATCCGAAAACTACAAAAAATATTTATTAAATAATAATCCTTATAAATAATTATTTTTATAATTTAAATAAATTTAAATAAATAAATAAATTTTCGATTCATTATAAAATTGCTAATAGCAGTAAACTATCTATTGACTATATTATTATAATAATTGCAAATTTTCTTAATTATAATATGCATATAGAATTTTTGTTTGTCACAAACCCCTTCGCGGTGTCACTTTAATGTTTCCAATAAATCTCTTGTAAACAACAAGCATTCGAAATATCGAACGACTTTCAGTATAAAAGATGGGATTTAAGTGTGGGTGTGTTTGAAATTTCCATATACCAAGACTAGAATCGAGATTGGAATAGGAGGAAGGTGAACTTTCTATCGTAAAACTTGTTTTACTTTATGTATAAATATATACATATAATATGAGTTATTGTGCACGAAGTGTAAAATCTATTATTTTATTATAAACTTGTTTTTTTTTCATTATTATAATATAATTGCCTTTTTTTAAATAAACAAACATTTAATTTTTAAAATTATAGACGAAAATTGTAATTTTTTATTTTTAAACAAGTTTTTTTAATAAATAGTTTAATATTTATAAATTATTTTTATTGAAAATTATTAATAAAGTAATCGTCAAATCAGGGACTTTCACGAAATTCATTTTTATTAAATTCCAAATTTTTTATCAGATTTCAATGAAAATAATTTTCAAGACCGAATAATATTTAACAATTATTTAATAATAATTTAACATTAACTATTTATTACTATTCAATTATCAAGTATTAATTTATAATCTATTATTTATAAATCAATTTAAAAAATATTTGTATATAAATAATTAATATTAGTAATTAGTAATTTATAATTTATATATTTTACTATATTTTTAATTTGCAAATTACTAAATTATGAATTAATTAGAATAATAATAATAAATTATTATTATTTTTTTTGATTGTAAATAATATTATTTGCTTTTTTGTTAAATACCGTTTTTTTAATTATTTTTTGTAATAAAAGACCTAAATTATATTTAGGCCTTTTATTACAAAAATTATTATTATTATAAATATTATATATAATTTATTGCTAAATTGCGAAATAAAAATTAATAATAAAATTACAATGCTTTTTTTCATTGTTAAAAATTCATATTTAATATTTATAGATTATTAGTCATATTAAAATACGATTTCGAAATAAATTTAACTTTAAAGCATTAATTTTAAATTCAAGGTTTTTAACGATTCATTAAATCATATGAGTTTGTTGTAACGAGTTCATATATAGTATATTGTGGAAACAATGTGTTCTAATTGTAATTAAAAATTAATTACTGTCGAGGATTGACGTGACGTCATTTCAATTTTTTTTTCTGTTTTTTTAATTGTTTGTCGGTGAATTCACGTCATTATCTTTCTCTCTTTCTTTTCAGAAAAAAAAAGAAACCAAAAAAAATAAATAAAAGAAAAGAAACAAAATTTGTTTTCTTATTGTTTTGAAATGAAAAATGATGAGTGTCAGTAGCAATGGAAACCTTACTTCTCGAACTTAACGAATTATTATTCCCAATGACGGCCAATTACCTCTGTACGCCAATGGTTATATGGGCGAAGCCTGACGCGTTAAACTCATTGTCAGTGGCGCGGTCAACAAAAATATATTTTTGGACATTTTTTTCCTCTCTCTCTCTCTATATATATACACTTTAGAAAAATTAGAATTTACAAATTGCCCTTGGCAAGCATCCCGTTGTGAAAGTTTTTCGTTTTTCTTTTATATTTCTCGTAAATTCCAGTGCTACGCGATATCTATGAAAAACAAGCGAAAAAAAAGATGAAGAAGTAGAAGAAAAATAACTTTCACCGATAGTAAACAAAAAATTTTCCTTTTCAAAAATCCGAGAAAAATTTGGGAAAATTTGTTCTTTGAAATAATTTTTTTTTCAATAAAGAAAATTGTATTATTAAAATGAATTTTATTAATTTTATTAATTTAAGAAAAAAGAAGCCATGTGTCGATTTATCTGCACCTGCAATATATAAATATATATATATAAATGGTCGTTTGCGAGGACCACGAGTGCAGACGCCTATGAACCGTCCTTGGCTGTTGAGTGAACAGGGAAACTACTGTCCAGTTGTTCTGGCATTTAGGCACGCTTTGAAGATTAATATATTTACTGTTGCCTGCGAGAGGGTTTCACAATATTATAGTAAAAAAGAGGAACTCTGCCTTTTGGACCCAAAACGATTATTTCATATTTCATATTTATAATTTAATAACAATATATACATAAATATATATTGATGACTTTTACTTTTTTTTTCTCTCTCGTACTTGAATATTTTCAAATTTTTTTTCTTTTTTCGCTTTTTTCATCTTTTTAAAACAACTTGGATATTTATAAAATAATAAATCTTACACTTACATATTGCGCAAAACGGTTATTTTTATTTTATCACTTTTTTTTTCTCTTCTTTTTAAAATTCCAAAGTGAAGAAAGAAAATTGAGTTTCAATCAATTATTATCTTGACGGAAAATATCGAATTTTATGTGTATTTATATTTCTTTGATTTTAATCAATAAAATTTATAAATAAAAAAAATATAAATAAATAAAAATTCAAGCATATATAAAAAAAAATATTTTTTTATAACGTAGTAGTAAAAAAAATTTGTTAGTAATTAATTTTCTTTATTAACGTATCTTTTTGTAATTAATTTTTAATAGTAGTAGTAATAGTAGTTAATAGTAGTAATAAGAAAAAAATTGGTTAACAAATAATTTTTGTTTAATGTTTAAATATAAAGAAATTAAGAAAATATTTATAAAAAAAGAATAAATTATTTTCTTTTATCGCAGAAACGTAAGGAGAAAAAAATTTTTTAGAAAGTGTCGAATAATGTCAATATATAAGAAATAATGGTACTGATTAATCGTTGAAATTCAATTGCAATCATTTCAGGCATTTTTATAACTGTCAGTTTCTCTCTTGTGAATCTATTAAATAAAATATAGACGTTTTACGTAATTGAAAAAGCTTTTAATACAACGTTTGTATTAAAACCTAAGCTCATTTCCTGATTGTGTAACTCAATTGTTTTTGCTCTTCTTTTAATCAATTATTCCCCTTTTCTCCCACCCTTGAGGCAAATTTGATTAAATTTGGTTTATTAAAAAAATTAAAAAAATTATGAATTTCGATTAATAATTTTTTTTTTCAATGAAGCAAATTATAATTAATTATAATAATAATCAATTAATAGGAAATATTAATAATTAACACATTAATAATAAATACGTATTAAATAGTTAATACATAATAAAAATTAGTAGTGCTGTAGTAGTAATAATAATAATAAAAATAATAATAATAATAATAATAATAATAATAATAATAATAATAATAATAATAATAATAATAATAATAATAATAATAATAATAATAATAATAATAATAATAATAATAAAATAATAATATTAATTATGTTAATTATAGCTAGTAATGTATTTACTTGCAGTATAATTTAAAATATATTCACTGTATTCATGAAGGTATCAAATTTATATCTAAAATCTGGATCAAATTATAATTCGATTCAAATATTGATATCAATTGATTAAAATTTGATAGTTTCAAGTTGAGAAGAGTGATTACAATATATATATTAATAAAAGAGAAATTAAACTCAATTTAATTATTACAAATAATAATAATAATATTAATAATAATAATAAAAAAAAAATAATAATATTTACGAAAATAGTAATATAAATATTGTTAATAATATTATTTTTATAATAAAAAGCTTGAATTTATAATATTAATAACAATAAGAGGAAAATTCAATAAATTTCGCATTAAAACAATGGAAAAAATTACAATTTCAAAAATTCAATGATTATTTTATCTTTTGTTTCAGGTAAGACTCGCAGACTATTTCTCTACGTTTCTACTACTACTATAGTGCATATTTATGAATATTCTATTCTTCGTGTAAGTAAATGTATAATATATTCACGATAACAGTGCGTGTATTTATTTTTTTCCGGTGTTTAAAATTAAAATATTGTGCGACTAAGAATGGAAGTTTAAAATTATATTTTATACTCTTTCCACATTTCTTTTTTTTTTTTTGCAATTCACTAATTTATTAATTATTAAAAATAATCGATTTATAGAAGAATTTTAGTTAAAAAACGCTTTAAAAAATTGAATTTTGGTGAAGTTACAAATAATTGCCACAGAAATTCAATTATGTTCAAAAAAGTTACCTCAATTCAATGATTCTCAATATCTACTGTTTTATGAAAATTTTCTAAAAGAATTAATTTATTTAAAAAAATTTTTCATAAAAAATTCTACACAAAAATTTGATTATTTTCATAAATAATGAAAATTTCAGAGGAATTCAATTATTTACAAATTTTTTTATTAATTTCTTCGCAAAAATCCAATTATTTTCGTAAATAATAAACTTCTTTTTGGAAATTCAATTATTTTCGTAAATAATAAAATTCTTTTTGGGAATTCAATTATATTATTTTCATAAATAATAAAATTCTTCACAGAAATTTAATGATGTTAAAAAAATTATTGCTAAAATTTCAATTATCTTTGTAAATAATAAAACTTCTTCTCCAAAATTCAATTATTTACCAAAAATTTAATAAATCTCTTGGCAAAATTTCAATTATTTTCAAAAATTTTCATCAATAATAAAAATTTTTACAGAGATTTGATTATTTGCATAAATAATAAAATTCTTTTTAGAAATTCAATTATTTTTAATACAATTTTAATCAAATTCCTCGAAAAATGTAAATATTCTTAAAAATTTTATTTAAATTGGCCGAAAGAATTCAATTATTTAAACATTTTTATTGATTAAATTCTTTATGTGAAATTCAATTTTAAGAAAAATTCAATTATTCAATAAATTATTTATTTTTGTATTTAAATAATTGAATTCTCGGAGAATTTTTTAATAAAAATTAAATTAAAAATGAATTTCAATTAATTGAAGATAATAATTGAATCTTAAAAGCATTATGATGTGAGTTTTTATAAATAATTGAATTTTGAAAAAGTTTCAAGTTAAAATCTTTGAAAATTTGAATTTTTCATACTTTTAACTGACAATTCTTTAGAATCAATTTTTTAAAAAAAATTTAATTGGATTTTTTTTGAAGTTATTTGAGGTTATTATTTCATACTATATATTTAATTGAAGAAATTCCGAATAATCGATGAAATTTCATAAAATAGAATTATAAACAAATGGATTTGAAAATTCTCAAAAAACTTTTTCAAAAATTATTAAAAATAATTGATTTAAAGAAGAATTTTATTTAAAAATTCTAGTAAAATAATAATTAAATTGAAATGATAAAAATTATTTTTAAAAAGTTACAGTAACAATATTCTTATGATTTAAATAAATCAAAATCTTTAAAAATTAGTTAAATTTTTTCCATATATTGTTTAATTAATTTTTTAAAATAATGGATTTATAGAAGAATTTTAGTTAAAAACACAAAAGATTGAATTTTCGAGAATTTAAAAATGATTGAAGAAATTTAATTATTTTCAAAAGTAATGAAATTCTTCACAGAAATTTAATTATGTTAAAAAAAATAAAAAAATCCTTGTCAAAATGTTAATTATCTTTGTAAATAATAAAATTCCTCTCCGAAATTCAATTATTTTCAAAAGTAATGAAATTCTTCACAGAAATTCAATTATGTTAAGGGCATTTGAACCTTGATGACGTTTCAGTTTGTGCAAAGCATGTGTGACGTCATCAAGTTTCAAATGCCCTTAAAGAAAATTAAAAAATTTTTGTTAAAATGTTAATAATTATCTTCGTAAATAATAAAATTCTTCTCTGAAATTAAATTATTTTCAAAAATATTTTGTCTTACTTTTCGTGTTAACTATTCTTCTACTGATTTTAAATAAGTTTTTTATTTCATTTCGTTTAAATTTCATTTTACAATTCGTTGGTTAGCTTTGCTTTAATTTTTGGTACAATTTTCATTTTAATTATTCTTCTACTGTTTTTTTTAATAAGTTTCAAAAGGTTTTGAATTTGAAATGTTTGAAGATTTTAATTCCTATGGAAAAATAATATTGATTAAATATATTTATTAAAAAAGAAAGTTATTGATGTTTTCGATTAATTTTAGAATTTAAAAAATTTTTGTAAATAAGAAATAGAATTTTGAGTTTGTAATAATTTTCAGAGTGAATCATAATAATATTCTTTAGGGTCAGGAAAAAGGTCAAAATTTTGTCTGAAAATCCGGAAAAAATCATAAGTCAGGAAAAACAAAATTAAATTTTTGTTGCAACCTGAACATAATTAATACAAATATTAAATAGTAATCTATATAAATATAGTTTTTAATTAAATTTTTATTTTTATAATTCGGAATTATTATTATTATTATTTTTATTCGGAATAGTGTCGTCTATGTATATGTGCATTATGCCTATATGACGCTTAGACATGTCTTACAGAGCATTACAGGTGTTGCATGACTGCATTCGCAATCTCGTTTACACTAACATTCGCAAGTGTGCGAGCATCTTCACACACATTCCAAACTCATCCCGTAATTATGTGCCCGATATACTCATAATACACACACTAAAGAATTATGTACACGTATATACAAGTGCGTTCGTGATGCTTAAAACGAGTAGTTTTTCTCTGTCACTCTTTTTTTTCTCCACTCATTTCTTCTCTATATAATTTTATTTTCTTTGTTCTTACAAAAGTAGTATAAGAAAATTTTTTAATAAAATTAAATAATAAAAGAAAAAAAGTTTTACAAATAAAATTTATAGAAATAATAAAAAGTTTTATAATAAAATTAATAAAAATAATAAATAGAATTTTATAATCAAATTGTAAATATAATTATAAATTTTATAATATAAAATTGTAAATATATAATATTAAAATTTAAATTAAAATTATATTAAAATAAAATTATAAATAAATGTTGAGTCTATAAGTGAAGTTTAGTTACTATTTTTATTGCGATTCGAGTCTGTTTTATAACACCGGGGAAAAAAATTGATTTAAATAATTAAATCACTTTTTTTTTTACCATATTATGAAATAAATATTCATTTCTATCAAAAATAGTTTCTATTTTCAAGTATAAAATCCAGATTATTTGATCAAAATAAATTTTTTTCCCCCACTGAATATTTGGAAACCTAAATAAAATATATTAAAACCTCAGAGTAATAATAATACGATTTTATTGTCGAATTGATTAAAAAGAGAATGTTTTGTTTGTTTTGTACACTTTACATACATTATGATTGTAAATTATATTAAATGGAGCGTATTTTAAGTACCTCTCCTTGCATTTTAACGATAGATTTTCTTTAATCTCGCCTTGTATTTCTTACACACACTCACACATCCAAACAGGCAAAAAAAAGAGAGGAAAAAAATGCACAAAAGAAGAAATAAAATGCCTGAATTAAAAAAGAACGATAGGTCAGTCGTTTCTGGTTTCTTAAGCCTCGAGGCTTGAGTCACAGAAAGTAGCTTTTGAAGATCGTGAAATTCACTTCGTATAAATTATTCCTGTCAAAAGTATATTCATATATAAATATATATATATATGTATAATTATATTTTTTAATTTAAGCCATATAAAAATCTTTTCACATTTATTCGTGATTTTAATTTCATTTAATTAAGTTAAACGCACATCAGTTTTTTTTATTTCGAGAAGAAGAAAATTATAATTATCTTATTTATTATGTTTTTTAAGTTTTATAAATAATTATTTATAATTATTACTATAATATAGTAACTGCAATATTTATTTATTTATTTATTTATTAAAATATGTGCTCTCGAAATTTCAATTAGTAAAAATATTTGCTATAGTTTGAATTAGTGATTGACTTTTTACTTTTGAATTAGTAAATCTTACTGATAAATTAGTAGAGATTACTATTTATTAATAAAATTTACTAATTCAAAAGCAAAAAAATCAGTAAATTTTACTAATAAATAGTAATTTTACTATTAAAAATACTAAAAATAGTAAAATTACTATTTAGTAGTAAAATTTACTAATAAATAGTAATATTCTATTTTTACCATTTTACTATTTATTATTAAAAATTTACTTATTCACAAGAAAAATCAATAAATTTGACTAATAAATGGTAATTTTTGCTAATTTCTTAATAAAAATTACTAAATCAAAAGCAAAAATTTGCAGTTAGTAAATTTTACTAATAAATAATAATTTCTACTAATTTATTAATAAAATTCACTAATTGAAATGCAAAAAAAGTTAGTAAATTTTAATAATAAATAGTAATTTCCATTAATTTATTAATAAAATTTACTAATTCAAAAGCAAAAAAATCAGTAAATTTTACTATTTATTAGTAAAATTTACTAATTCACAAGAAAAATGAGTAAATTTGACTAATAAATAGTAATTTCTACTAATTTCTGAATAAAATTTACTAAATCAAAAGCAAAAAGTTGCAGTTAGTAAAATTTTTACTAATAAATAGTAATTTCTACTAATTTATTAATCAAATTTACTAATTATTGAAATGCAAAAAAAATTAGTAAATTTTAATAATAAATAGTATTTTCTACTAATTTCTTAATAAAATTTACTAATTCAAAAGTAAAATGTCAGTTAATAAATTTTACTAATAAATAGAAATTTCTACTACTTTATTTGTAAAATTTACTAATGAAAATGCAAAAAGTCAGTTACTAATTGAAATAATTAAACATTTAATTACTAATTTAAATTTCGAGAGCGAGCAGAGCGTAAAGAAAAATAAATTGTAATTTATGACATATTACAATAGATATCTTGAAATTCAAAAAAAAAAGTTTTTTTTCATTCGCGTAAAGAATATTTTGTTGCGCAACAATAAAATACAGAGAATAGAGTAAAAAAATTAATTTGTTTTTTAAATCGATAAATTTTTAATTAAAATTTTGTTTTTTTCAGTAAAATACACATACATTCACTTCTATAGTTTCATAATAATAAAATATTTAATTAAATTTTGTAAATAATTATAATAAATATATATTTATGTATAAATTAATTAAATAATTATTTAATTTATTAATTATTAAATTAAAAAATATATATTTATATATAAATTAATTTAATAATTATTAATTATTAAATTAAAATATATATATATATATATATATATAAATTAATTAAATAATTATTTAATTAATAATTATTTAATTAATAAATATTTATTATATTTATTTATAAATTTAAATAAATAATGAAATAACTAACTAAATAATAATGGAAAATAATAAATTTTAATTATCATGTTCTAGTTTTGAGGGAATTAATTTTGTAGAATCAAAATATTTCAACAATTTCTCTAGAAATACAATTTACATCATTCTGTGTGGATGGAATTCTATTAATGAATATTCTGGGGAAAATTTATTCGTGTAAATTTATCCTTCGTATTCAGTGGTTTATTTCTGTTGTTTAATGAAATTTATAATATTATTCTATATATTATCTTTTGAGTAGTGGTATATAGCAGTAGTAGTAGTAGTTGTATTGTTAAATATTTATACTGATATTAAATTTAGATTTTCAATTTCAAAAAAGGAAACTCATCTTTTTCCATATTTTTCCAGAATAATTCATTTATATAATATTGGATAGGAAACAAAAAAAAAGAGAAAAAAAAATGTTTACTAATCAGAAACATTATTTCAATTTCAAATTTAATTCCCACAGTATTTGCAGTAGTTATCACTTTCTTGAATGTTCGAGTATATATTCAGAACCCGCGAGAATATATAAACATATATATGTTTGTGTATGTGTATTCACTGTGTCATACTAAAAAGATATTTATAATATATAACTTGCTTTCATTTATAGTTGAATGTTGAAATACAAATTTCTATATACGAAGAAAAACTAGTTACCATTATGTTTAAATTCTAACTTTTTTTGTTTTAATTTATTATCATTAAAACAGAATTTTACTTCTGTTACAATTTTGTTTCATTCCTTTTGCACCTTTTTTTTATTATTACCAACATTGTTATTATTATTATTATTTTTAGTATCATTATCACTATTATCACTATCATTATTATCATTATTATCATTATTATTATCATTATCATTATTATTATCATTATTATTATTTTTATTGTTAATATTATTTAATATCATTACAGTTCGTGACTAGCTTTGAATGTGATTTTTATTCTTAATACAAATTTGGATTAATAAAAATGTTTATTGATTTGAATTAGTAACTGACTTTTTGCTTTCGAATTAGTAAATTTTACTAATAAATTAATAGAAATTACTACTTATTAGTGTTACTTTCAGTTGTTAAATTAAAATATTAATTTAATTTTTATGTTATTATTCAGAATTTACAGCTTATGAAATTATTATTTATTATAAAATTATTATTATTTATATAAAATTTATTATTTATTACTATATTTATTATAAAATTATTTTCTCAAAACGAAAAGGCATTAATTTAATTTTTATGTTATTATTCAGAAAATAAAAAATTCTGAAAAATTCTGAATAATAACATAAAAATTAAATTAATGCCTTTTCGTTTTGAGAAAATAATTTTATAATAAATAATGAAATAAAAATTACATTAATTTTAATTTTAAAATAAGTAGCAGTCATATATACGTATATATTTCATAGTAGCAAAATAATTTAATCTTGAAGGTAATTCTTTCTTTCTCCTATTATCATAAATGCATATTATTTTAGTTTTTTTTTAATTCATTTTTTGTGCCTCGATTGCTGTTAATTTAAGTGGTAATTTACTGAACAATTCCGAGCTAACATACACTACATCTATATAAGTACATATATATATATATACAATAAACAGGTTTCCACTATTTCAATAGCCACTTGGTATTATACATATGCGTTTCAATAACGTAGTGAACTAAACCTGTGAGCATAAACTATTCTTCGTCTTCACATTGTATGAAGAATATATACACACACACATAAATAAATAATTATATATATATATATATATAAATATATTTATAGGTATATATATACAAATATACAAATATATATATATAAATATAAATTCACTATATGAAACTAATTACATACAATTATGTATTGTAGTGTCCATCACATTGAAATTTATAAATGATCTTGTCCATCATTTTATTCAAATGCAATTTCACACATTCACATTATAGAGATCTCTGTTTCAAATAAAGAATATTTCAAATTTAAATTTAAAAATTCCAATAATAATAATAATAATAATAATAAAAACAATTGGGATTAATTATTTGTGAATTTTATTCCAGTTTATTGTGTTTATTTGTTTATTGTCCTCTCGTATATTTTACTATTAGAACAGCCGCGAGTACCGTTATATCTATATAAATCGCAATTCTATGTATACGTATATTATATTAATTGAACACACGTTAAACTTAATTAGACTCTCTTCAATTCTCTTTTACAGTGTGATGTGTTAACTGCATTTAAAAATTCATACCAACTGCTGATTATAATTAAAAAAAAAAAAACGTAATAAAAAGAAAATATTTTTATGCTTTTTTAGCGTTGACACAAATAGTTAATTTTGGTTTTCCCTGATTTCAGGGATTCAGGATTCAGATTCAAATTCAAACCTTTTTGAAACTTATTAAAAATCAGTAGAAGAATACAGTTAAAACGAAAATTTTAACAAAAATTAAAACGAAAAGTAGGACAAAAATTAATACAAAACAAAAATTGCACCAAAAATTGAATAACAAATAAGTAATAATAAATAATAAATAAATTACAAAAAAAGTAATAACAAAAAAATTAATAACAAAAAAATAATAAATAGGAATATATAACAAATAAATAATAATAAGTAAAATAATAAATAACAAATATATATAATAAATAAACATATAATAGATAAATAATAAAAAATAATAATAAACAAAATAATAAGCAATAAATAATAAATAAAATAAGAGGTAACAAACAATAATAAATATTATTTAAATAAATAATTTACAAATTAATTAACAATTTAAATAATAAATCAAGTATTTTAAAATGTATTCAAAATCTAATAATTTGAAATAATAAAGATAATAATTTCGCCAGTGAAATTGAATTATTACATTATTAAAAAATATGAATATTAAATATCGACATAAAATGAAAATAGATTTTCCAATTTACATTGAATTTTAATAATTGACGATAATTTGCATGAAATTTTCTTTTTTGTTTCAAATCTAAAACAATAAATTTGATAAAATCTACAAAAGTAGACGAATTGTTGCAAAAAAAAAAGTTAGAGTAATTCTTTTCTGATAGTACATATCAGACCATCATTTACGTTACGTTTTGTGCGGTTTTTATCGGTCTTCAACACGATAACCATATCATCACGCCATATGCTTGGTATATAAACTAAAATAATATTATCACTCGTTAAATTTACTGTTGTATACATTTTATATCTTATTTTTGTTTAACTAAAAATCGTTAATATTTAATTAATACGAAAAAAAAAATTTTTTTCTTTCCACCGAGATTTTATATTATAATATTGATCGTTCCAAGTTATATAGCACTACCGCGTACTATATAAGAGACGCCTTTAAATCGCGCTGCTTTCTTGTTCACGTTCAAATAATTTTACATTTGAATAGCTTTTAGATTTGAATTAATTTACTAGTGAATGAATTTAATCCTAAAATTGTCTAGAAAGTCATCATCAACTACTTGATAAAAAAAAAAAAAAAAAAAAAAATGTTGGAGAGGAAAAGATAATCTCTTTTTTTATTTTTAAGATCATTTATATATTCGATTTTATTTGTAAATTAAATTATTCTCATTTAATTATAACCTTGTTTATTGGTTGCATAAGTATGTATACATATATGCACTACGTTAGGTAAATACTGGAGTGAAGTAAATATTGAACCAACTCTGAAATATCTCTACTATATTAATAATTTAGAATTCAATTTAACACATGAAGTGGAAAATAGACAAATTTAGATATTTATGATTTAAATAATTATAACATGTGGATTTAATATAATTAATTAATTAATTTGTAAATAATTATGTCGTTGAAATTAGTGTTAAAAATTATTATTATAATTATTATTATTTAGTGATACAATCAATTTACTTAAATATTTTTAATTTAATTTTAAAAGAGTTGCTTTTACATTTTTCATTAATAGATTAATTTCAAAAGATTTTAATTTGAAATTTTAGAAAATTTCAATTTAGAATGAATTTAATAATTAGAAATTTATTAAAGAATACAATTTTTCAAAAATATTTTAATAATGTAAATTCTTCTGAAATTAATAAAAAATTTTAATATTAATTATTCAATTATTTTCATAGGTAATAAAATTTCCACAGGAATTCAATTATTTAAAATACAAAATTTCATAAAATTTTTCGAAAAATATCAATTATTTAAAAAGATTTTTATAAAATTCATCGAAAGAATTCAATTATTTAACAAAAAATTTAACAAAGTTCTTTTCAAGAATTCAATTATTTTCAAAAGTAATAACATTCTTCGCAGAAATTCAATTACGTATGTTCAAAAATTTTTTTTAAATCTCTTCAAAATTTCAATTATTTTTATAAATCATAAAACTCATTGTAGAATTTCAATTATTTTTAATACTTCAATGAAATTCCTCAAAAAATTTTATTATTCTTAAATTTTTTTTATCAATATTCGCCAAAAAAATTCATTTATTTAAAAATTTGTTGATAAAATTTCTTATGAGAATTCAATTTTAAGAAACATTCGATTATTCAATAAATTATTTATATTTGTATTTAAAAAAATAAGAAATATATGCTCTCAAAGTTTTGAGCGTTTAAATAAACAAAATATTTGTTATTAAAACAATTTGTAAACATTTTCATAAATTACTGATTGTAATAAAAATTAAAAACTTAAATTTTACGTTCAGAAACTTTATAATTTGTTGTTTTTTACAGTAACGCAAAATTATTCTAATAAATATTTAATTTCAACAAGGAATAAATAAGTTTCGTTAATTTTAACGTTCGGAACTTTAGTATCATATAATAAATAAATTAATTGAATATTTAAATAAATAATTAAAATTATTTATTACTTATTATTTTGTTTATTATTATTTTTTACTATTTATCCATTATCTGTTTATTTATTATATATTTGTTATTTATTATTTTACTTATTATTATTTATTTGTTATATATTCTTATTTATTATTTTTTAAAAAAATTTTTTAATTTATTATTTATTATTAGGATTTGTTATTCATCATTTTATATTCATCACCATCGCAAATAATTCAGAATCACTCTCTCTCTCTCTCTCTCTGTCTGTCTCGATTATTTCGCACATTAATATTTCAAAAAAGAAAAAAAAATTGCGAAAAATAAAGTAAAATTTTTGTAAACAATGAAAAAATGAAAAATTATTGAATGCTGATATAATAGTGTAATAAAATTCAAAGCTATAATCAAAGCACTTAGTCATTGCGTGTTCGTGTTTATATATATATGTCTGTGATTGTGCGGTAAAAAAAGAATAAAAAAAAAAAATAAAAGCATGAGAAGTCAGTTTTTAAAAAAAATCTCTTTGCTCGTACATACTTTTTATTCAGTTCGTCGCCGAAAATAAATGTTTCAAGTGCGCATGCACCACGATTACTCCCACATCGTGGGAGATATATCTTTATTCTCTATTTACGTGTGCCATGTTTTTCTAGAAACCACCCACGAAACGAATTCTAAGATACCGATAAAGCTATATTATATATACTATATATCCCGAATAGGTTGCAAAAAGCGAAAGTTAATTCTTCCCTAATTATATGTATATGTGTACAATTCTTTCGCAAATCCACTGACAATGAGAATAGTTTACGAAAAAAAATACCAAATTGAATGTTTCAAACATTAATATTTAATATTGATAAATTAAATATTTATTATTAAGTATTTTGATTTTTAATTTAATTTTTTTATTTTAAACAAAGAATGTTGGAAATTTTATTTATTTACTGACAAAAAAATTTGCAATCATAAATGTAAAAAATATAAAAACTTCAAATGAACCTAATTTATTATGATCACAAGTTTTGGAACGAAATAGTTTTTCTTAATTAATTTTTTTAGAAAAAAATTCTGAATTATTTTTTATTCTTCTATTTTCTTTATTCATATTTTATTTCTATTTCTATTTTTTCATAAATAAAATGCAATAAAAATTAAAAACATAAATTTTTCCTTTGTAGAAACTTTAAAAATAAATGTTTTAACAAAGAGCGGTAAAATTATTGTCATAAAAATTTAATTTCATCGAAAATTAAATAAATTTCCTTGATTTGAATAAAGTTGAAAACTTCAGAATCATAATTTATTTATTTCTTCTTCAAATTAAAATTTTATTGCAATAATATTGTGTCACGTATTTAAAAATAAGTATTCTAAAGATTCTGAATGTTTAATTTTCCTTTGTTTTTTGTAAACAGTCAGTAATTTTTTATAAATATTTATAGTGGCAAAAAAAATTCGTTCATTACGTTTCAAAACTCGTCGATTAATAATAATAATTAAATATTATTGTAATTAAAATTTAATAATAAAATATAATTGTAAATTTTTAATTTTTTAATTTAAAGAAAAATATAAGAGAGAGAAAATTCAGAGAGTTGACACAGCAAAAAATTCTTTATCTAAAATTTATTTTTGTTCCGAGAATAATTTTCCAAATTTCAAAAAACAGAAATTAATCATTAGTCAGAAATACTAAAAAATTTTCTCTCTGCCAAACTATTTGAGGAAAAATTTTGATATTTTTTCCATTCTATTTACATGAAATACAAATCTTTTTTCCACGATATGATGATGATGGGTATGTTTGTCAAAGAGCTTTTATGTTTTCGTAACTTTTTACTTAGGAGTTTCGACTTTTTTCTCTCAAGTGTTTAACTTTGATACTTTAATTACCGTTTGAAAATACTTTTATTGCAACAGAAGAGATGATGAACGCAAATTCATTAGTTTGTACTCCTTTTTGTCTGTTATTTTGCATAGCATTTGCATTACTTTGCATACTGGATTGTAGTACTTTTTTTAAGTAGAACTCAACAGTATATATAGTGTGTATTTTCTTTCGAGATGAAAGAAAGCAAATATACTTTTTTCATTCTTTTATGGAAAAAAAGAATAGATTTCTTTTTTTCAATTTTTTTTTATTTTTTTCTAGAAGAAAAATAAGGAAATACTTTCACTGTAAAAATAAATTTTTTGTCATTTTCTGGAGGAAAAGCACTTTTGCTTTTTAGAGATTTTATAAACTTTTGTTTATTGTTTTACTTATTTTTATCATTTTGCTAAATTTTACAAAAATAAACTGATAATAAATTAAATAGTAAAGTATGAATCAAATTTCTAAAATATAGTATTTTTGTAAAATTTAACAAAAGAATTCAATTATTATTTTTAAAAAATTGATAAAATTTATCCAAAATTCAATTATTTAATAATATTTGATAATAACATTTCTCATGAAATTTAAATTTTTAAAAAAATTTTTGATAAAATTCTAAGCAACTATTTAATTATTTTCATAAATAATAAAACTCGTTAAAGAATTTCAATTATTTTCAAAAATAAAGTTTCCCACCGGAATTCAATTATTTAAAATAATTTTTTCATAATATTTATTATAATTCGAAAAAATTTGAAATAATTGAATTATTATTATTTATTTAATAAAATTCTTTCCAAGAATTCAATTATTTAGATAAATAATTTTTCGAAAGAATTCAATTATTAAAGATAAATAACAAAATTATTCCTGAAAATTCAATTATTTTGAGGGATTTTAATAAAATTCTTTGCAAAATTCAATTATTTCCATAAATAACAATATTCATCACAAGTATTCAATTATTTTTAAAAGTAATAAATTTCTTCTTGGAAATTCAATTATTTTCAAAAATTTTAATAAAGTCGTTCGCAAGAATTCAATTATTTTCAAAAATAACAAAATTTTTCACAGAAGTTCAATTTTTTAAAACATTTTAATAAAATTTTTCGCAATAATTCAATTATTTTCATAAATAAATAAAAATTCTTCTCATGAATTCAATTATTTATGAAAATTTTAATAAAAATTCTTAGTAACTATTTAATTATTTTTATAAATAAATAAATAATTAATAAAATTCATCTCAGGATTTTTAATTATTTTTAATACAATTTTACAGGAATTGCTCAAAAAATGTAATAATTCTTAAAAATTTAAGTAAAATTCTGCAAACAGGAATTCAATTATTTTCCCATAAAATAAAATTTTTCACGAGAATTCAAATTATTCATAAAAATTATAATAGAATTCTTCCTAATAATTCAATTAATCAATTCAATTACTTTTTGGTATTTTAATAAAATTCTTCTCAAGAATTCAATTCTTTTTAAAAATTTTAATAAAATTTTTCGCAATAATTCAGTTATTTTCATATATAATAAAATTTCCACAGGAATTCAATTATTTTTGGAAATTTTAATAAAATTCCTAGCAGCTATTCAATTATTTTTATAAATAATAAAATTCACCGAAGGTTTTCAATTATTTTTAATACAATTTTACAGGAATGACTTAAAAATATAATTATTTTTAAAAATTAAATTTCAATTCCTCGAAAAAATTAATTATTTAAAAAAATTATATTGTAAAATTCGTTGGGAGAATTCAATTATTTACAAAAATATTAGAATTTTTCACAGGAATTCAATTTTTTTTTACTAATAATAATATTTTTCACGAAAATTCAATTTTCAAAAAAAATTTTATGATAAAATTCTAGGCAAGAATTAAATTCTTTCATGAATAAATATTTTTATTGTAAATATTTTTGATGAAAATTTTTTCGAACGTTCAAATGAACGACAATTTTTGTCATATTTTGTTAAAATTTGAATTTTGTGAGAAAATATTTTTTTAATTCTAGCAAATGTTTGAAAATATTTAAATAGAAAATTAAAAAACTTTAGGGACGTGTTTTTTGGTCATCAAGTTTAATTTTTCGATAGCTACTTTTTTACTAATTTTTTTAAGTTTGAAAGACACTTTTTGCTACTTTTTTTAAAAAATTAATTATCAAGTGCGAAGTCTGAAAATAGTAAAAAGTAAAATAATACTATACCAAGTGAAAATAACAAAGCACCATATTTTTTTCCATCTGGAAATAACTAAAATATTTCAAAAGAAATTACAAAATTCAATTTTTGCAGCTCTTTGGAAAAACTTGACAAAAAAAATACAATACTCAAGAGTTTGAAAAGGCAATTAATTATCCATACACCGAAAAAAAAGTATACTGAAACTAAGTATAAATTATTCTAGACTATTTTCATTAGTGTATATTCTAAAACTTTTAGTATATTTCCAACAAATATTTTCAATATTAGTTGATATTCTTAAAAGAAGAATATATTCTAGGACTTAGAATATATACTTGTATGGAGAGGCGTTATGCGCATGTGCAATCGGGCGATAGCAGAAACTTATTGTAAAGTGCAGAGATTCGCGCTGGCACGTGAATGTTTATTTTCATTTTGTTTTAATAAAATAAAATTAATATGGAAGAAGTGAAAATGTGGCTTCGGTTGTACGGGCTTTATGAATTAGAAGGTCGTTTTGAATATAAGTAGATTTTTATTGTATCACTCATTTAACTTGTAAATTGCATTCAATTTATCTTTCATTCATTTTGAGGTTAGAAAAGTAAACATTTGCACAAGCAAACAAGCACAAGCAAAATTTTATTTATTTGTTTATTTAAATGTTATAACATTGAATTGCAATTTTAATTTCTTTCTTTCTTTAATTTCTTTTCACCCTTATTTCTTTCGCACAGGGGGTGATGGAAACCAATACATTAGTTTTAAACATTTATTGTAAAAGATTTTCTAATTTTAAATAAATAATTTTTAATATTATTTTAAGTGTCTTTTTTAATGAAATAAAAATATTTTAATTTTTTATTAAATACAATATTCTATTCCTCAAGTTAGATTACTCTATTCTTTCAATTAGAATATTCTATTCTTCATGCCAAAATATTTTCATCAGTAGGTGAAGAATATAATACACTTCCCATTAGAATATATACTTGATCATTAGGTGAATCTCCTCTAACATATAGAATATATCCTTGGCACCTATTTTAGGGGGATGTATTCTTCATGTTAGTGGGAAATACTAAGTTTCAGTATATTATTTTTTCGGTGTAATGTATCCGCATACACGCTTATATATTCTACTGTAGAAAAAAATAACACTATTGGTTTTGTATTGAAACTCGAGAGTAAAAAATTTTTCACGTAATTATTTAAATTGAATTAGAGGAATTTTAATTATAAAATTTCAATTTATATAATGGAATCATTTGTCGCACACACACACATATACATTTTAAAACACTTTGTGTATGTTTCTCTATATACATAAATACAATTTGAAAATAAAATATATCCCATGTAAAACTCTCTCTGTCCTTGTTTTTGACTTTGTTTATTAAACGCACGACTGCAAATGAGAATAATCCCAGCGAGTGGGAGGTGGAAAATATATAGAGAATGAAAGAGCAAAACTGGTAAAGCGAAATGTAAAGGGAATTTTAGGACGTAGATATTCGTAATGACCTGCGGGGAAAATGGAATGAGAACGAAATGAGAAACCGCGTGAAAAAAAAGTGGCACCCGAAGGGTTGTGCAAAAGACAGAAAAAGGAAGCAAAACGAAAAGAGGGGAAAAAAAGAAAGCTAGAAAAAAAGAAAGATAAAAAAAGAAGGATGAAAAAAGAAAAAAAAAGATGGAAAGAAAAAAAAAGAAGGAAAGAAAGAAACTACAGAGAGATAAAGAACTGCTTTATCGGACTTTTCTACATTTAAACTTCATTGTCGTTTTTCTTTGTCCTTCGCACCTTTATCACTCCATTTTAACAATCATCCAATCTCTCACATCCTATATAAACATGATTTCATTCAACTTAATTCAAAATTTGCTTTTTTTTTCTTTTTTTTAATTCATTTTCCGAAAAAATAATTTTTTCCCGCATTTTTAACTCGAAATCGAGTTTTTATTATTTCGAAAAAAAAACAAATCTGTAGAGATATTTTTTTGTTTCGAATGTAAATTCGAAACAAAAATATATCTCTACAGATTTTTTTTTTTGTTTTGGACTTTATTTTTCAGATGAATTATTATTGTTTTCAAAATTATTTCCATTTTCAAATTTTTTCATATTAAATATTCAAATTGAATACTTTTATTTTCAAAATGAATATATTTTTATGCTTCGAAAATTTGTGGTAAACAATAATGTATGAAAATTATTTTTAAAAAAATATTTCGTTCATTCGAACGTTCAAAACTTGTCCCTTGTAATAAATAAAAATAAATAAAAATAAATAAAAATAAATAAAAATAAATAAAAATAAATAGAAATGAATAAAAATAATTAAAAACATGGAGAAAGTTATTTATAATTTAATTCTTTAAAATTATATTACAAAAATCAATACAATTCATTTTCAACTTTATTTCGAGATGAATATTTTTATTTGCAAAATGAATATTTTTATATTTTTAAAATGAATATTTTTTTATATCCACAGATGAATATTTTTACTTTCAGGATGAAAATTTTTTTTCTATTTTCAAGATGAATATCCTTTATTTTCGAAAATGAATTTGCTTACATTTTCTCATGTTAAATTTATTTGTCTTGAATTTTATTTTCTGCGCACACACAAAACGAAATCAATTTACTTTTAAAAGTGAACTTTCAAGATAAACATTTTATTTTCTTTACAATGAAAATTTGTTTTTTGAATAAAATTTTTATTTTAACAAAATTTTCATTTTAATAAAATTTCATTTTTAATAAAATTTTATTTTTATGAAGTTTTTATTATTTAATAAAACTTTCATTTTTATAAAGTTTAATTTTAATAAAACTGCAATAAAATTTTCCTTTTTATAAAATGCATGCATTTCATTTTTTTTCTCAAATTATATTTATTTTGTATTTAAAATGAATTTTCTAGAGAATTAGTTTTTTCCCCTTTTTGCATATTATATGTATACAATTGTAGGAATATATATATATATGAGAATAAAAAAAAAATGATTCAAGAGTTTCTAGACGTTTCGACCGTACAATTTCGCATAGACAATGAAGGACAGGGTTAAATCACTTTAGGGTGCTCTTGCTTTGAAAGGCCTCCCACGAAAGCAAATGCTCTATAAATAAATCGCAACTACTTCACATCAAGACAACCGCGAGCTCTCTTTTCAATATTTCCTTTTGTTCAAATTTGAATAATTACAGGTCAAACCATTCACTCTGGATTTTTTTCTTTTCTTTCATTTCAATTGTTATATTTAATATTGTGCAATATTTCCTTTTGTTGGAAAAATATATTATTTATTTTTTTTTTAAATATATTATTTTTATCTTTTTGGAAAAGTATATTTTTACTTTTAATTGAAGAATATTTTTTTTATTTTTGATTAGAAAATATATTTTTATTTTTCATTAGAAAATATATTTATATTTTTGATTGAAAAATGTATATTTTTATTTTTGATTGGAAAATAAATTTTTATTTTTGATTGGAAAATAAATTTTTATTTTTGATAGAAAAATAAATTATTATTTTTGATAGAAAAATAAATTATCATTTTTTCGAAAAATATATTTTATTTTTTCTTCTGAAAAAATAATTTTGCGTTCAAACAAATTTTTACTTTCAGCAAACAAAAAAATTTCACAAGAAAAAAATGTTAATTTACAAAACATAAAAAAATTGTTTATATTTACCGACTAAGAAGATTCAATTTCTGTAAATATATTTATTTACAGCAAAGAGAGAAGTTAACGTATTTTATATATATGAAACCAAAAAAAAAAGAAAGAAAAAAAAAAATATACTTTTTCGCCGAGACTTTATTCAATATCCTCCTAAAGCCATGTTTATTTACTCTTTCCTTCCTGCAACACAGTGAATTTTTACATTTTCTTTATAGCTTTTATTTGTTTTTAACTAGAAAAAATATGCGCGACTAGAATATTCTATATAGATATATAAAGAATTTCTATACAAATCGCTAATATTATATTTGTATTTAAAGAGTCGGTGCGAGGGAAAATTGCCTTTCGCCATTTGTTTCCACGGGTAATGCTACTTATGTATGTAAATGTTTGTGTCTATATAATAAATGTGATGTTGTGTTTGTATATATGCGTGTTAGAAGTTAAAAATTTTTTTAAATCTATTCATTTTTACTCAACTACATAAACATATATATCTCTCTTTCACTCTGTGGTAGAAAAATTACTATCAAACATAAAGCAACTAAAATTCTTTTACTCTTTTCTCGCAATTTATTAAAATTCTCTTCTGTTGCAAATAATGAATATTGTTCGTAATAATAATAAACAATAATGATAAAAAAATAATAACAACAACAGTAATTATTATATTTTTTGTTATTAATTAAATTTAAATAAATTTTTGTAAATTAAAATTAAACTTTTTTATAAATTTTTAATTTGTATTATGTTATTTTTATATAAATTCACCAATTACTATAGAAAATGGTTATATCAAACATAGTTTTTAGTTTTAAATTAATTTTAATTTTTAAATTAAAAATAAAAATTTTAATTTCATTTTAAATTTTTCTAAATTTTTTAAAGTTTATTTTTCAAATGAACGAAATATTTTTCTCTGTTCCAATATTTAAACAAAAAATACAAGACTCTAATGAAAAATGTTGTAATCGAACATTTATTTAGTGGGGAATTAATTTTTTAATTACAAAAACAACATTTTGTAAATGAAATTAAAAATTAAATCAATTAAAAAAATTGAACGTTCGGGGCATTTTTAAAAAATTGGAAATTAAAAATAATCCGAATAAAAGTTATGCAATATTTCTACGGTAATTTTTACTATTTTTCAGAGTCAAATAAAAATTATGATGCAGTATTTATGCAGTATAAAAATCACCTCTTTTTTAATTTATATAACTAATTTAATTATAATTTGATTTAATTAATTATGCGTTAATTTATTCCATCATTTTTTTATTTCATTTGATTACTGTGTTTGATAAAAATTTAATAAAAAAAAATTCAATTTAATTTTAATATCATCATTTATAAATTTAAATATGGAAAGAAAGAATTTTTCTCTGCATTAAATATTTAATTAACCAATGTTTCATCTATTTTTAATCAAATTTTAAACGACATCTGTTCAATTTTGCAAGTTTACTCAGAATATATATGTACATATTGCAATTTTTTTTATCGTAATATTAAACTTATATTTTATTTTTAAAAATGTTTCCGGTTATAAAGACGTATATATAGAGGTCTTTGTTAAATTATTAAAATTCTCGTTTTTTAAGCAGAATTAAAATTAAAATTCGTGTGTATTTAATTACATTTAGTGATAACAATGAAACATTAAATTCTATATTCAACATTTATTTTCAATTTTTAATTAATTTCGAAATATTTATAACTGTTGTTAATTTTTTTTTGTAATTTTATTTCCCCTTGAGATCAACATTATTTTCTGTTTAAAAATTATTTCTCTCAATTTTCTAATTTGTAATAAGTTCTTTTCATATTAATTTTTATTTTATAAAATATATCAAAAATAGTTTCCACTTTCTTCTAAATTAAAATTTTTAATTTAATTTATTATAAATTATTTTAAATCCATTTAAAGGCCTCGTAAAATTGATCTGACAAAATAAATTATTTTTCTTCAATTGTTATTAATTATTTTTATTTAATTATTTTATAAAGTTTTTTTATTGAATTATTAGTCAATATTTTTATTTTAATATTAATAATTTAATTTATGTAATTGGCACCTCAATAATAATTTAACAATTAACTATAATGAAATTAATTATTAATAAATTAATAATTAACATTATCGTTAAATCAATCATTAATTCATTCACCAATTACTAATTAATTGAAAATAGTTTCTAATTTCGTGTAAATTTTAATTTTCTTTAATTTAATTTATTATTTAATGATAGATAGACAGTTTTATTTCTTTAAATGTTATTTCATTAATTTATTTCCTGTATTATTATTAATTAACTAATTAATTAATTAACTATTATTAAAATTTGCCGAGTGATAGTTTCAATCATTTAATGTTTATTATTTATTTATTTAATTCTTAATTAATAATTAATTAAGAACATATTTTCTTTCTAATAACAAATTTTATCATTTTTCAATAAAAGAACAAAATTATACATTATTAGAGTCCTTATTTTACCAAACTTCAACTGTAAAGTTTACTCTAATTTCATAAAAATTAACTCTTCCTTTCTTTCTTTTCTTTTTTTTTTTTTTTGTTACTTTTCTAGAAGCATTTTTACATTATTACAGATATACAAATATATTTAATCGAAAACCGAAACACATATTTACACACGTCATTTATAGTTCTCTGTAGATTAAGATATTATCGTAGCAAGTCATTATAACGCAAGACAACTAGGACGTGCTAACAAAGAAGCTCTGTTGCGTGGCACATTTATAATGTCTAATAAAAAAAATAAAAAAAAAAAATAAGTCACTGTTATTTAAACTATAAGATAATAATAATATACACATATTTTTGTCAAAATAATTATTTCAATATTTGCAAATGAAAAAAAAATTAATTTTTGTCATAATGAATTATGACAAAAAAAAAAAAAAGAATGTATTTCTTAATTGAAGACTTTAATGGGAGACTTAATTATCGCGTTACCTATCTTTGTCAGCGTTCCAAGAGAAAAAAAGACAGAAACAAGTCAAACCAGTTTTTCGTCCTTTTTCTTATTTTCAAAGACTGAATGCATATAACGCACATCCGGAACTTAAAATCTTCAGATAAATTGCCATTTCATTTCAATAATATTATTTATAAATATGTAAAAAAAAAAAGAAAATGTGAATTAAAAGTTGAGAAATTAAATTTTTCCCTACCTATTTTAATTAAGTTAATTTTATTTATTCAATCAGCTTAATAAATATTTGCCAAATTAATAAATTTTCACTTGTCAAATGTTTGTTTTAATTTCTTCACCTCATTTTATTTCAGTCTCTTCATTACCATATTTAATTTTGCACCAAAAATTATAATAATCATAATAAAAATAATAATAATATTTTTTCTATTGTTTTTTATTATTATAATATAATTTGTAATTGTAAGTTAATTAATTAATATTAATAAAACTTATTACTTTAACTTTACTTTAAATTAATATTTTGACGTAATTTTCCACGAGTTAATTAACGCAGCAAAAAATAAATTAATATATAATTAATTAACATTAATATAATAATACATATTTTTAATTATTTATTTATTATTATAAAATAATATAAAAACTTTGACGTAATTTTTCTCGAGTTAATTAACGCAGCAATAATGTTAATTAATTAAAAAAATTAATATGTTAATTAATTAACATTTCTGCAATAAATTCTGCTTAATTTAATTTAATTTTGAAGCATAATATATTTCCGACGGAATTTTTCATAATAATTTAATAATATCTAATATAATTAAATAAAATAGTGAAAGTGGATTGAGTGGAATTTGGGATAGACCCGAAATAGGAATATACAAGTGTTGATTCGCGTTTGTGATAATTATTTTGCATTGTATGCATAATAATGGCAGTGTGTTTCCGCAGGCTTCGTTCTCGAGAGAAGAGAGCACGAGACATACACGCGCATGCACAAACATATACATATATATATATATATATGTATATTTACGGGTCCACTGACACTTCTACTTTAACATAGAAATTCAGTTCAACACTAACACACAGGCTCAAGCGACACAACTCTACTCTACACACCCGGCTGCGTGATTCATGTGCCAATTATCGCAACCACACATAAAGACAGGTTCAATGCTGACATGCGCGAAAACTTACGCATAAATATATATTTATTGCCTAAAATTTTTGACACAATAAATATATATATATATATAGAAATTTGCATGATTTATAATATTAAAAGTTATCGACTCTCTCTCTCTCTCTCTCTTTCTCTTTCGGAATTTAATTTTTATTCCTTAATTTTTTATTGGATAGTATAATTAATAATTTTTTTATTAAATTATTATTATTAAATATTTAATAATAATAATAATAATAAAACTATTATTTATTTTACGTAATTTATGCTTTTCGGTTTAGAAAGTAAATTTCAAATAAAAATAATAAATCACACTCGCCGAATCTTAATATGTATTTAGCTCAGTGGTCAGAGCAGTCGACTGGCAATAGAAAGGTCGAGGGTTCGTTTCCTACCATGTTTCTGCTTTTTTCTGAATTGGTAATTAATAATGTAAATAGTATTATTATATTACTAATTAATTACTAATTTTATTATCAAGTAATAGTTACAATTATTAATTATATATAATTAATAATTGTAACTATTACAGGATAATAAAATTAGTAATTCCAATTGTTAATTCATAATATAATTAACTATTGTATTTGTTAATTGATAATATAATTATCAATTCTAATTGTTAATTCATAATAAAATTAACAATTATAATTGTTAATTCATAATATAAGCAGGGTTGCCACAGGTCAGGGAAAGTAAAATTGGTCAGGGAAATCAGGGAAAAGTCAGGGATTTTTAGTAATATTGTTCAAAAATTTTTTTAAAAATTCTCGTCAAAATTTCAATTATCTTTAATTTATAAATAATAAAATTCTTCTTCAAAATTCAATTATTTTCACAAATTTTTAAATAATAAAATTATTCTCCGAAATTTAATGATTTTAGAAAAATTTTAATAAAATTCTTGGGAAAATTTTAATTATTTTCATAAATAACAAAACTCATCGCAGGATTTTAATTATTTTTTATACAATTTAATTCGAATTCCTCGAATGTAATTTTATTCTTAAAAATTTTATTGAAATTTATTAAAAGAATTCAATTATTTAAAATTTTCTTGATAAAATTCTTTATGAGAATTCAATTTTAACAAATATTCAATTATTCAATCAATTATTTGATTTTCAATTTAAATAATTGAATTCTTCTAGAATTTTCTAATAAAAATTGGCTGAAAAATGAATTACCGAATAATTTCAATTTTATTTCAATTTCACGATTAAAATCAATTATTTTCTTTAATAAAAAATTAATTAAGTAATTTCTTTCGAGAATCCGTATACTTGAAATTAAACGAAACTAATGATGTAAATGAATTTAATTGATATTAAATTGACGAACAAATTTTAATAAAATTAATTAAAAATCAGTTATACTTTATTGATTTTATACTAGGAATTACAGAAAAAAAATTATTTCTAATTAAATGTAATTTGAGATAAAGTAACGCAAAATGTAAAGTCTGAGTATAAAAACAGATAATCAATATTGACTTTTGTGTGCCAGCAGAAAAGTTTTATCGCAAAATTTAAGCAACTTCCTTCGTTCGCAGTTTATTAAATGAAAATTTCTGATTTTATAAATTTATTATATTTAATTAACGTCACTGCTCGGAGAAAAAGAGAAAGAGAGAAATTGGTTATTAATTCTTTTGTTGTTGATATACAAAAATGATTTGTCGCTTGAACAGATTTTTTTCTTATCACAACAAATCTGAATTTTTTGACAATAAAAAAATGATAACAAATAAAAAAATCAAATTATAATTATAATAACAATTAAAATATTAATATTATAATTAATATTATAATAACAATTATATCACGAAAATAATAATTAGCATTAAATGAAATTAATAATACATTAAAATCATTAAAATGTTATAATATAATTAAAAACGACAGAGGGATAAAATAATTATTTTATAATAATATATATTAATAATTAATAATAAAAATTAATAATATAAATTCAAAAATTTTTCAGAAGAAATCAAAGTAAAAATTAATTTTTTCAGTTCGGTTTCCTGTATATTATTGACGATAATTATTATTACAAAATTTAGAAAAATTTCAAAAGAAAAGCTTTATTTTTTTACGCCGATTATTGTAACTCAACACAACCAATGAGATAAAGGCACGATTTAAGGGGGAGAGTGGTTTGTTTATGATCTTTCCGTGCTGTGACCTTGTCCGGTCATTGAAACACCGAGTGTACGTTATTTTATTTGAAAAGAAACGTATTTTTAACCAATTTCTCTTTTTTTTTTTTTGTAGAAATAAACTCAATTGTGAAACGATGATTAAAATATATTTCTAAATAAATTTTTCATTTTTTTTTCATTTCTATTATGTAATTTTTTTCTATATCTAATTTGCAATACAATAGTTGAATTAAAAATTGAATTACAGTGAAACCTGTCGGAATGCAACTCGATTTTTCAAGTAAAATAATTCTTAAAAAATTGTTTTCTAATTTAATTTTGTAATATTTTTAGAATATTCTGGAATAATTAAGTGAAAATAATTCTTGATGGACATGTTTGATTACAAAAAATGTTTTAAAAATAGAGTTGCATTCCGACAGGTTCGACTGTATATTAAATAAATTATAATCATTAATTAAATTAAAGTGAATAAAAAAAATTGAATTATTTCATCGAAAATTTAAAATTCTCCAATATTTTAAAATTGGAAAAAAAAGAATTTGAAATTAAAATAAAAAATACGTGACAAGTTGAGAAAAAAAAATTATTTTGTATATGTATAATATATGCTTTCTTATCATTTAAGCGAATAATAAAAGACAAATTAAGTGTTTATTCATATTTTCCTGTGACGTTATGCGAGACGCGTGGCACTTTTATAGATACTAATTTTTTTTTCTTTTTTGTAATTTTATTACTGCGTTAAAAATTTTATACGCTCACCGATACAAGGTGCTTTAAGATCGAGATGTGTGTTATTTTTGTTATATCAGATAGACATCACATAAATTACTCCTTTTTTATATTACATTTTTAACAACAACAAAAAATAAAAATCACTGTAATATTAAAATAAATACGTCAATACGTTCAATCAATTAATTCAAGAATAGAATTCGAATCAAAAGGGCAATTTTTTTATCGAGGGGGAAATTTTTATGTTTATAAAGTTTTGAAGGCTCTTTTTTCTAAACTTTTTAAACGTTCATTTTTTTCTTTCAATATTTTTTTAAAAATTACCATAGAAAAATAATTAAATAATACAATAATCAAATAAAAGTACCTAATTAAAATTAAATATTTACTATTTTAAAAATTAAATAATAAAATAATTAAAATTAAATATTTACAATTTCAAAAATGAAAAAAGAATTCATTTTACAAATTATTCTACAATATTCGTACCAACAAAAAAAAATAAATTTAAAAAGACAATTTAAAAGAATGAAAAAAAATCCAGAGAGCAAAAAAAAATGTTAAAAATATTTGAAAATGTAGATTCACGAAAAAAGTATGAAATGTAGCCTAAATTGAATCGCTGAATGCATGGCCGTAAATAAATAAAAGACTGGTTGGCAACGTAGAGAACCGGTGAAGGTACACACACAAATTTACGAATCATTGGGATGAACGTGGCAGCATATATAAAACGAATACATAAACCCGCGTGTGCAGTGTATACGCCAACTGACATTCTACCTTCACACAAATAAATACAGACACACAAACACATACATGTACACAAGTAAACGCACTATTTATGTCTCGATTTATATTATCTGCTTTTCTTGTATATGAATGGTACTCATGAACATATATATATATATATACGTACAATTCATATACCACAAAATTTATATGAATAAATACTTATGTTATTTACACACAGCCAAGAATTACTTGTTTTCCTTATCTATAATATATTCAATCAACAATTTTTTTTTTTTTAAATAAATAATAAACCTAATTATTGCTATGACCTAAACGAAACCTAAATAAACCTAAAGTATACAATAAACTCGAATTATACAAAAAATGTATTTTTTATAGAATAAATATTTTTTATCCGTAAAACACAAAACTTGTTTTTTTACTCGAAATATCAAAACTGTACATGAAGTCCGCAACGTTTTTATAAACGAAAAATGAAAAAAAAAATCTCTTATAAATTTAAATTCACCTCTAATTTTGATATTCAGCCACACTAAAAGCTACTATTTCTGTTTAATTTTTTGAGAATTTCGACTATACTAAATTCCACTACTAAATTCGCTAATATACTAGAAATAAAAAAACTATTCTCAAAAATAATAATCAAATTCTTTAAAACCATTCAATTATTTTCAAAAAATATTCGAAATTCTATTTTCAATATCTAGTATTTTCTTAAAATTTCGCAAAAGGATTCAATTATTTAAAAAAATTTGATAAAATTCATCCAAAATTCAATTATTTTCATAAATAATAAAATTCTTTTCAGGAATTCAATTATTTTTGTGAATTATAAATAAATTTCTCAGCAACTATTCAATTATTTTCATAAATAATAACATTCATCGCAGGATTTCAAATATTTTGAATACAATTTTACAGGAATTACTTAAAAAATGTAATTATTCTTAAAAATTTAATTTCAATGCCTCGAAGAAATCAATTATTGAAAAAAAACTATTTTTTTAAATTCTTTGTAAGAATACAATTATTTACAAAAATATTAGAATTTTTCACAATAATTCAATTACTTCCACTATAATAATATTTTTAATGGAAATTCAATTTTTAAAAAATATTCAAAAGCAAGAGTTCAATTATTTTCATAAATAATAAAACTCGTCAAAGAATGTCAATTATTTTCAATACTATTTCAAATTAATTAATCGAAAAATTCAATTATTTTCACAAATAAAGTTTTCCACAAGAATTCAATTATTTAAAATATAATTTTCATAATATTTATTATATTTCGCACAAATTAATTATTTAAAACAATGTTTATCAAATTATTATGAAGAATTCAATTATTTTCAAAAATAACAAAATTTTTCACAGAAATTCAATTCTTTTTAAACATTTTAATAAAATTTTTCGCAATAATTTAATTATTTTCATAAATAATAAAATTCTTCTCAGAAATTTAATTATTTTTATAAATAATAAAAATTCACCGTAGGATTTAAATTATTTTTAATACAATTTTAAAGGAATTACTTAAAAAAATGTAATTATTCTTAAAAATTTAATTTCATTGCCTCGAAGAAATCAATTATTTGAAAAAACTATTTTTTTAAATTCTTTGGAAGAATTCAATTATCTACAAAAATATTAGAATTTTTCACAAAAATTCAATTACTTTCACTGATAATAACATTTTTCATGGAAATTCAGTTTTTTTAAAAAATTTTTGATAAAATTCTGAACAATAATTCAATTATTTTCATAAATAATAAAATTCTTGACAAGATTTCAATTATTTACATAAACAATTCTTCGAAAGAATTCAATTATGACGAGAAATAACAAAATTATATCCGAAAATTCAATTATTTTGAGGGATTTTAATGAATTTCTTTGCAAAATTCAATTATTTTCATAAATAACAATATTCATCACAAGAATTCAATTATTTTTAAAAGTAATAAATTTCTTCCTGGAAATTCAATTATTTTAAAAAATTCTAATAAAATCGTTCGCTAAAATTCAATTATTTTCATAAATAATAAAATACTTTTTAGGAATTCAATTATTTTCAAAAAAATTTAATAAAATACCACACAGACATTCAATTATTGTCAAAAATTTGAATAGAATTCTTTGTAAAATTTAATTATTTTTAAAAACTTTTCGCAATTCAATGACTTTCAATATTTAATGTTTTCATAAAATTTCCAAACAGAATTCAATTATTTAAAAAATTTTTTGTAAAAATCTTCGTAAGAATTCAATTTTTTTCATGAATAATAAAACTTTCTGAGGAATTCAATTATTTAAATTAGAATTTGCATGAAATTAGTCGAAAGAAATCAATTATTTAAAAATTTGTATGCAGAAATTCAATTTATTAGTAGGTTAAGAAAGAAGTAAATATTTTTGATGAAAATTAGGAAAATAAAATATAGAATGGAATTATTGTCAGTTTTGTGAAGTGTCTAAAACGTGTTTTTTTTTGTCGTCAAGTTTAGTTTTTCGATAGCCACTTTTTTACTACTTTTTTTAGTTTAAAAGCTATTTTTTGCTACTTTTTTTAAAAATTAATTATCGATTGCGAAGTCTGCAATATTAATACTTCAGTATTAATTAGTAAAATTTTCTTTAATTTGTCCAAAATACTTTTTCTTTTGCGAAACATAATATGTAAAGTATTTTGGACAAATTTTTGTAAAAATTAATTTTTTTTAGATTTGAATTTATATTCATGATTTATGAGCGTTTATAATGATTTCAATGACCATTATACTTTCGACTTTATGTGTTAATTAATCTCTTTTTATTAATAATGAATATTGTTCGCTATGAAATGTATGTTTCACGATGCAGCTTCAGGTATAATAAGTGAATAATTAATAACAGTAATACATCGAGTTCACAATGAATCGATAAACGAGTAATTGGACTTGTTTTCTGTACCTACATATTTAGTAAAAGCTCCGCATTTAATTTCAATTCAACTCGAGAGTCAACATTATTCTATTCAACCTGCATATATATAGTTATAGTTATACGACTTACGAGTTCCTATTCTATGTATATATAAATGCGCAACAAAAAGTAGACTTTGATAAACGATATCATAACTATAACAACTACTTTCTCTTTGAAATAGTTCGCATGTGTCAGTTATGGTGACAAAATTTAGGACTTTACGTTTTTTTTTACCTAAACGATTTTATTTGTAAAATAGAAAATAAAAATTTTTGGTAATAATTCTAATAGAAAATATTTTTTGTTTTGTTTCAGGTGAGTTAAAACAGCATATGTTTCCTGTCGTGGAGTTTATTTCGTAAGCAAAAATATAAATTGAAATGCATATAATTATGTATTATATAAGTAAAATAAAATTTTCATCAAAGGAATTTTTTTTTTCTTTTTTTTTCGTGTATGTAAGTGTAGTGTTATAAAGGGAAGGACTAATTTTAGGTACTATATAGGAATCAATAATATATCGGTGTGGAAATATTATTTATGAATAGAAAGAGGCGCAGGGGATAAGATAACATTCAGCGATTAATTTGATCTGGTCCTATGATGAAAGGGGTGAAAATTACGATGTTCTCGGTTTTAGTGTGCGTCTGCCGTGTAAGATAAGAGACAAGGGGAGGTTAATGAATGCACGTGCCCTCTAAACAACTCTCGACACTCGACAAGTTTAGCACTGTATATAGTCTTCAAAGATATTGCATAAGAAAACTTTCAAATAAATACAAAATTATCTCATTTTTTCTCAATTTCATATTTTTAACCAATACAAAAAAAGAATTTATACATTATATACTTCTTTAAAATTATTTCCATCATTTCAATTCAATTTTTATTTTATCTAGAATTTTTAACACTGGAATTATTTAAATAATTATAGAATTAAATTAAGAAATTAAAAATTGTTTTGAAACGTTAAAAAAATTAATAATTAAATGTATAACTAATTTATATAATAATTATATACACAAAACAGAAACTTATATATGTCAGCAAATTATATTGCGCTCATACAATCGAGCTCCCGGAAATGCATTATTGAATCACAATTCTTTCACGTATAATTTAGTCAACATATTTTTACTTTTACGGAAGTTAATTACTGTTTTTTTCGTTATTTTTAAAATTAACTGTAGTTAATTTTAAAAATAACGAAAATTAACTGTAGATAATTTTTAAAATAACGAAAATTAACTGTAGATAATTTTAAAAATAACGAAAATTAACTGTAGTTAATTTTTAAAATAATGAAAATTAACTGTAGTTAATTTTTAAAATAACGAAAATTAACTGTAGATAGTTTTAAAAATAACGAAAATTAACTGTAGTTAATTTTTAAAATAACGAAAATTAACTGTAGTTAATTTTCAAAATAACGAAAAAACAGTATAAATACAAGATGGCCACAGATCAGGGAAAAGTCAGGGAAAGTAAAATTGGTCAGAGAAATCAGGGATTTTTAGTAAAAGTACTGGAAAAAATTGAATTTTTAAAATTCATGAGAAAACTCTGAATTTCGATGTTTTGTTTTGTTTGCCTCGTTAATTATAAAATTACCACGAATTTTAATATAAAACCTTCAATTTTTTCTATAGCTTACAATAATTTCTTTTCAAATAACTTAATTTTTCAAAAACTATCAAAAAAATTATTACTTATAAATTACTTAATGAATAATTATTTTTACAATTTTCATAAATACTAGATTGATAGAAGAATTTTAGTTAAAAGTACTAAAAAAATTTAAATTTTGAAAAAGTTACAAATGATTCCAGAAATTCAATTATTTCTTTGAAAAGTAATAAAATTCTCCCTAAAAATTCAATTCTGTTCAAAAATTTAAAAAAATTCTTGTCCAAATTTTAATTATCTTTATAAATAATAAAATTCTTCTTCAAAATTCAATTACTTTCAAAAATTTTCATAAAATTCGTGCCAAAATTTCATAATAATTCAATTACTTTCCAATTTTTTCCCCCCAAAATTCAATTCTGTACAAAAATTTAAAAAAAAATTCTTATCAAAATTTAAATTATCTTTATAAATAGTAAAATTCTTCTTCAGAAATAAATTATTTTCTTAATATTATAATTATAAAGAATTGGCAATCTTAAATTAATAAAAATTTCACAGGAATTCAATTATTTGCCAATTTTTTCCCCCAAAAATTCAATTCTATTCAAAATTTTTAAAAAATTCTTGTCAAAATTTCAATTATCATTATAAATAATAAAATTCTTCATCAAAATTCAATTATTTTCAAAAATTTTTATAAAATTCTTGACAAAATTTCAATTATTTTCACAAAATAATAAAAATTTCACAGGAATTCAATTATTTGACAATGTTTTCCCCCAAAAATTCAATTCTATTCAAAATTTTTAAAAAATTCTTGTCAAAATTTGAATTTATCATTATAAATAATAAAATTCTTAATCAAAATTAAATTATTTTCAAAAATTTTTATAAAATTCTTGACAAAATTTCAATTATTTTCACAAAATAATAAAAATTTCACAGTAATTCAATTTGCCAATTTTTTCCCCAAAAAAATCAATTCTGTTTAAAAATGAAAAAAATTCTTGTCGAAATTTCAATTATCTTTATAAATATAATAAAATTCTTCTTCAGAATTCAATTATTTTCTTGAATTAATAAAAATTTCACAGGAATTAAATTATTTGCCAATTTTTTTTCCCGAAAAATGCAATTCTATTCAAAATTTTTTAAAAATTTCTTGTCAAAATTTAAATTATCTTTATAAATAATAAAATTCTTCTTCGAAATTCAATAATTATTCTAGAAAAATTTTAATAAAATTCTTGGTAAAATTTTAATTATTTTCATAAATAATAAAACTCATTGCAGGATTTTAATTATTTTTGATACAATATTTTATTCAAATTCCTCTCAGAATGTAATTATTCTTAAAAATTTTATTACAATTTGTCAAAAGAATCCAATTATTTAAAAATTTGTTGATAAAATTCTTTATGAGAATTCAATTTTATCAAACATTCAATTATTCAATAAATTATTTTTATTTTTTAATTCAAATAATTGAATTCTCCCATAATTTTCTAATAAAAATTGATTTAAAAATGAATTACCGAATAATCGATTTATTATTATTTATGAAAATAATTGAATTCTTGCAACGAATTTTATTACATTTTTTTTAAATAATTGAATTTGTTTGAGAAATTTTACTATTTGTAAAAATAATTGAATTCTTGCGAAGGATTTTATTAGGATTTTTGTAAATAATTAACTTTCTTTTGAAAAATTTTATCATAATTTAAATTATTACAAAACATGAAGAAGGCGATGACTCCGAGTCAAAAAGGTTTGAATTTGAATGTTTTGAAGAATTTTAATTCCTACAGAAAAATAATAATGATTAAATATTTATTTAAAAAAGAAGTTATTGATGTTTTTGAATAATTTTACAATTAAAGAAATTTGTAAATAAATGTAATAGAACATTTTTTGTGAGGATCTAATAATTTTGAGTGAATCAGAATATTCTTTAGGGTCAGGGAAAAAGTGAAAATTTTCTCTGGAAATCAGAGAAAAGTCAGGGAAAAAGAAAATAAAATATTTATGGCAACCCTGAAATAAAATAAAGAACTAAATGAATTACAATTCAATTTTTATTACAAAAATATTAATAATAATCAAAACGAAATACATAAACGGCAATAATAATAACTCCTGGAGGAAATTGATAATAGAAATAAAAAATTATCAATAATGAAAAAGATATACATTACGATAAGAATATTGTGAAAGATATAAAATTATAAATAAGGAAGTAGGAAATGAGTTCAATATATATAAGCACCAAAGTAAAAACTATATATATATATATATACATTTATAATATATATATTTTTTATATATCTAAAAAATATATATAGGTATAAATGGGTATTAAAGCTGTTTATAGACTTCCAATAAAACCCTGCCAATAGAATAGAATTCGGGATAAAAACTTGGAAAACAAATAGTCGCGTAATGGACAAAAGAATCGCGATAGAGGGAAATATATTGAAAAAAAAGAAGAGGAAGAGGAGGAGGAGGAACAACTGGGAGAGTTGGAGTCGAGCGGTTGCTATAGTAACACGAATAAGAGTAAAGAAGACGGAAAGAGCCAAATGAACGAGAGAAAAAGAGAGAGAAAGGGTAAAGAGCAAAAGAAATAAAAGGAAAATGGAATTCACGCCAAGACTTAAAATTGTCTTAAAACAGTTTTTTTTCTTCTTTCTTTTCCCCCCCGTCGATAATTTACTTTTATCAAATTCATCAAAAATTACAATATTTCTTATCAAAGCGTTTTAATTAAAAAAAATTATTTATTAGATTCGATAAAATTATTCCGATTATAGATTTTTTTTCAGAGTTCAAGGATAAAAATACAAATATTTTTTTTTTATTTTTTATCTGTTAAAAATTATTTAAGCGAATAATTTTTATTATTATATTAATAATTTGTTAGAATTCGAAAATCTCATTTACCAAAGGTTTCAGAAGTTTTATATAAGTGAAATATATTGTATATATAAAGGAAAAGTTGTGCGAAAAGAAAAAAAAAATTCTCGAGTTGTTTCTAAAAAAAGAAAAGAGGGTGGGAGTGGGGGGCAATGAATATTTTACCTAGCACCGAAAACCATTTAACAGGACTTCCAAGTACGCTGTTGAAAGCAGACAAAAAAATATGAGAAATGAGCGCTGTCCGACAAGAACGTTGCAAATGTATGTAATTTAAGATCTGAGAGATTTATAACGGACATAAAGGATAAAAAGTGTCAAGCAATACGAAAATGTTGAGGGCTTAATTCTTTTAAGATACAAAACACAATATTTTGTTATTTAAATCGCAATCTAATGAAATGTTCACTTATAACAAATTGATTTCAATTATTTTTTTGCACAATTTTTTTTTCGTCCCTCAATTGCTCACAGAGTTTACTGAAAATTATTTATTATTCTTTTACATCAAACCTTTTTATTCGACTCAATTGAAATTTTTATTTAAATCAAGTAAATATTAATTGAATCAAATAAAATTTATTTTTTGAGTAATTAATTTTTGTTTGAACCAAGTAAATATTAAGTCAACAAAATACAATTAATTTCACTCAAATAAATTTTATTTGAACCAATTAAATATGTTAATTGATCCAAATAAATGTTAATTCAACCGCAAATAAAATTTATTTGACTCAAATAAATTTCTGCTTGAACCAAATAAATATTAATTGAACCAAATAAATGTTAATTGAATCAAATAAAATATATTTGACTCAAATAAATTTTACTTGAACCAAGTAAATATTAATTGAACTAAATAAATATTAATTAAACGAAATAAAATTTGTTTGACTCAAATAAATTTTTGTTTGAATCAAATAAATATTAATTAAACCAAATAAATGTTAATTTAATCAAATAAAATGTATTTGACTCAAATAAATTTTACTTGAACCAAGTAAATATTAATTGAACCAAATAAATATTAATTGAACGAAATAAAATTTGTTTTACTCAAATAAATTTTTGTTTGAATCAAATAAATATTAATTAAACTAAATAAATGTTAATTTAATCAAATAAAATGTATTTGACTCAAATAAATTTGACTTGTACCAAGTAAATATTAATTGAACCAAATAAATGTTAATTCATTCAAATAAAATTCATTTGACTCAAATTTTATTTGAACCAAGTAAATATTAATTAAATCAAATAAATATTAGTTGAACCAAATAAAATTTATTTGACTCAAATAAATTTCTGCTTGAACCAAATAAATATTAATTGAACTAAATAAATGTTAATTGAATGAAATAAAATATATTTGACTCAAATAAATTTTACTTGTACCAAGAAAATATTAATGGAGTCAAATAAAGTTTATTTAACTCAAATAAATTTGATCTGAACGAAGTCAATATTTTTATTTATAATTTCCCTTTTAATTAGTCCTTTATTATTATTTTAATTTCTCTGAGAACTCGCTTGTTTTTGTTTAAACAAAATCTTAAAGAAAGGTCAGTATCAGTTTTTATAAGTCCATTAAAAAGTGAGAACGGTTATTTCTGACAAGTAGGGTGAACTTTAAGGGCGTCTTCCGTGTTAAAATGTCGACAAAGAAATGTGCTTTCGAGTTACATTGAAAGTATAGGTAAAACTTTGCGTGACCAATTTTTTTTTCATTGAGAGACTTGAGAGAGAGAGGAAGAGAGAAAAAAAAGAAGATCGAAAGAGAGAAAGAAGAAAAAAAAAGGACGATATAAACCAAGTTTCCGAGAGTGCATTATTTTTAACTTGAAAAGAAATTTTACAATCTAAGTTAAGAAACATTAGACATGGTTAGGACGAGTAATAGTTAAACCATTTCGTTAAACTATATAATATTCAAATGGAAATTCAGAACCGTGAGGGGAAATAATGAAATTGCTACAAAGGCATTGTTACGCGTTGCGCGCGGACGATGAAATTTTCCTCCAAAATGAGAATGTAATTATTTTGAGAAAATCTTTTATTCACTGCTGGAAAAATAGCTTTTTTCTGATATTGAGGAATAAATTATTTTTTTTTATTCGAAATATTATTTTGGCTGGCAATAATAAATATTTACTTGAGACAAATAATTTTCTAGTGAATTATTTTCTATTAAATAATTTTCTACTAGTAATGTTTTCTACTAAATAATTTTCTACTAGTAATATTTTCTACTAAATAATTTTCTACTAGTAATATTTTCTACTAAATAATTTTCTACTAGTAATATTTTCTACTAAATTATTTTCTACTGGTAATATTGTCTACTAAATTATTTTCTATTAGCTTATTGTTTATTAAATAATTTTCTATTGAATAACTTTCCATTAAATAATTTTCAATTGAATAATTTTGTTCATTTGAACGTTCAAGAATATAATTTAAATAGAAAATAATTAATAAAAATATAATTGATAATATAAATATAATTTATTCTAATAAAATATTAATAAAAAAATAAATTCCCCAGAATTTTGTCATTTTTCGTCCAATTAAACACATAATATTAAAATCCTTGAAATTATAATGCCAAAACCTCGCGTAACATTGCCTTTCCAGTGCAGCGTATTTAATATCTGTTTCTTTATCTCCTAAAACCTGGGAAGCCATTTTGCTATGCGCAGTAGTGTTTTTTTTTTATTTTAACTTTTCTCCAACATGTGAACTATGAAAATAGAAATAATTCAACTAGAAATATTCAAAAAAAAAAAAAAAAAAAAAATACAAAATTATTCTATTAAAAAAAAAAAATTCACAAAATAATGAAGCCATAAAATTGAATCTCGAAGGTGAGACACATATATCACCCACACTCACACACAGTCAGGTGAAATATCGATAAACAGGAATTCTACTTATCCTGTGATCGGATTTTCCATGCGGGGGAGGGCCATGAAAAAAAGGCGAAGGGAAAAAAAAATATTACCGACCAAACAAACCCGCGTCAAGGTAATATTGATTAGTCTTTTTTTTCCTTCTTCTTTTTTTTTGGGTGTTTATTTTTTTTTCACTATTTCGTTAAACAGTTTTCGCACTTATATCTTTATTAGATATTCTTTATAGAATAGAAAATTAATAGAAGGCGAGCAAGGCGAGATAGAAGGATTTTTATAAACTTAATTAAAAAGTATTTCTTCTTTGTTGAAAAAAATATTTTTTTTTTTATGAAAAGAGAAGATTTTTTATATTTTGCTTCGTAGGGAAATAACGAGAATTCCCAAGGAAGTTAATGAAGTCATAAATAATTTTACTGCTTCAAAATATTGATAGGTTCTAAAAGAAGAAGTTTATATATAAAATCAGCTTCAATTTATGTTTCATTACTAATTGTTTATAAATTAATTTGCTATTAATTTTCTATTAATGGAGATGTAAATTATTTTGGAAAAACGGTGAATTTTGAGATAAGAAAATTGAAGTGGTATTTATTATATATATATATGGTATAATATTCTGAGCCTATAAGATGAACCTGGAGAATAGGGTAAGACAAAACAAGTGAACGACCGGATACTACATTCTCGTTCAGAAACTATATATATATATATTTTCTGTCTTTCTGTTTTCTGCGTCTTTCTTTCTTGCTAAAGGTTGAATCATACGTTTATCTCCTTTACACACGTTAATTCAGGTATGCAGTTGATGTTATTTTTCGCGGCGGGGAGAAAAAGAGGTGAGAGAGAGAGAGAGAGAGAGAGGGGAGAGAGAGAAAGAGAAAATTCATGGTTATAATTTAAAACGAGTTGTCATTGGCAAACCAATAATATATTGATGAAGCCGAAGATAAAGTTTTCTGTTTTCAATTTAAACTTAATCAATTCTTGTATTATTAATCCTCGTTGCAATAAAAATGAACTTTTCACTTTCTAAATTTTGCATCAGTTAAAAGTCGTTCACTTACTTAAAATTTAGTGAGTTAAATAAATATCAAATATTAAAATATTTTAACATTTAAACATTAAAAATTATCAAATTTAAATATTTATTAAATTTAAAATAGCAAAAATTTCTATAATAAAATTAGTAATATTTTTATTTTGATAATTTTTAATGTTTAAATATTTAAATGTTTATATAAATAAGTTTTTAAATATTTAATAATTTAAACATTTAAATATTTATTAAATTTAAAATAGCAAAAATTTCTATATAAAAATTAGTAAAATATTTTTATTTTGCTAATTTTTAGTACACGCCTCGAATTGATTTTAAGGCTCACAAAAAGATGTTTATAAAAAGTCGATTTTAAGTAAAAAAGACTTGAAAAAAATTTTTTTTTGAACTTTTAACAGTTTAGAAATTATTTTTGATATTATTTTAGAAAATAAAATACGTTAATATATTAATACACAAATAAAAAAAAGTTAATTACATTAATATATTTTTTTCTAAAATCATTTTCAATAATCCACAAGTTTTGAATGTTCAAATGAACGAAATTTTTTTATTAAAAATATTTTCATTAACTATTAGTTATTACTGATTGCAGTAAAAATTAAAAACATAAATTTTACATTTAGAAACTTTACAATTAATTTTTTTGACAGTAATAGCAAAATAATTGTAATAATAATTTAATTTCAAGAAAAAATAAATATATTTTGTTCATTTGTACGTTCAGAGCATTAGAATCATTTTTCAAACATGATTTTTTAATTTTTAAAAATAATTTTTCTGTATTATAAAAATACAGATAATAAAAATTCTTTTTTATAATAAAAATTCCTCTTTATAATAAAAATTCTTTTTTATAAAAAATTATCCGTAATTTTGAACGTTCAAATAAACGAAATATTTATTATTAAAAATACTTTCATAAATTGCTGATTGAAATAAAAATTACAGAATAAAATTTCACATTAAGAAACTATTTAATTAATTTTTTTTAAACATTGACGAAAAATTATTGTAATAAAAATTTAATTTAAAAAAGAAATAAATAAATTTCGTTCATTTAAACCTTCAGAACTTTAGGATCATTTTTAAAAGAATTTTTTAATTAGTTTTCCTAAGGATATTAAATTGAGACAAAAAACAAATCAAAATGTTCTTTCGCCACAATTTTAATACGTTTTTTGTGTCAATTTGACATCCTTAGAAAAACTATGATTTTAAACATTGGTTTTCATTTTTAAAAATAGTTTTTCAATTCTTAAAAATTGTTGCCTAACTTTTAAAAATGTTTTTCCGATTTTCAAAAATTGTTTTCCAATTTTTCAATATATTTTCTTCTAATTTCCATTTTGTTCTCTAATTTTGAAAAATGATTTTCTAATATAAAGCTGAAAACTGCAACGTTTTTAAAAACGAAAAATTAAAAGAGAAACCTTCTTCAATTTAAATTCAAATCTAATTTTAATGAGTGTGTAAATTTTGACTTAATAATTGTCACATAAAAGATAATTGCTAAAAAATAACATGAATTTAAAGGCAAAATAAAATAAATCGTTGAATTATTTTTTCTTTTTCGTTTTTATAATCGTTGCGAACTTCTTATTTTCTAATTTCATTTTAAAAATAATTTACATGGTCCAAATGGTAAAAAATTTGTTGATAATTAAAAATAATTCTTATTTTATACATTTAATGTATTTTTTGATCAGGAAATTAATTAAATTGTGGTTTTTTACTAATTTTTAGTCGTAGCTGACTAATGGCCCAGGCGCGAAAGACCAATGCTGACGATAGATTAAAGGTTGATTGAGTCTTGAACGCTCAGTGTGGGTAACTCACAGTAGAAGCAGTCTTTACATCACTGTCAATCAATATTAGTTCAATATTGGTTCAACATTGGACCCAATGCTCGTCCCATGCTCGATTCAAGACTCGGTCAGTCTTTATGAGTGAAGCTCGAACATCTAATCTTGATTCAAGCTTGAATCAATCTTTACTCAATATTCAGTTTATCTTTATTTATTACCGTGTTCACTTAATTAAATAATATTATAATAATTATAATTATAATAATTGTTTCAAATAATAATAATAATAATAATTAACATTAAGTTATCAATTGATAAATAAATATATTATTAATTGTAACATTCATATTTAAAGAAAGTTAAATGGAAAATTTTTTTTTATAAATGTTTTCAAAATTATTATAGATAATTAATAAATAATAATTAAAATGTGCAATAAATATTCCTGACACTGCATCATATTTAATCATTTTATTAATTATGTTAACTTTTAATATTAATTTAATTAATTATTATTTATTTATTTATTAATTATTATAATTTTAATAATTATTATTCAATTAATAAATATTATTATAATTAATAATAATTATAATATTTAACATTATAATTCATTATTATTCCAAATTATATTTATTTACATAATATATTATTAATATATCTAATAATAAATGTTAATAATTTTGTTACTGAATAATAAAAAATATCAATTATTTATCGATGTTTATTAAATTATCCATTAAATATTTTTAATTGTAAAATGTTTTAAAAGTTGAATTTTGTAATGATTACAATTTTATTATGAATTATTTATTATTCATTTTTAATAATTAAAATAATTCAGGATTAGTATGTGTAAAATTTTTAGTCATAGTTTTCACTTTGCCCTTATAAGTAACAAAGTATACGGCACTGGCATTAATATATTACATTAGCCCGAGGTCTCATCGAGACTCAGTGGCCGTGCGGATTAAGTGGTTGCGTCTAGGACTTCCGGAATGCGTTTGGGGCGGGGGGACGTGAGTTCGATCCCACATGCGAGCGGATTTTTTCATTATAAGCGGTTACATAAAATAATAAAATTACTATTTAATCTGTATAATTAATAAGTGTTGTGAATAAAAACTTGTGAACTTGTTTGTAAATAATATTAAAAGTCTGTCAAAAATGAAGTTAAAAAATGTACAAATTATCACAAATTGTGTTTTTTTTTTTTGCTAAAATTATTTTTCAATATTATTATGTTAAATGACATTTATTGTTAGTCATATAATATTTATATGAAAATAATATAATTATTATAATAATAACTTATTGTCATTAAATATGTAAATACATATATATTAATAACAATACTGTTTATTATTAATAATAATAATTAATATATTCACGTTATATTGAATGAACGCGTGAGAAGCGTGTAAATTTGGGAACAGTGGAAGCAGTCTTGTTCAGTCCTGCTTTCGGTTTCCGCAGCATTGATTGAAGATTGAACGCCAGTCTTCAACAAAGACTGAGCGTCAGGTTTACATCGATGTTACTATTCCGGACTCAAGTAGCCTTGCTTTCGCTGTCCCACCAATCTTCAACCAATACTGACCAAGTCTCAATCAAGCTTCGTAAAGCCTGAACTCACTGTCAGCTCGTGCCTGGGGGGTAGTAAAAAAACTACTCAATTAGTTTGGAAAGTTTACTAATAAATTCCTAATATTTAATTAATTAAATAATTGATTCATTACCAATTGTTTAATTAATTTATTAATTTATTAATTACTAATTGTTTAATAATTTAATAAGAATTTAATAATAATTTATTAATAGTAATAATTTAATAATACTAAACAAATCATTTGTTTTCTACTACCAATAAGTCATTTTTGACTATAATAATTAGTCAAAACGCTCACTAATTCATTTAATAAACAAATCGGCTTTCGGCGCTTTTAAAAAGTGATTTAATTTAAATTTAAATTTAATTTAATTTAATTTAAAAATTGATTAATTGAAATTTAGAGAGTACTAAATATAACAATAAATTTATTAATTAGTAAGAATTTTTTAAAACATATATTTGCCAATTTAATTCAGAGAATTTTTTCGTCAATTCGAAAATTACAGAGAGAAAAAATGCCATTTTTTCATCGAAAGGAATAAAGAAGAAATAATATCGTGACAAAAGAAAATGGTGTAGAAGAAAAAGACTACTGTAATGACCCATTTCACTCAATTGGAGGAGAGAGAAAGAAAGAGAGAGAAGAAAAAAAAATTGGAAAAACTTCACTCACAAGAAAAACTCTATGAAAAAGTTATATCCCATTAGCAAAGTAAATTTTTGAACAAAGTAGTAGTACGACAGTTTATTGCATTGTCATGCAAAGTATTTTTTTTCGTCTTTTATTTAATTCACTATTTTTATGATTTTTTTTACTCCTATTGTTTTAAATTCAATTTCAATTGTTTTTTTTCTGTTTCTTCGTTTTTTTATAACTTTATTGTTGTATACATATGAATTCATTTTCGATTAATTCATAAATATATGTATATAAAAGTGTATACATGCTTTCGCGCCGTTGGCCTTGAGCTGAATACCATTATATATTTTCTGACATTATATTTAACACAAAACAAGCCATATGCCATTTTCAGTTGGTATAGTTGGTATAATTTTTCTTCTCTTTTTACATTCTCCTTTTTTTTAATTAGACTAGTAAATTTGTACACGCACTAACTCTCTTCTGAATATTACATATATATTTTTAACCTAACTAATAAGACAAAAGTGCGTTAATACGAGAGCAGACTTGTAACTCATTTAACACACTATGTTTGTGTAAATTTGTATATATATAGTGCCTCTGTTAGGCGATACAAATATATTTAAATTAAACACGTGTTTAAATTCACGTTTTACATATATTGTACAAAAAACAGACGCGCCTAAAAAGTCGCATATCAATTATTCAATTAACGAGAGAATTAAATTATAGTCAAAAATAATAGTAATAATTTTTTGTTGCTTAATTGCTGCTTAATTTTACTTATTTTTCAATTTAGAAAAAAAGCTTTATTTTTACACTCTCGTGTAGCAAAATTTTGCAATTAAAATTTTACTTAAGCTTTTAAAGCACGTTAAATCGTTTTGTTTTCTCAGTATTCATGTGGAATTTCAAATATTTCCATTTTCTAGCAATCTTATGGGGGGAGTTTCATCACATACACCCTATATATATATACATATAGATAGATATAAGCACACAATCACTCTCGTGACATTCCTTTCAAAGATCATAAAGATTGTGTTCAATGTAAAAAGTGGACATCTCAAAGTATCAAATTTAATTAATTAGTGGAAACCAATTAAATAATTTTAATGAAATACCTAACGACTCGAGAAGTACATGGCAAAATATATTTAATGCAGCGAAATATTTATATTACGCTTTTCAAGTTTTTAATTAGTTTCAAAAAATTTGGATTTACCGCAATTTTTATTGTCGCGAAATTATTTAACTTTAGTTATTATTATTATTATTATTACTACTATTTATTATTGATATTATTGTTATTATTGTTATTACTATTTTCACAGTAAATGTTTTATAAATTTCTTTGCAATAATTATATTTTTTCATAAATAATAAAATTTTTTACAGGGATTCAATTATTTTCATAAATAATAAAACTTATCGCCGAATTTTATATAATTTTTATTAAATTTTAATCAAATTTCTTGAAAAATGTAATTATTCTTAAAAATTTGATTTAAAAATGAATTTCAGTTAAAATTTTACATAATTGAATATTAATAGGATTAGAACATGAATTTTTAGAAATAATTCTATTTTGAAAAGGTTTCAAATTAAAATCTTTGAAAATCTGATTTTTTTCATACTTTTAACTGACAGTTCTGTAGAATTAATTTTTTTTAAAAAGGTTTAATTGAATTTTTTTTAAAAATTATTTAAAGTTTTTATTTTCTAATGTATATTTAATAGAAAAATTTCTGAATAATCTAAATTTCGTAGAATTGAATTATAATTGTTATTTTAAAAAATTATATTGAAAATCATTGACTCGTACTCATTAAAAATTAAAAATTACTAGACTGAAATGAAAAATATTTTAATTAAATATTTATTTAGTTAAAAATTATTCTTTTAATTATAGAAAAAACAATAATTTCTAACTAAAATTCAAATTGAAAGAAAAAAATGAGCGTTCGATACTTTGTGGATATTAAATTACATTTAAGTAAATAAATATTTAATTACAATATTTTTCATTTCAATACAATAATTTTTGAATGATCCACAAATTTTGAAGATTCAAATGTACGAAATATTTGTTGTTAAAAATATTTTCGGTAATTACTGATTACAATAAAAATTACAGAATTCAGTTTTACAATTAAAAAGTTCATAAATAAAATTTTTTGATAGTGACACAAAATTATTTTGTAATAAAAATTTAATTTCAAAGAGAAAATAAATAAATTCCATTCATTTGAACGCCAAGAATCATATTTTTGAAAATATTGAAGCAAAAAATATTTCTTTTATTTGAACGTTCAAAATTTTAGAAAAAGTAGAATTTAATTGATATAGCAATAAAAATTACTTGATTCAAGTAAATAATTATTTGATACATAAATATTTATTTAATAAAAGTAATAATGCTCCAAAAATTTCGAACGTTTAAATGAACAAAATATTTTTTTCATTTTAAATTAACAAAAATTTTTAAAAGAAATTAATAAATTTCGCTCGCATTTGAACCTTCAGAACTTTAGGATTTTAATAAATAAATTAATATTTTCCTCAAACAATTCTTTGTTGATCGAATATTTTACAATTTTTTGTGTCCAATGGAAAAATTTTGTTGCGGCAAATATATTAGCAAAAAATAAATAAATAGATAAATAAAATCTTTTGTTAAACGAAAAATATTTCACAATTTTTTTTTTGTTTCGATCAAGAAAAATTTTGTTGAAGCAAATATTAGTGAAAAAGAAATAAATTCTTTTCTTAAACGAAAAATATTTCACAGTATTTTTGTTTCGAACAAAAAAAATTTTGTTGAATCTTATATTGATTAATAAATAAATTCTTTTCTTAAACGAAAAATATTTCACAGTATTTTTGTTTCAAACAACAAAAATTTCGTTGGCAGCAAATATTAATAAAAAAAAAATAATACTAAAATTTTTTACTGTTGGAAGAAAATATTTTCCTTCTCGTAAACCTCCACATAACTTAGAGCAAGTTTTATATTCATTTTTCAAAAAAAAAAAGAAGAAAACTTTAGAATTTCCTTTATGAAAATTTCACTCTTTTTCACACGTTTTTCCTTAAATCGTAAAATACTTTCAAGCAAAATTTATTAAACAATTTCTCAGTGTATATATAACAGTCCTATTTATATCACATTATAATATGAAAAAGAAGAAAAAGAAAAAGAAGAAGAAGAAGAAGAAAAAAACGAGTAAACCGTATTTCGGATGTTGAAATTCAGTTCACATAAGCAAAATTTTATTTCGCGTGTATACAATTTTAAATAATTTTATATTTGGATTTTTTCAACTCGAGGAAAAAAAAATGGTTTTAGAGTATATTTTTTCTATAAATAAATATATATAAGAATGTTCCCCTCTGGCTAGAATTTATTCTTTATTTGATATCGAACCTTTAATGTGTATTACGTGCGGCAATGCACACAGAAGGGAGCACAAAAGCACCAAGGTAAACCCAGGGTTCTTATTTTTCTCAATTATTTTCTTTTTTTCATTATTCTTAGAGAACAAAACATTAAAAGTGAGAGATTTCAAACCGTTAAAGAGTCGATTTCACTTTCCTTTGGTTCAGGTCACCAGAGAAGGTGTGATCAATCCCGTTCGGTATAGGAAATGCCCGGTTAATTCGTGTATATATATAGAGAGAGAGAGAGAAGACCGCCCAATTGGAACGTCTAATCTGCCGACCCGTCTGTCGATAAAACAGTGATTTAGTCGCCAATTATCGGCCGCGAGCGTTATGTTGGATGCGAGGCGAGGGATCAGGATTAAATTCCTTCCACCTCTCTCTCTCTCTCTTCTCTCATTCACTCTATCTCTCTCTCTCTCCCTATTTCTCTCTTTCTCTCTTCCCTCATTCGAGGCCAGTTTCGTTCAGCATGAAAGCGATGACGTATCGATTACTCTCCACGCGATCAAATCCGATTAAGATTGTACAATAATTTAACAATAGCAAACATTCCTACTTTACTTGGAGAATCCTCAATAATAAGCATTCTCTCAATTGAAAAAGAAAAATATAATTATAAAGAAATTCTGCAATGAAACATTATTTTATACTTTTACTTCATAATTAAATGTTTGTTTTTTTTAATTTCCTACAATAAATTATTAACGTAAAAAAAGTTTTTTTTTACTATTTTACCATTTTTTACTATTCATTTACTATATTTTACTATTTATATACTATATTTTACTATTTTTTTACTATTTATTTAATATATTTTACTATTCTTACTATTTATTTACTATATTTTACTACTTATTTACTATATTTTACTATTTATTTACTTTGTAAACTCTCTAAATCTATGAATTTTTACTAACAATTAGTGAAATTTTACTAATTGTTTTGTAGAATTCTACGATTAATTAGAACTGTGGAATTCTACTAAAACATTATAGTAAAATTTTACTAAAACTTAGCAATATTCTACTAATTGAAAAGGGGAAAAAGTCATCCATGAAAAATATTCAAAATTAATAAAATTCTACTATTTCTTACCAGAATTTTACTATTTCTGCACTTAATTTTCCTATAGTCTAATTTTAGTAAAATTAACTTCGAAGCATAAAAAACGCAACAAAATTTATTCCAGAAATAGTAAAAATTGCCAAAAGTGCATAGTTTAAATAAGTTTTAGTAAAAATAATAGTAAAACTTACATCGAAAGTGGTAAAATTTACTCTGAAATTAGTCAAAGTTCCCAAAATGACAAGTGTAAGTTTTACAAGTGTAAAAAAGTGACCCTAAATTTTTTTTTGCTATTTTAAATTAAGTAATAGTACCTACAATTTACTCTGAAAATAGTAAAAATCACCAAAAAAACGCAATTTTAGGATTCACATAAAAAATGTATAGTAAAAAGTGATTCTTTTTTCCCATATTCAAAAGTAATTTTTAATTATAGTTATAGTAAAATTTAATTCAACTATAATTTAAATTAAATTTAAATTATTTAATTTACTTGTTTGAATTTAATAATTTAAGTAATTTAATAAAAGTTACTTTCTATCTATTTAAGTTATTAAAAATTCCATACTACAGTTCATTAATTTAAATTCTCAACTAAACTACATTTAATTTTCTAATAAAAAATAAAGTAAAAACAAAAGAATTTTCAACTAATTAATAACACAGCTTTTAACGAATTCAAAAAAGCAAAAAACCATTCTCCAACCGTGAGTAAATGAAAATTTTATAACTAATTCAAATTAACACTCACAGTACATTATATATAATTTTCCTTGCCAGTGTAAATATATTCTCTAAAAACTATATAATAATAATTAATTTGAATTTTCAGTGAATTAAATTTTCCATGAGAATGAATTTCTATTTAAACCCGCAAGTTTTTTGCGCTCTCAAAAGAATTAATATTCAACAGAATTTGTTTCAAACGTGAAATAGTTTTTAATTCATTTTATGCAAGGGAAAAAAAAGTGATGCTAGAATTTCGAAATTATAAAAATTACTCAGTAATAAACTTGTTACAAGAAAAAAAAAAGAAGTTTAATACGGAAATTTAAATTCCGAATGTAAAAAATATTATATTCTATATATAGAATTAAATTTATTCCAATTACATTTTTTTTCCAATGCAAAAAACAATGAGTTTTCGTCTTTCTTTTTCTCTATAAATAAATAAATAAATAAAAACAAATACTCTCCACATTCGAATTACTAACTAACTTTTTGATGTAGTAAACTTTACTAATAAATATAGTCAAATTATTTTTGTTAATAATATTAATAAGAATAATAATATTAATTAATATGAATAATAATATGAATAATGATAATACTATGAATAATAATAATATTAATTATTGTTATTAGTTTTATAATACCAATAATAATAAATAATAACGCAAACAAAAAAATATTCAGTTTTTTTCTTTTTTTTTTTGCTAATAATTTTTTGCAGTGAAAAATTATAAACAATAATATTAATAAATATTTTATTATTTTAAATTGAAGTAAATGTGGATTCTTAACAAAAACAACCTTCAAAATTATTAATAACATTCGCAATTAATTGCAATAGAAAAAACTGTTATTTCTTTTTTTTCCTCTCGTTCTCCGTAACGAGAGTTACTACATATTTTCTTCATATATGTACATGTAATAACTTAATGTACACGTTTCATATATGACTCCTAAAACTCTCACACAAGTTTATTACAGTTTTTAAAGGGTTTGTGTTTGAAGTTTATACACTTATAATTTCTACTATATAGGGAGAGTTATAACACCTATGTTTATACAGTATATGTGTGTATCGGACGTGAGGAGATTGTGATGTTATCAACTACACACCACCATTTATATACACATACACCACACGTTAAATTCAGAGAGTTCCAAGGGGGAAAGAAGACGAGAGGTCCGGGGGCGGGAAGAGAAGTTCTAGTAAAATAAATTATGCAAAATACTTTCCTTCGTTGGAATATGAAATCGTGGTTTTGCGGCTGCGTTACACGAGGTAAAACTATTCATCGGGTCCACCCATTTGCAAAAAAAAAAGAAAGAAAAAAAAATGTTAAAAAAAAATTGAGAGAGAATGTCATGCAATTTAATTTCATGTCGTTTATAATCGTGTCACCAATTTAATAAACCTCTCCTCATCACGAATTCGTGATATGATTTTAGATGTGCGAACTCCCGTGAAAATTCTATCCTTTCTTGTCCTCTCTTTCAACGAGATTTCGTATATTAATATTCGACTTTATGTGCACGTATATTTATAGATATTTTCTATTGAATCTTTTCTTTAAAAAAAAAAATTCTGAGAAAATTTTTAATTATAGATTTATTAGTGTGTAATTGAAATTCTTTTTTTCTTTGAGAAAAAAAAGGCGGGCGAAAGGGAGAGAAAGTGAGAGACTGTATAAGAAAGAATACATTGCAAATTCAATTTAACTTCTTGATTCCCACGAGCTTGTCCGTGATTCATCGGAGATCCGGTACTCGGTTATTTTCGGAAACACCGACAGAGCACGCTAAAGTACAGCGAACGACAAATTTTATTATTATTACATTTTTTTCTACTATATAAAAATTTCATTATTATTTTTGAAAAATATCCGTTCTTCTCATTCCATTTTGATTAAAATTGTATATTTTAATTTTAAAAAAATAAATTTCTTCTATGAAGTATATTTTTAATAACAAAATATATTTTTTGTATAATAAAAAACGTTTCATAAAACTAAAAACATTTTTTTTAGGATATTAAATATTACTATTTTGTTATTATTTTTTTTCTTTGCTGCAAAATTGTTTGTAACGTTAAAAAAAATTAATTGAAAGAACGCATTCGAGTAATTCGAGATAAAAACCGGGGGGGGGGGAGGTGTATACGCGTATATAAAAAAGTCTTTTGTTTCAATTCAACTTGTCAGTGCCATATAATGATTTTTGCGATATTTTTTTCTGTAAAAAAAAAATTTCGCATGTTTCGTTTATACCATTTATTTTAATCTCTATGATATATAGAATTAAATCGATTCAATTGCTTGAGGGGTTGTGGAAATAGAGAAAGAATTGCATTCGAGCTTTGAAGTTTCGAATTTCCAGACAATAAAGACTATAGAGTTGGAAATACTTTTCTTTTTTCTCTTTTTTATTTTTTGCTCGCAAAATTACATACTATCATTCTTCTCAGTAGAGTTCGAAAAATATTTCAATGTTCAAATTTCGTATAGATTTATAACAAACATATTTTACAACCGTTTTTATTTTTATTACTGCGTTTTATATTTATTTTCATAATATTTTTGGGTGTTGAATTTATCGACGTAGAATTTATAATTAACAGGGTTGCCACAAGTCAGAGAAATTAGCATTGGTCAGGGAAATCGGGGAAAAGTCAAAGATTTTTATTAAAAGTACTGGAAAAAAATTAAATTTTTAGAATTTATAAGAACATTCTGAATTTTTGTGATTTTTGTTCAATAAAAATCTTGGCAAAATTTCAAAAATTTTCCTCATTTTCATTATTTTTAATATCTACTATTTTAAGAAAATTTTACAAATGAATTCTATTATTTAAACAAAATTTTAATAAACGAAAAGAATTAAATTTAATTTACCATCAAAATCTGCGAAATCTATCCTGAAATTACGCGAAATACGCTTCCCATCGCTGGGTGTACTTTAAAGAGCAGGGTCCACCTGAGCGTATTATATTCTTGTCGCCCAACCTTTCTTTTATTGAATTTTAAATTATTCCCGTAATTAAAAATTATATAAAGGGAAAAAATTCATTTAAAGTAAACAAAAACGCGATTTTAAAAAACTACGCGAAACACGTTTCCCATCGCTGGGTGTACATCAGCTGGGTCCACCTAAGCGTACTATTCTATTGTCTCCTAAATTAATTTTATTAATCACATACCTATCTATACTTTACGCCAAATACGCTGCCCATCGCTGGGTGTACATCAGCTGGGTCCACCTAAGCGTACTATTCTATTGTGTCCGGAATGAATTTTAAATTCACGAAACCTATCTATAATTTCCGCCAAATACGCTTCCCATCGCTGGGAGTACATTAAACAGCTGGGTCCACCTGAGCGTATTATTCTTTGTCGCCTAAATTAATTAAAATTTCACGAAATCTATCTATACTTTACGCCAAATACGCTGCCCATCGCTGGGTGTACATCAGCTGGGTCCACCTGAGCGTACTATTCTATTGTGTCAGGAATGAATTTTAAATTGACCAACCTACTAAAAATTACGCCAAACACGCTTCCCATCGCTGGGTGTACATTAAACAGCTGGGTCCACCTGAGCGTATTATTCTATTGTCTCCTAAATAAATTTTAAATTCTCGAAATCTGTCCCAAAATTACCCCAAATACGCTGCCCATCGCTGGGTGTACATTAAACAGCTGGGTCCACCTAAGCGTATTATTCTATTGTCTCCTAAATTAATTTTAATTTCACAAACCTATCTATAAATTATATTAAATACGCTGCCCATCGCTGGGTGTACATTAAACAGCTGGGTCCACCTGAGCGTATTATGGTCGCCTGAATTAATTTTAAATTGACCAACCTACTAAAAATTAAGCTAAATACGCTGCCCATCGCTGGGTGTACATTAAACAGCTGGGTCCACCTGAGCGTACTATTCTATTGTCTCCTGAATGAATTTTAAATTGACCAACCTACTAAAAATTAAGCTAAATACGCTGCCCATCGCTGGGTGTACATTAAACAGCTGGGTCCACCTGAGCGTACTATTCTATTGTCTCCTGAATGAATTTTAAATTGACCAACCTACTAAAAATTAAGCTAAATACGCTGCCCATCGCTGGGTGTACATTAAACAGCTGGGTCCACCTGAGCGTATTATTCTTTGTCGCCTGAATTAATTTTAATTTCACGAAATCTATCTATAATTTACGCCAAATACGCTGCCCATCGCTGGGTGTACATTAAACAGCTGGGTCCACCTGAGCGTACTATTCTATTGTCTCCTAAATTAATTTTAATTTCACAAACCTATCTATAAATTACATTAAATACGCTGCCCATCGCTGGGTGTACATCAGCCGGGTCCACCTGAGCGTACTATTCTATTGTCTCCTGAATGAATTTTAAATTGACCAACCTACTAAAAATTAAGCTAAATACGCTGCCCATCGCTGGGTGTACATTAAACAGCTGGGTCCACCTGAGCGTACTATTCTATTGTCTCCTAAATTAATTTTAATTTCACAAACCTATCTATAAATTACATTAAATACGCTGCCCATCGCTGGGTGTACATCAGCCGGGTCCACCTGAGCGTACTATTCTATTGTCTCCTAAATGAATTTTAAATTGACCAACCTACTAAAAATTAAGCTAAATACGCTGCCCATCGCTGGGTGTACATTAAACAGCTGGGTCCACCTGAGCGTACTATTCTATTGTCTCCTAAATTAATTTTAATTTCACAAACCTATCTATAAATTACATTAAATACGCTGCCCATCGCTGGGTGTACATCAGCCGGGTCCACCTGAGCGTACTATTCTATTGTCTCCTGAATGAATTTTAAATTCACGAAACCTATCTATAATTTCCGCCAAATACGCTTCCCATCGCTGGGAGTACATTAAACAGCTGGGTCCACCTGAGCGTATTATTCTTTGTCGCCTAAATTAATTTTAAATTTACGAAATCTATCCCAAAACTACGCAAATACGCTACCCATCGCTGGGTGTACTTCAAACAGCTGGGTCCACCTGATTGTATTATTTTCTTGTCGTCCAATTTTCACTATCATCGAAATTTATATTATTCCCGTCGCGATTTTAAAAAACTATATGCGAAATACGTTTTCCATCGCTGGGTGTATTTCAGCTGGGTCCACCTGAACGTATTATTCTCTTGTTGCCCGATTAAAATTTAATTTCGCGAAATTTATCAAAAATTTACGCGAAATACGTCTCCCAACGCTGGGTATACTTTAAAAAGCTGGGGTCACCTGGGCGTATTATTTTCTTGTCACCCAAACTTTACTTCTATTGAAATTAAAATTATTCCCGTAATCAAAAATGATATAAATTAATTTATAAGTATAGAAATAAAAATTGAAAATTTATCTAATTTATAATAAAATAGAATTTTTTGCTTGTGCAAAAAGGAATTTCTTTTTATTTCTTTTTTGAAAAAGAGAATAACAATTGAAATAAAAATAAATGTTTTTGTAAATATTTCATAACCCTTCAGGGGACATATTTGATAAAATTTTTGTCAGTTTCCGTCCTTATATATGTCACGAAACATGTTTCTATCACTTTTAGCATATTTGAGTATGTGCAGCATGCAAACGACTTTCATTGTGTACTAAAATACACACTTCTCCAGCCGGTTACCCTCACATTATTTATCACAGTAATTCTCAATAAACTACTTGCTTCCCACTTGCCTTTACTTCAATTTCAATTGTTGTTACCGTTTTATACTATTGTTGCACTCATTTTACGCGTTTCTTAAGCAATATTGTTAATTATATAAAAAATAATTTAAATATTTCATTAAATTAAATTAATAACGTATGATATTAATATTACTTAATTATTTTAATTAATATTATTATAATTCTTGTTTACACTGGGAAAAAAATTGTTTTAATCAAATATTTTTTATTTGAATCAATTGAAAGGTAAAAATAATAATAATAATAGAAAAAACCAGAACAAGAAAATAATTTTATATATTTAAGTTATTGTGTTATATTCAAGCAAAATAAAAAACAAAAAACGAAATGGAACTATAATTATATCTGAATAACAAATTATAGAATAAATAAAAATTGAATAGTGGTAAATTAGAAGTGATTTAATTTTAATTTAAAATTTTAATAGATTGTTATTTCGAAATTAATTCATTCGTTATATTGTAATTTCCTGAGGAAACTTTCACATCTTATTGCTTTATACAGATAAACAAGCCATAAACAATAGACATAAAGTGTCTGTGTTTAAAATTTTAATTCAATATAAACGAATTTTAATTATTTTATTATTAATTTCATTATTCTTTGTTAAATTTTTAAAAAATTGCTTTTTTCATATACGAAGCGCAGAAACAATGCAAAAGAACATTTCAAAACATTACGTAATATTACACGTGTGTATAATTATTAAAACATTAGTTGAAATAATTTTTATTTTAAAAACTAAAATTTCCCACTTTTTCAAAGTCTATAATTTCTGCCTCCCATTAATTCATATATTTACTCTAATTAAGATAATTCTCATCTCATTAAATTACTGAAATAGAGGAAAAAGATTTTTTCCGGTTGAAAAAAAATGTAAAAAGTTAGAAATTAAAATAATAATACTAGAAATTAAGTTAATTAATGATTACTTATAAGTAATTAATTATTAAATAATAATTTTTAGTGATAACTAATTCTAAAAATAAAAATATTATAAAAGAAAAAAAGGAATTAGTTTTAATCCAAAGATACGAAAAATCGACGTGAAAATAAGTAATAAATAAAATTTTTCAATTACAAAAAGAGAGAAATCCGTATTAAAGTGATACTGGAAGTTGCGAAACGGCAAGAGATCATATAAAGATAAAAAAGACTATATCTTTGTGGATTTAAAAAAGCAGCTTTAAAACTGTCCTAAATTGCTTAGGTAGACGAAATCGCATTATAATTGCACATTCACCGTAAAATGTCTAATGAATTTACTTTAACAAATTGGATAAGATTTCTTTTTTTTACTTCTATTTATTCTAGAATAACGATCAACAATTACGAGTCTTTTTATAATTTTAAACTTTTATAATGAAATATAAATATTCAAAATTAAAAAAAAAGGTTTTAAAAAAATAAATTAAATAACTATAGAATTTATAAAAATCTATAAATAAATTAAGAATTGTTTTAAATTAAATAAATAAATTAAATAAATTAAATCAAATTATTTAAATTAAATTTCAAATAAAATTGCCTCGCAATTATTCAATTTCACAATAAAATAAAAATTTTAAATTGAATTATGTTAATGACATTTGACATTTATAATTAAAAAGTGAATTTAATAAAAAATAAACATTCTTCAAGGTAAATAATTAAAACAAAAAAAAAGCAAAAAAGAGAACAAAAAAACGAAACAAAAAAAGAATAAAAAACGAAACTAAAAAAAAGAACAAAAAAGAAACAAAAAAAAGTCATACAAATAAACAAGATTCAAGGCGGTGATCGATTTATGTTAGCATTACGAAGCGTTATCTTGTGTGAATTTCAAGTACATGCTAGGCACAACACGCCTTACGTAATAACAAACATGAAAAATGCATAGAACTTTATTGAGAACCACTGTCGCAGGTTGACTGCCCCTTCTCCCACTCTATATATCCCCCCTCCCCACCCTTTATTTCTCCCCGATAGTCCAAGTTACACGTTGAGTACTATCTCAATTCTGATCGATACATGTTTAATTAATCGACTCTACCATAAATTATATATACATTATCATTATTTGCTTCTTATCAGTCCGCATAATTTTCCTTTAAAAAAAACTCTTTTTCATAAATATCGAAAACTTTTTTGTAATAATAATATTATAATTCAATAATTAATTATAAATTAAATAAATAATTAATTATAAATCAATATTACAATCATAATAATAATGCCAATAAAAAATTATTATAGTTACCATAAAGAAATAATATTTGGAATAAAAATAATTATAATTACAATGAGAATTGTAATTAGTACAGTGAAAATGATAATAAACTGAAAAAAAATTATTGATTTAAAATACAAATTTAATTGACTTAAATAAAAATTATTTGATTCAAATAAATATTTATTTGATAATAGACAAGTAATCAAATACATTTTGTTTTCTGAATAAGCATAGTAATAATAAAAACCATGATATTAGTAATCAAATAAAACTTCCTATCATTTGTTATTAAAACTGATTACTTTTGTTTCTCCCAATTATAAACTCATTAGATTTAAAAGAAATTCCATTTAATGCAGCATATTTTTTGAAATAAAAAAGGGTAACAATTTTTCTAAATTATTTAGGAAACAAGTATTGCTGAACAAGTAAAATTTAATTTAACATCCTCTTTTTTTTCCCTCTTGCTCGTAAAAAAAGCGACTGCGAAACACTGCTGAAGCGGATGAGGGGAAAATCGTATTACCCTTCACGGAAATTTCTTTCAAGATTTTACAACCCTGGAAAAGCTCACGAATTTATTATGGAATAAAATTTCTGCAATACAGACGTGTAGTTTTTTTCTTTTTTTGGTAAATTATTGATGATCATCATATATGTTTTTATGTTGAAAAAAAAAAAAAATACAAATTCTTAAATGAATAAGATATAAATAAATTTATATAATTACATATAATATATATGTATTACGCAATTACATTACGTAATTTATAATTACGTTCAAAGCCGAGAGGCATGGAACAATGTACAATAAATATATTTAAATATATATTTGAAATTTCAAATTTATAAAAAAGAATATAATTTCAATTATTTCTAAAAATTCACACAATAACTCTTCAAATATTCAATTATTATCTAAAATTTCATCTAAAATTCATTTTTTAATAAATTTTTATTAGAAAATTTCTCGAGATTTATATATAGTTTATGAAACAAACAAAAAAAAAACACCAAAATTCAGAATTTTTTTATAAATTCTAAAAATTTACTTTTTTACAGTACTTTTAATAAAAATCCCTGACTTTTCCCTGATTCCCCTGACCAATTCTAATTTTCCTGTCTTTTTGCTGAATTCCCTGACTTGCGGCGACCCTGATAATAATAATGATAATAATAACAACAACAACAATAATAATAATAATAACAATAACAATAATAATAATAATAGTCATTTTAGTAATATCAACAATAATAAACTACTATTATAATTAATACTTAAAAATTAATAAATATTAATAATAATAATAAAAAAATTCATGATAAACTATTTTCGGAAATAAAAAATATAAAATTTGTGTTCGCCTTATTATGTGTATAGAAATTCCTAATCTTTTTTAATTTGAAAAGCATAAATTCAATATTGTATAAAGGAGGTAAAACACTTTACTGCATAGAGCTTTGAATGCTCTAATTATCCAAGTCTCGAGCTTCCACTCTGTACTTGATTTACAACAATGCAGAAAGTTTTCTGAGGGTTTCTCCTTTCTGTTAAACAGCCAAGCCAGCTTTACGAGACTTCGAAACTATATATATATATATATATATAAAATAAAATATATAAAAGTCTATGCGCGACGAATATCTAATCTACAATCTCTTTTTTTTCCTATAAAAATATAATTAAAATTTAAAAATAAAATTACCTTTAAATTATTATTTTCTCTCTTTTTTCCAATAAAATAAAAAGAGGCGCATTATTTATTCATTTTAATATATAGTGTTATTACTATGGTATAATTTAATGAAATTATTGTTTCCGGTTAAATATTAATAATTGTTGTTATTAAAAGTTTTTAGTATCTTTTACAATATAATGTATATATGATAGACGTTGAGCTGTTGAAATTTAATTGAAAAAGGGGAGAAGAAGGAAAAGGTGTCTGCGAGAGGCGGAAAGCGCGTTGTGCATGTAAACGTAAGTCATTAAAGCACATGCAGTGCTTCTTGATGAAAGCAGACCAGGTGTCGCAACACTAAAGACAAGTTTACAGGTATTCTGCGCATCTTTGATTGCGTCGCGCAGAAGAAGTGATAAATTTTGACAGTGTCGTTAATGATATACCAAAATAGAACCATTTCCCACTTGACACATATACCTCAAGTTTAGATGATACCTTCCTTTATCTAATTTCATCAATCTATTATTATATTTTCATTATTATTATTACTATCATACCATAAGACATATACTATTCTATAAAAATTTCTATAATATTTTGTGTTCATTTTGTAATATTATTGTAATATAATAATTTTATTATAATTTTACAGTTAATGCCATTATTTTTTTATTATTATAATTATTATTGCTTTATTATTATTATTACTTTATTTTTAATTATTTATTTATTTAGAATATTAACGCGACAGGCCCTCACTTCTATTATTATTCATTGTTTTTATTTACCTACTTTTTTCCTATTATATTTATACAGACAATATCTATTATACTTATTTTTATTACATTTACTTTTTAATCTATATATTATTTTATTATTAGATTTCCTTTTATTTCTGGGGTAGTTTTTTTACTTTATCTCGAATTTCTTTTTATTATTGACTCGCCGTTACTTCGTGTAACACAAGAGTATATTAGGGAGATAAAAAGAATCTGGCAAAAATGGTTGTCTGGATATATATATACTATATATCGAAGGAGTAAAACTTCTTTCATCGTACTGAATGACACACACACACACTGGATTTGTAATATTTATAGTCGAGCATTAGACAGGACGTGACATCATAAAACACTCTAATAGAGCATTTAATTTATCTTTCCTAACTTGTCATATTTTTTTCATTTTTTGGAATTTTATTTTATTATCAAAATTTCTCAATTTTTATCAATTTACAAAATATTATTCTGTTTTTAATCATTATTGTCATTTTTTTGTTGTCAGATATTAAAAAAAGAAAAAAGAAAGAAATCCGTTAAATTAATTTACGTAGAGAGTAATGTGTCATATTGAAATTTCAAACACGATTCGATGTGTATGAAAACTATATATATATATATATGTATGAGGAGAGATGTTTAAATGTAGACGTGAGTCTGTATAAAGCTGTATACACATACAGAATTATTAACAGTTCAACACTACTGTCTGTTTAAATGATAAAATATTATCATTGTTGTCCTATATATAACTTCTCGATGTATAAATACAATTTGTTCTGACAAGATGGGTCAATTTATTTTCGCTTTTCGAGAAATGACAATTAAAATAATTGCATTACAAGTATTTTTCTTTTGCGCATTTATTGAATTTATGCTTTGAGGCTCAAATCAATTTTTTATTGGCGATTTAATGAAAGATGGATTAAAAATTAACTTCTCGTTAATTCAAGTGGTAAATAATAATTAAAATAGTAATAGTATATTTTTTAATATTCTCTAAATTTTAATTAGTAAAAATGTTTACTAATTTTTTGCTTTGGAATTGGTAAATTTTACTAATAAATAGTAAAACTTCTAGTAATAGTAATTTCTACTAAATTATTAGTAAAATTTAATTACTAATTCAAAAGCAAAAAATCAGTCACTAATTCAAATTAGTAAACATTTTTACTAATTTAAATTTAGAGATCGAGTATAATAATACTATTTTTAAAATATTTATTATTAATATTGTTATTGATATTATTATTATTAGAAATGCTCTTTCAAATTATTTCCAAATTTAAATCAGAAATCATAAAATTATTTCACAATCATCTCGATTTTCTATATACACCTAAAATTGTTGGAAAATTAAATGTCGAATTTCTAAAAAAAGAGAATTACCGTCAAATGACGGCAATACTTTTTTTCTGTTGAGGCAAATCTAATTAATGTATTTAATTTAAGCAACACATACACACACACACATTTTCCTATATATCTAAAATGTGGCGCAGGCTTCTCACAAAAATAGAAATGATCAAAGTTTTAATAATGTTACGAACTCAGCCTCGCATAAATTACAAAGTATACGACGTTGATTATGAAATTTCCATTGAATGCCACACGTCCACTTGTGTCATCAGTATTATATTGAAAGAAAAAATTAAAATATAATTAAAGTAATTGAGAAATTTCCGATTCAATGATAATAAAGAAACTAATTAATATTTATCTATATCCTAATTAAAGTTTATAAAGTAAAAAAGAAAGATTTTCTCACTAAAAATTATAAAATTATAATATATATACTATTAATAATTATTAATAATTAATTAATACAAATAATATAACTAATAATTAATAACAATAATTTTTATTTATATGATTTTTCCAAATTAAAATTTATAGAAATTTATAAAATTTACATAATTAAAATTATAAAATATAATTATTATTGATATTATTATTATTATTATATTACTGTTTTAATTATTATTAATATTATTGTGTGTCTACTAATATTATTATTAATAATTGTATTATTTTTAAGATAATTATTATTGTGAATTAATTTTATATCAGTTTCAATATTTTAGGAAAAAATAAATTTCTTTATTATTTTTATGTCTATTTCTAAATATGTTAAATAATAAATTATATAAAAATAATTCAATTTTCTTATATAAATTTACCTTTAGAGAATAAAGTAAATAAAAAATTGTCAATAAAAAAGTCGTTTATCCTTCAAATTTATGTAAAATGAAACCGTATGAGTTTAATTTGCCACTTCTCGTAAAAGTAAAAATGCAATTTTAATATTTCTTTTACGATTGTTAATTAAAAATTACAAGAAAAAATTAATTCTTGGAAAATTAGAATATTGGTGAAAAGAAGAAGTTTGTAATTAACATTAATTTATTTACGTTCTAATTCAAATTAATGGATTATTTTGCAAATTCTTACGATTTCGATTTTCAAAAAGAAGTAATTTTAATTCTTGAGATTTAAATTTTTAAAACACGAAAAATTATTATTCAAATTTTTTAGATACTAAATCCTGATTGAATTATAAATATACGAAATTTTACGATTTTTTAAAAAAAAACTACTCTCTACATTTGAATCAGTAAAAATATTTATTAATTTAAATTGGTGACTGACTTTTTGCTTTAGAATTAATAAATTTTACTGATAAATTAGTAACTTTTACTAATAAATATCAATTTCAACTAATTTATTATTGAAAATTACTAATTCAAAAGCAAAAAGTCAGTCACTAATTCAAATATTAGTGAATTTTTACTAATTTAAATTTCAAGAATAAATCTTATGCTTTCATTTAAAAAATATATTTAAATTAAAAAAAAATAAATTCTACTTTAATTTTTTAAAAATACTAAATTTAACGATTTTGAAAAAACTAAAATTCTCGATTTAATTCTTCAAAATATGTAAATAGAAAATCAAATCTAATTCATTTGAACTTTAAAAAAATTCAATTATTAACAAAAAGGGAATTTATTTTAATTTTTATGAATTCATTTTTTTTCTACTTTTTTTTGGGTATGAAATTCATTTTTTCTCAAAGTGATAAGAGAAAATGATAAATACGTCTTTCTCAATAAAGGAAATACGACATATTACTGGGAGGGATCAGATTATTGAAATACATTGGGAACTGTCTGCGGCCCTGAAATCTCGTGACTGGTTGTATGTATTTGTAATGGCATTGCTCTTGTGGTAGAGACGTGTTAGGATACATATATATCTATACACTCACACACATTTGATTCTACAGGAAATCTGTACATAGTTTGATACAAACATGCAGACGGCTCCCCATACATATAAGTGTGTATATATATATATATACACGAAAGCTGTGAGTTTCCTCCATTATTTCATCGATTCTCATTGAATCGGAATACGAGAAATGTCAACTTTGATCTCGAAATTCTTGAAATGCTTTTTCACATCTTCGACAATACGAGAGAATTGAATTTAAGAGCTTTTTTTGTACTTTTTTTTTGTTATGAAGAAAAATAACATTTTATGGCTTCATATATATAAATGTGGAGAAATTTACTTATATTGCGCGTTGTATTTATTAAAAAGACTTTATTTAACATTGTATTGTATTATCATTATAGATAATTACTGGCATTTAATTATTATGATAACGAGATATCCTTGTGTGTGCGTGTCTGTTCTCTTTAATAAAAATTATAATTATTTTCCTTTTTTTTTAAATTAATATATTATAGTTTTCAATTAGCGTTGTTTTTTGAAATAAAATGTAAATTAATATTTTTAAATTAGAATAATCAATAAATAAATTACTTATGACATGAAATATAAGAGAAAGTTATTGCTAAACACTACATTTCAAGTGAGAGGTTAATAAATGTTTTTTAATCTAGCGCATATGTAGAAATTTTTTTAAATTACTTTTAGAAAATTATTTTTGTTCCTAAAGTTCTGAAAGTTCTTAACTTAAATAATGGAAATTTATTTCTTCAAATTTAAGTTTATTTTTAAAAATATTTTACAAAAATATTTTTATTTGAACGTTTAGAAACTGTGGACTATTTTGAATATTAAATATATAATTTTGTTAATAAAATAAGCGTTAATAATGTTAAAAATAAAAAATGAAGGTTATTAATAACGAATATAGGAATAAGTTAACGTTAATAATTATAAATTGACGTTAATAATGCTAGTAACAATAATAATATTAAATTTAAATTAATAACGTTCACAATAAGTTAATAATAAATGAACGTTCTAAGATAAAAATACTTCAATCACATTAACCGTTTTTTAAAATTTACTTCAATGTATTTTAAAAAAGGGGTTAGCTTTCTTTGTTAATAATAATAAATTCGAAACGTTAACAATAAATTAACGTTTAAGGACAAAAAATACTTTAATCAAACTAACCGTTTGTTTAAAATTTACTTCAACGTATTTTAAAAGAATTAACTTTCTTTCCTAATAATAATAAATTTAAAACAACGTTAACAATTAACGTTTTAGGACAAAAAATACTTCAATCAAATTAACCGTTTTTTTTTGCCAAATTTACCTCAACGTTTGTCTCAAAAAGGGTCAGCTTTCTTTGTCATTTTTGTTTTATGTATAATTATTTCGAGTACCGAATATATTGTTGATTATATATGTCGAGGAATTTTGTTTTGTCAAGTAAAGTTTAACGAATATTGCGGCCCTTTATTTCTCTTTGTGCCAAATTGATGTGAGAGAGATCGAGATAGGAGGGAGAGAGTGAGAGAGAGAGGTTTGTTCGGAGTGGGTTGGTAGACAGGGTTTCACAGGACGAAGAAGGCTGGGGTGGTCGGTGTAGAGGTGAATGAGAATAGGAAAGGGTGTTTGGGAAGGTGGTTGACGTTATTTTCTTTACTTGACATCCCTTTGTTCAGTAACGTGATTAAAGTATTTTTTATACTTATGAAGTTAATTAATGTCATTAAAAAAAAAAATATTCAAATATTTTTTTTTTCTTTTTAAATTCCTTTCCCAATGAAATATATATCGATCCGTCTCTTTCAATAATAGAATTTTTTTCAATGTCTATTACAAAAAAAATTCACCGTTTTTCTAAGTTTATCAAAATTGAGACAAAAAAAGTAGCAAGTGTTGCTTGGCAATACTTTTGATACTTTTTTTGTTTAATTTCATGTTCTTAAAAAAATAAATTGAAATTGATTTGTTTACCATCATTACTTTCATTTAAATAATTTTTACGATATCGCGTAATTAAATTTTACTATATTTGAAATTACTTTGTGTAATTTGAAACTTTTCCCATCATCAAATTAAGAGTTTCACTTTAATAAAATGATATGTGGTTGATTTTAATTTCGTTTCCAAATAATTATACTAAAATTCTGTCTATTATTCATCATGGATATTAAATTTTGTAAATGAAATAAATTTTCAATAGAGCAACTAAAACTTATTCATATGGTTGAAGGCATTATGCATTTATACATGGATTATCTAACTATAGATTGAAACTGTTTCATTATTCAATATTGCTTTGTCCGCGTTTAATACTTAATTATCATTATTTTTCCAATGAAAGCAAAAGGCTTATTTAATTTTTATTTTCTGTGCATAGTTAATTTCGTTCTAATGCGGGAGAAATTTGTTGACGCGAACAATTGAATGAAAATGATAAAGAATATTTTTAAAGTTATTCATCGAAATCTAGTGAAAAGTCTACTAATTCAAATTAGTATTTTGATGATAATTGGGTGCCAGTTGTAGTTTTTTCGCATATTTTTGAGAAATGTTTGCAAACACTTTTGTATGTCTTTTCAAGTTTGCATTTATAGTGTTACGCCAGATAAGAATATAAAAATTGATGTACCTGTAAAAAAATTGTACTCACTCACCGATTGTTGTTGAAGAATTTCGATTGTGTTTCCTCCGTAGGTATGTGTCGTACGCGTAATCCATGTATCAGAGCACTATCACTATTTTTCTTTTTCGATTCTTTTTTTCAAAAAATGTTCACAACACTATCACTTTTCACTTGTATCACACTCACTATTTGGCACTGCTGGATCCTCCCGTTGTAGACGCGTAATCCCTCATCTTCTTCTTCTATCCAATTTTGTAGTTGGGTTCTCTAAGCTCCATTTTTCGTCCTCTTGTATTTATATTCTTCACTATGAGTCAACTACAATTACTATCGTGATTCGACTTCTAAAAACTAACTCTTCACTTGCATCCAAGTACAATCGAACCATCATTAAACGGAACTGTTTTGTGACCATTGTCACTTTGACCCAATTGCCATAGAATCGTTATCAAAAATTGCGCCAACATAAATCATTGTCTCGAATCCTTAATTCCTCCCATGGTTATAATATCGCTTTTTACGGTTTCATTTCTCACTTATAGCTCGACTGTTCCTTTATACATCCAATTTTCTCCATTCGCCGTCAAGTATTTCACAGACTTCCTCCTCAATATCAAGACATTTTGTCAATGTGCTTCCTGATTATGTTTGAAACATGAGTGATGAATAGACTCTAATTTTAACAACTTCCAGGATCCTTCCTCTCATATTGATTTTAGTTGCAGATAAGACTTCCGATTTTCATGGACCCTCACTTGAACCTGTAATTCAAAAAGTAAATTAAATTAATTGAGTTGAATTTTATAATTATTCGAGTACACATTCGCCAGTACATAATAAATTGAATGAATTGAATAAATTAAATAAATTAATCAAAGATGGACTAATTAAGTTTAGTGAAAACATCAGTTACTTTACATCGAACCTGTTATTATTAAACAGATATATTCGTGCGACTAAACTTGATGCGGAAATTGTAAACGGCTAGAATTCTTATCAGATAATTTCTTATTAATTTTGATTTGAATTTAAAAATTAAAAAGCAGTATAAGTTCTCGCAAGCTTCTTTTTTTTGTAAATGCATGCACAAGTATTATAAAATAATTGATGCCTGTGTTCAAAGTGTTTATCGAAAGCGACTTGACGATGTTAAGGGAACGTTAACCTCCACTCTGACCTCTGGCAGAAGCGATTTTCTCATGCGACCACTGATTCAATTTCAGGTGGAAGTCCATTAAGAAATAAATTTTATTGGCTTAGAGCAGTTAAAAAGAATTTCCCTCTGCTATAGGTATAGATATAATATCAATTATCATTTTTGCATAAAAGTTATTGAAAATAATAAAAAAAATATAAAAATTTATTCCAAATTGACAAAAGCAAAAAATTATTCCAAAAAATTTATAATCGAGTTTCTATACGAGTAAATAAAAATTATCATACCATACATAAATGGCACGAGATAAATTTCTTTTTTTCTTTCAATATAAGAAAATGTTCGAAACTGTCTTTCGAATCAAAATGATCTGATATTGAGAGAGAGAAAAAAAACGAGAAAGAGAGAAAGCGAGAGAAAAGAAAAATAAAGAGCAAAAGACGACCTAGGCTTTGGTACATGTTTTCCAAGTTCTTGTCAGAATAATAAAGAGAATGGAAGCTACTGTAAATGTGTATGTTTGAATTCATGTGTGTATACACTCACAATCATACAAGAGCATTCCCCCTACAGTATAAAGCTCGTATATAAATGTCGAGAAGTGGTTTTTCAACGCTTTATGTCCCATTTTCCATTTTTCATTTCTCTCACAGTGTGATTTCCGTTTTCTATTACTATAAGATTTTGATAGCAAATAAAAAAAAAATCTGTCATTTTTCTGATTTTCTCCTAATCAAATTAAAAATACCTTCTCTCATATGATGAGAATGTAATACAAATATAATTTTTCTACAGAAACAAAATACGAAAAGTAAGTTATCAAATAATATTTCGCATCTAAAAGAATCGATTTCCACGAGTGAATTGCATCAATGAATATGTAATTTGATAAATAAAGTTCTAGCAATAAAAAAACTCATTATAATTGTGTAATAGCTTAATACATGCAAAACCAAGATTCCGCTTAAATATTTTAGAGGAAGCGAAGTATATGACGCAAATAATTAATTACTTTCCTCTTGCTGTTTCTCACCCACCCTTCCTCTCTATATACGCTCTAACGATCGATGAAGCACCCGAGACCTTTTTTCCGCGATTCAATACAGTGTCTAAAAATAAGAAGACTATTAAGAAATATAATCAAGTGACTTCTCGTCTTTTAATGATCGTAAAGAAGAATAAGTATTTAAAAAAACGCCTTTGAGATAAAAAATTAATGCACTTTTCTCGTCTACTCTCTCTATATATATATATATATATATATATATATATATATATATATATATATATATATATATATATATATATATACAAAAGTAGTTTCTCCTTCAGAAAAAATAATCATAATATTGTATACTTGAACTTTGTAACACTATTAAATATACTGATAGATTATACAAAAGCACGATTTTTACAAATTCCAAGAATATAAAATTCTTTTCATTCTATCGCACCGTTTTCTGAAAAGTATCGCAAGAATCAAGTTTCTTGAAACTAGTACATATCAAATTGATGCCAAAAAATTTAGGGTTCATTTTTTATTTGATCCCAATTTTTGGTATCAATTCGTTGCAATTTCAAACATCACAGTACCTTTTATCCTCAAAAAAGGAGAATATAGTTTAGTCAAACTTTATTCTTAAATTAAAAACACAATTTTTTCTGTCGAAGATTCAGAGAAGAAGTTACAGATTAAAAATTAATAAAAATGAGAAATTCGAAACTTGAAGGACAAAAATAACTAAAACAAAAACTTTAAGGTCAACTACAAAATTATGTACAGATTTAGAGAAATAGAAAAAAGAGAACAGAATAGAACGTTTAGAAGAAAATGCGATTAATTAGAATAGAACATGCAAAGTTTACTGCGGAAATTAGACACAACATGCGAAAATAAATGATATATATATAGTATATTTTCGATACCATATAATACTCGAAATATATACTTTGAGTCGCATTAAGTTTTAAACGAGATTGAGAATGTGCTCACGTACAGCAATCTGTTCCGGAATCGTTCACAACTCCGATTGGCAAATTCACATCAACTACTCAGTTCCGAAGTTTCGAGCGATAGCGACCAAAAGCATTCATCAAATGACTGAATTAATAATAAGCATCCAATTAACAAACTTTGCATTCAAAGCAAATTTCCGTGAGAAACTTTATATTTATCATTTCGTCGTTCTATACAATATGAAGGGAAAAAAAATTATCACCATACCCCGATTTTGATATCACATCATAATATTCATTTTTTAATTGAAAATTTCGTTCGACAAGTATCCTTTACGTAAACTTAAATCAAAACGTAAAACAAAATTAAAACAAAAAGCGAACGAAAAACGTTTTGAGAAATAAACCAGAATCCGCTTTGAACAGTTTTCCTTTAGATTTCAGAGAAATAATTTTTTTACGAACGTGTTTTTGAAAATTATGCATACGGCGTTATTTTAGAAAAAAAAAAGATGTAACTTTTGAAAACTCCTCTGTCAGAATTTCCGACAGAAATCTCTTGAATAAACTGAGCCTCACCCTGGCCTCAGATTCAAGTCTACTTGTCTACTTGAGATGCATGCAGCAAAATAGAACGTGTGTATGTATTTATATATATATAAAAGTCTCGTGCAGATATACGTACATGTATAAATTTTGTCTTGTGTGATCATAACGAGTACACTTTCATATATCTTCTATCGTAAGGAGTTTGATATTCAACTTCCTTCAATTATAATATATATTTATCCAAGAAATTAGTTTTGGATCATTTTATGTGCGCAGTTCCATTTCTATAATTATTCGATTTTTTGATATTCTACTGGTGAAAATTTATACAGTCGAAATAATTATCCATCTTTTTTTAATTTTGGGAAAGATCTTATTTTTAATTATTTTTAAATTAATCAAATTTAAATTAATTTTAATTTATCATCGCATAAAAAATACAAAGTAACTTTTAATATTTTTGAGAGTAAAATTGGCTAATTTTTACTAAAATTTACTTTGAGAATAATAAAGTTTGCTGTTTTTAAAAATTTTATAATTATAAATAAATTTTATACTTCTTTTATTTTCACGTAGGGAAATTTAATTACGATTAAAAAAATAAATTCGAATTTCGCATTATTTCGAATTTATTTTTTAACTTTTAATTACTTAAATTTTATATTAAATTCTTCGTAAACTTTACATTTTTATAAAGACGTCGACGAAGTTCACAACTTAATCAAGGGTTCAAAAGAAAAATTATGTTTTCATTCAAATTTCCGTTTTAATAAAAAATTGAACAGTATAGTTTTTAATCAATAACTTTAAAAAGAAAATTTGTAAACAAAAAATTTTGATTTCTGACTAAAAAAAAATATTTTTCTTACAATAATATTGAAAAAACGTTATAAACTTCAATTTAATTCGCATAGTCAATATTTTTAAATATACTTTTAATATTTCTATGAATTTTTTAATTAATATGTTGTTTAATTAATATCTGTTTTTTAATTAATAATTTGATATGTTTATAAATTTAAATTCTTGTTATTTTCTTTATTTACAGGCCTCGGATCGACTTTAAGATGCAAAAAAAACGCTTTAATCGATTTAAAATAGAAAAGAGGCGAAAAAGTCGTTTATTTAATTCAGTGTCATCACAAAAATTTTATTTTTTATTCTTCTGATCTTTCACTGATTTCTAAATTTAATTATTTAAAACTTGAATAATTTCGTTAAATAAATATTTAAATGCTTCTTGTTTATTTCTATACGGGAATAAAATTTAAAAAATTTCTATTTAAAACCTTCTAAAATTTAATAACTTCTAAAAATTATAATTTTAATTCTCTTAGAATTCAATTATTTTCTACAATTTTTAATCAAACTTCTTCTCGAAATCAATTATTTTTAATAATTTTCCGAAAGTTCTTAGAGAATTCAATTATTTAAATACAACTTAGAATGTTTTCAGGATCTTAATTTTTGTCAAATAAATCTGTTTATATTATGCCAATAGGCCACAATATAAACAGATTTATTATTTAAATACAAAAATTCAGTTCTTTATAATGATTCTAACTGTCCCATGTTTTTTAAGTTATTAATTAATTTTCAAAAAATTATAATAAAGAAATTCTTAAAATTAATTTTTCAAAAATATTTTTAAAATAATTTATGAAAGATAATAGTATTTCAATTATATAGAATTGCAAAAATTTCCAAACAATTGAAATTTGGTAAATTCTATTAAAAAAATAATTAAATTTTTAAAGAATTTTAATTTTTAATATAAACGCGATTTCTCCAAAATTTTAATAAATCTAAAAAAATAATATGTTGTTAAAATGTTAGAAACAATTGTAAAAAATTTTAATGTTATTATTTTTTGTATGTATTTGAATTGTTTGGAAATTTGTGTTTAAAAATATTGAAAATAATTGAATTTTAAAAAATTAGAATGCACAAATTTTAAGAATTATTTTTATCAAAAATTTTTTAATATAATTTTTTTGTAGCTAATTTTCATTAATTACCATTTTTAAATTTACACTTGAAGATTATTCATTGAAATTTTTGAGAAATCAATTATTTTTAAAATTAACAATTAAAATTCTTTTAAAGTTCATTTTGAAAAATTTTTATCAAACACTTTAATGAAAAAAAATCAATTATTTTCAATTAAATTTTACAAAAATTTCAATTATTGAAACTCTTTTTTTATTGTAAATTTTGAAAATTTATTTAGTAATTTATAAAAATAGTTGAATTGTTTCGAAGAAATTATTAAATAATTTTAGGAAATAATTGAATTTTATGGAAATATATTAAAAATTGTTTTAAAAATTAAATTCTTCCGAGGAATTTAATTTCAATTATTTTTGAAAATTTGCAATTAAAATTCTTCAAATGTTGATTTTCAAAAATGTTTAAAAAACACTTTAAAAACATCAATTATTTTTAATTAAATTTTACAAAATTTCAATATTTATTGAAACTCTTTTCAATTGCAAATTTCGAAAATAAGTTGCATTTTATACTAAAAATTATTGCAATATTCGGAAGAAAAGTCGAAAAAGTCGTAATTTTTAAAAAATAAGTCGAAAAAAGTCGCATTTCTTGAAAATAGTCGAAAAAAATCGCATTTTTTGAAAATTGTCGAAAAAAGTCGAAAATGTTATAATATCCGAGGCCTGCATTTTTATTTTTTTTTCGATAAAAAGTACCTGAAATTTTTTTGTATTGATAAATATTTCTTGCTTCTTTTTATTTTTTTTCGATAAAAATTACCTGAGATTATTTTTTATTGATAAATATTTCTCATTTCTTTTTATTTATTTTCTTTTTTCGATAAAAATGACCTGAAATTTTTTCTATTGATAAATATTTCTCATTTCTTTTTATTTATTTTCTTTTTTTCGATAAAAATTACCTGAGAATAATTAAAATTCACACACGTATGGGAAGGATTAAAATAATTTTTTTTCTTTTTTTTTAATATACGAGATAATTTTAATCGTAATGTTTGCCGTTGCACGGAAGTTGCAATTCAAATTTACATGTTATATTAATTGCTCTCTAGTCGGTGGTAGTTTGAAATGGCAATCGATATTTCCAAACGAATATTTATTGCTATTCGTGTTGATTTAACGTTCAATAAAATAACGTGTTGTTCTCATTATTTGAAATCTTCAATGACCACATATTTTATATAGACAATTGTATAGCACTGAAATTATTATGGGTCGTTGCTTTTAGTTCACCCTATAGTTTCTGAAAGCATATATACTATTGCCCCATCCAACGCCGCTGCGTGCTCCAGGGTTTAATCTAACAATGATTTATGCCGTTCAGGGTCTCTCAAAATCATCCAACTTTGCCAATTCAGGGATAAAAATTTATTTTAATATCAAAATTTAGTTACTATTTCAAAAAAAAAAAAAAAAGTATAAATAAAAATTTAATTAATTTTTCATTTCATTAATTCGTATTTTATTATACACGTGAAACTCTCAAGTTTGAAATGTAATTTGCGAATTAATTATAATAAACGTTGATGAGATGTGCATGGTAAATGTTTGTATAATTACGAGTTTGAAAATTCATTAACTTCTCTCAATGTTTTGAAATTTATATTATTATTATTATTATAATGTAAATTCTGTAAATTGTTATTTAGAATATAAAATATAATTTTAATGATTTTTGGAATTTCTGATTATTTTTATTTAAAAAAAAAAGAATAGCTTATTAGAGAATTTGAAATTTTGGTTGGAAAATAGTGGTCATAGGGGATTATAATCAATATTAATGAGCACCTCTGGTCTAACACACTTTCTATGTATTCCACTCTGTTGTATGAATGTATATTATAGGCACGCTTGCTGAATATGTCAACTACAGTATCTCGTTTATGTGGCCTTTAACTTTTTTAATTGTTATTATTTTATCCATTTATATACATACAATTTTCGTATATGTATATTCAAGAGTTAAATTTCATTTTAAATTTCACTAATTAAGAAAAAAAAATTTCATTTTTAAAATTTTTTATTTTAAGTTTTTGTAAAAAATTAAAAAGAAAAAATTATTGAGGCAATTCGAAATATTATCGTTTTGTGTATTATATATATATATGTATATTAATCTGGCATTTTACTTTGAACTTTCGTTCCATTTATTCATAAAATAAAATTCCCGCGTCTATATAAAATCCAAAGCTTTTGCATGCTGGTGGTTTCTGTAATTAAATTTCCCTGAATAATATACGAAATTAATGCTTTGCCATTATCGCATATATTTTATTATAAATATTCACTCTTCCGTGTTTTTTTTTATTTTGTTTTTCCATTCTATTATGAAAATTAATGAGATCAAGATTAATTTGTATTTTTTAATTAAATATTAGTTTAAAATTTATATGTATAATCTCTTAATAACCGTTTTTATTGGAGTTATTTTTAAGTAATAATTGAAAATGAATTTAATAAAAAAACCTGCTTTTTAATCAAATAAATAGGTAAATAACAAAATATTAAAAACATTTAATTAACAAATAATATTTAATTTAAATTATTATTTTATCATTTATTATTTATCATTATTATTTAAAACTTGAATATTAATTAATAAATCATATTAATTAGTAAATAGCAAAATATTATTAACATTTAATTAATATTATTATTAATGAAATATTAATTAATATAATTATTAATGAAACATGAATTAATATTATTACTTATAATTTCATTCAACTATTTAGCTATACTATTTTAATAAATAAATTACTATTTAAATAAATAATATTTAAATAAATTACTAAATTTCGTTAAAAATGTTACTATTTTAGAAGACGAACTTTTAAAAAACAATTTATTTACTGGGAAAATTAACTCCAAGACTAAAATATTGAAGACGATAAAAATATCGATAAGGAAAGCAAATAAAAATTGAAATCCGTTTATATTAATTGTCAAACTCTCTAAATTTGATAATAAATTATAGAATTACGATTATTTACAAATAACTCAAGATTCAATATGGAGACGCTTTTCTCCACCTGCGAACGCCAAGGTCACCGCTAGATGGCAGTTTAGTTCTTTCCTGGAATTTCTCATGACATCTGGTGGCGACCTTGGCGTTCTCAAGTGGAGAAATTCATTTTATTCCTTAAAAACTTTTTTATAATAACTAATATTTTATTAATTATAAAAAAAAGTTATTATGAGAACAATTTAAATTGTCTTTTTAGTGCCAATTTATAACTCCTCTTATTATTCAAATACTCGTTATTCGTATAAATAAATAATATGCCAATAAAAGTTTATAACACTTTGATACTATTTTTAAATTTATTTTTATTTCTAAATTCAGTCCGAAGCGTGAAATTGAATAATTATATATTTTTATATGTTATATATTATATATTATTTATGAAACCTTTTTAATTTTTGTTTGATAGGGTTCCTCCTCTTTATGTACCCATTTCGAAACATTGCTGTGATCGGACCCTTAATATTTGGCTTGCTTACATGTGATAGTGAACTGATAGGCTATCGATGTGTTGAGGACAAGAGTAAATTGCCATAGCAACGACAGAACACATTTTCATTTTGATTTACTAACACATTGAAACGAATTTACACAAATGTGTAGAAAGACTTTATTTGTTTGTGTGTAAAACAATCACGTTGCGATGTTCCGAAAACCAGTGAAAACTACAAATTGATAGCGTGTCTGTGTTCATTTATATATATATATACAGACACAAGCTCATACACTTTTATATATATATATATTAACTTTATTCGTTCGATATTCACTTACTTTTCCATTACTATTTTCCAAAGTAAAACAAATTTGTACTTTGTACAAATATTAGTTTAACATTTCGGAATGTTTATTTTTTACTAGTTTTACATACTCGGTTACTTGCCGTTATTATTATTTAACAATAATACTACCCCAGTAATAATTATTATTGCTAATTATATGGTTATTGAGAAATTCGTATTTGATTTAGTTATTATTTATATTAAATTTAATTATTTTTACAGATTTATTTATGCAGATTTTTCCTTTATATTTTTATTTTTAAAAATTATTATTTTATCTTATTTTTGTTATGTGAATTTTATTTACTTATTTAATTTTTAAAATTTATTTCTTTTCATTTAATTATTTATTATTTATTGCATGTTTATTACGTCTTTACTTTTATTTTCTTGTCTATTGTTTATTTATATGTTTCTTACTGTTATTTTACTATTTAATGACCATTATCAATATAGATGTTTAACAAAATTAAATAATCAATTTAATAATTTAAAAAATTTAATAATAAATTAAATAAAACTAAATGAAATTAAATATAAATATTTACAAAATAAATAAAATGAAATAAAACTAATTCCTGAAGAAAATTATTTCATATGAATATTTTCAAAAAAAAAAAAAAAAAAAAAAGTATAACGTATTATAAAGTATTATAAAGTATTATAAAGTATTATTCCATTATTCAACAATATTTGTTGGATGAAAACTAATTATTATTATATAATTAGTATTTTTAATTAAAATATGCGATAAAAGAGATTTTTTTTATTCACTTTAAAATTTTAATTTTAATTTTATTATTATATAAATCAGTTTCAGTCGCGCTTTTATTAAAATTCTAAAAAGGTTGATTTAACGTGTGCGTCAGACTTACTGGGAAGTAGGTTAACTGAATTTGTAATATTCCCAAGGAAATTCATTATAAGTTACAACCAAATTACTTGTAGAAAAAACTATTCAACTATATATATGTAAATTTGTTTATGTAAAATACACAAAAAAAAACAATTCCAATTGTTTTTATCAAAATTTTTTGCCTTAAAATTGAATTTTCAAATATTAGATTAAAAACTTGAGAGTAAAACATTTCTAAAGAAGAACAAAATTAAAATTATTTATTTGTTTATTTATTTAAGTAGTAAACGGACTTTCAAAAATTATTATAATTTCTAGAAATAAAATTAAAATTAAAACTAATTAAAGTAATAAATAAATAAATGAAAACTAATTAATTAATAAAAATTAATTGAAAATAAAGTAATTCTGTAAAAAAATATAAAGTAAAAAAATTCGATGGAAATAGAACAATAAAATAATTGATAATTGGTAGTTGATAACTAATTATAATTTCTAGTAATTGTTAATTGAAAATTTATAATTTATAATTTATAATTTATTTTATAATTGTAGTTAAAAATTGACAATTGAAAATTGAAAATCGAAAATTGATAATTGGTAATAATTAATAATTGAAAATTGAATATCGGAATTTGAAAATTGATAATTAATAATTAAAATTGAAAATTCAATATCGAAATTTGAAAATAGATAATTAATAATTGAAAATTGAAAATTGAAAATTGAAAATTGTGAATTAATAATTGATAATTGATAATAGATAATTGAAAATGGAATAATGATATTTGAAAATTGATAATTGAAATTGAATATCGAAATTTGAAAATTGAAGCTTGGTAATTGAAAATTGAATATCGAAATTTGAAAACTGATAATTAATAATTGAAAATTGAATATCGAAATTTAAAAATTGATAATTAATAATTAAAAATTGAAAATTGATAATTAATAATTAAAAATTGAATAGGTATCGAAATTTAAATATTGATAATTAATAATTCAAAATTCAAAATTGATTGTCGAAAAACCAATTTGAAAATTGATAATAATTAATTGATAATGGAAAAATGAATATCGAAATTTGATAATTGATAATTAATAATTAAAGTTTATAACTGATAATTAATTCAAATTTTTAAAATTATTATTTTAACCATTGTTTATTAAAATTTTTTAAAATTAAAAAATTAATATTAATTAAAATGAAAAAAAATTAGAACAAGGGAGAGAAGCTTAGTATTTTTTTCCATCATTATTTTCATCCTATTATTTATTCTCGATATTATAAACTATTTTTAATTTTTTCTCCCCCATTTTTTTTTACACTTTATCCTAGAGCTAAAGTGTTATCAAGAATATTTTTTTTCGACTATATACATATATATTTTTCTGCTTTATGATTTTATGAGCTCCTCCTTAAATATCATTTAATTTCTCTGCACCTTTCGTCTACAATTATTAATGAGGGGAGGATTTCAACTTTGAAGTTCTTCTTGGTAGTGAAACCAGACAGAAGAAGGGTAATGTGGAAGGGGTTTTCGTGTTTGAAAAGATACAAGGGAGAGAAATGCAAGACAAAAAAAAGACAACAAAAAAAAAATGAGAAAAGAAAAAAAGAAGCGAGAAATCATAAAGTAACACATTCAGTAATGAGTTATAAATTGATTTTTTGATTGAAAATTTTTGAAAAACTTTTGTAATTTATTTCTATCGAAAGAAATATTGCGTTGATGATAATAATAATAATAATAATAATAATAATAATAATAATAATAATAATAATAATAATAAGGCGTAAAAAATTAATAATTAATGGATCAAGTGTTATTGACAATTTTTTTTTATCGTTGAAACTTTTCTCAAGAAAAATTATATTTAGTAGAAACAAAATAAAATTAATAATAAAAATATGAAGAAAATAAAAATATTATTTAATAAATATGGATTCAGTTTATTTTTATTTCTCTATCTATTGTTTTTAAATAAATATAAAAATAAAAATAATAATTTGGTTTTTAATATTAATTACAAAAAATTATTATTTTTACTTTCTATCTTTATTTAATTTTTTTTTTTATTCATTTCTTTCAACTTTTTAATCTTTTTTTTTTCAAATATTAAAAAACGAATAAATAAATTCTGAATGTTTTCAAAATCCATCTGACTCGAAATAAATAAATGTGATAAAAATATTTACAAATAATAAAAAAGGAGAATATTTGCAATAAAAAATAAAATTAATTTCAGATGTTTCTTTTTTTATTATTGTAAAAAATGTTCTTAATACGCTTCGTTGGTCTTTTTTCGTCGATTCTCTCCCTTCTTCATTCAAAGGGGTCGAGTCAGATTTCACTTCCCTAATTGCATGTTTGAAAGCAAGTCTGAATTTTGCTTTTATTCTGCTTTTAAACGCAAAAAAATATATATATTGTGATACTTGTAATTTTTGAAATAATATCTATTTTTTGTACTTTTTAAAAAAATAATTACTTAGTGAATATTTTAATTAAAAAAAATTATTTTATTATTAATTTTATTATTATTATTATTATTATTATTATTATTATTATTATTATTATTATTATTATTATTATTATTATTTATATTTTATTACTATTAGTTTTAATTATCATATAATATTAATTTGAATTTATATTTATTAATTAATAATAATTTTATTACTCTTATATAATAAAAGTTATTTTGTTATTTTTATTTAATTTTAACTTTGAGTAATAATTTTATTATTTTTTTTATAATAAAATTTATTTAATTATATTAAAATTTGAATAATTATTGTAGAATTGTTTTGCAAAATTATTTTTATTGTCCTCACTGTTGAGAGATTACTTCTAAAAAAAATTGCACTTTCGAATGTTAATTAAGTAGATAAACCACACAGCTTTAAATAAAGGAACGCTTGAATTAGTTTTATAAAAGCTAAAGAGACCATACTTTTTAAAGAGCTTAAAAATTTATTGCCTAGAGAGCTAGTAAATCCGAGTATTTCAAGCGGAAATTGAATTCATGATCCTCAGCTCGCGCGCATGTTAATAATAAATCAATTGATTTGACCTGCGCTCTGGCTTATAACAATACCAATGTATACATATATATATTAAATTTTATGGCAAATGAAAATGACACGATGACATTTATTTTAATATATAATTAAATATTAATCAAAAAATTTTGTCAATATCAATCCATTAGAGAGAGAAAGAAAAAAAATTTCACTCATTCAATAAATTAATTTTCTCCAACTTCATTCCACTCTCTATCATTTTTTTTCCCTCTGTATTTCCAATTACGATCAAAAGATATTTATGGATTTAATTTAATTTTCAATTTATACTTTTTGTTATTTTTTTTTGAAATTAAACAATTGTTTGTATTTTTTTAATCGATGCGGATTTATATCAAATTTCCTTTCAAAAATTTTATTTGTTTTTATTTTGAAATTCCGTTTGAGGGAAAATTACTTTATTTGTTATTTTAATTCCAAGAGGAATTAATATACGAGAAAATAATGAAAAGTTTTGAAAAGGAAGATAAATTATTTCTAAAAATTAAAAACAAATTTTGACTCACCATTGGGAATTTCTCTCCTTCGATTATTAGTAAATCGCTTCTCTGAAAACTACCGGCAGGCATCCTTTGGTTCTGACGTCTCCGCTTGAGAATGATCTCCTCTTATCAATTTTGAACAGCTCTGGCTATTACCATTCTCCAAAGGATTGATAAATATTTTCTGAAATACACAATTTAGTTACTTTTCTGTCGAAATTTTCAAAACATTTTACATTTTATATTCAAATAATATTCCCAGATTTTTTTCCGAAGCGAAAAAATAAAAAGAAAACATAATTATTGAGAAAACTTGTAAACTGTGCAATATATTAGTAAAAAAAACCCCAACTTTATTTTCATTGTGTCGTTAAAATAAACAAATCGGAGCTTTCTAACCTCAAAATTGTGTCAAAACTAATTTATCATAACAAATTTCTAACATTTATTCCAATTTACGTTTTCTTTACAAAGAGCACAATTTTGACACTAATAATCAACACCCGACACGATTATTTCACCAATAGTTGCAGTAAATCGATAAAATCGATATTTTTTAATATCCAGACTCCGCACAGTGAAAGAATGACAAAAAACGAACAAATAATAAACATCCGGTTTTTAGTACATAAATAGAACGTAAAATCACTCCCGGAATTCAATTCCAAACACTAAAAGTGTAAAATATTATGAATATTATTGAAAATTATTGGAAAAACAATAAAATTTTAGTGTTGACAATTTGAGAGCGCGGTAATGAGGCGGAAAACCGCGCGGGGTGTTAATAACCTCAATTCAGGCAATAATGAAATATCGCGGTATATCATTGCAACTTAATCTCACAATTTTCTTGGCACGTGTTACTGAAATATTAATCAAAATTTACTTCCGATATAGAATTTTGACTAATGAACATAGCGAACATAGTTGAAATACATTTAAATTAAAGAAATTTTAGGTTAAATACACGCCACAAGGGAAAAATTTTGTTCAAAAAAATTTGCAATATTTCGCATGTAAATTGTTATAGTTTTAGCGAAAAAATATGACTGATGATGAAAAAAGATACTTACAATGAAATGTGAAATGTTTCTAAAGATGAATTTGCGATTAAAGTAATAATAATTGTTGCAAATGCGGAGTAATTATTCAGGGCGTGTCTGTTAGCAATAAACATTAACGGTTACTGAAGAATGTGATGGGGGAGGGGTTACTTTTGGCGGGAAATCGAATATTTTCTATTTTTCCTAACCATATTTTCTTTCAAATCACTTAATTGCTATCTAATCTATAACCATTCGTTAACAAATAACAAATTTACGAATTAATTTACAATTTACCACGAAATTAACGACAAAATTATTAATTGTTTAACGGTAAAAGAAAGTTGACGAATTCAAAGCTTCCTATTGGTCGAGATACTTTGCCACCAAATTTGAATTTTTTCCCGACAATTCTTTATGGATTTTTAATTTATTTAATTGATATTTTATTATTATTGATTTTAAACGTCTTAAACATTTTTAATAAAAGTCTAAATAATTAATGACTAGACAAAATGTTAATTTATTTACAATTAACAACAAAATAACAAATTGTTTAATGGAAATAATTTTTCTAGAATTTGCCGCTTCCTATTGGTTGAGACATTTTGGCACCAAATTTGAAGTTTTTCACGAATTTTTAATTTTAATTAATGTTTTATTAAATTTGATTTTAAAAAAACGTTTTAATCAATCTAAATAAAGTTTAAACAATTAATGACTATCAAATGTAAATAATTCAAACTGCAGAATTAATTAAGTAAATTAAAAGAGTGAAAGAAAGTAATAGAGAGGGCGGTAGTTGTCAATAATATAAACAATCATAATTGAGGTTATGTTTCTTTGTTGTTTTCGTTGTTTTTTTTACAGATCTTGACGTGTTGCGTTAAACGAAGTGCAAAAAAATTAATTATTAATAATTATAATCATCGATATTAATAAAATCAGACTGTTGTCCAATAATAGTATAAATAATAAGAAATAAATATAAATTGATTTTGAAATACTGACAAATGAAATTTACCTTTTGTTTTGCAGGATGAAGTGCTGACGATATCGGAGAAGGTTGTCGTTCGTGTTCACGACCTTGTGACTTGGTTGGCACCTTCGTTAGAATGGTCTTGGGGAAGGGAAGTGTCGTATCCACCAACTCCATTGAGTTCACCCGAAAACACACCGACAAATCACGATGTTGGTCAACCTCAAGTTTTGACGGATCCAGGTATCGATTTCACGGACGTTGACAAACAACAACAGGAATATGAGAGCAATCACAATCCAATAAAACAATTTGATGCCAGTTTACAAACAAAAGTTATTGTACTCTCATATCCGAGATATTGTCGATATCGATCGCTTCTTCGAAGGCTCGAAGGATCGGAACCTTCTTGGCTATGGACATCGATAGCGGCAGCGGTGGGCGGTTTCACCGCTACGCCTGGTACAAGGATCCTTTTTTGCAGAGATACCTTCGACTATCCTGACCTTGAAACACACGAACTACTTTGCAATCACTTAGGTAACTTCTAACCTGCTCTCTGAATTACTAAACGAGAGAGAGAAAGAGATCTCCAGCAGCAATTATTTTCCTGTTCCAAGGAAAATGTGGAAAAAAATTTGCTGCTAATATTATTTTATTTTTATTATTGTTCACTTATTTTATTTACTAATTTATTTTATTTTTATTTACTTTATTTATTTTTATTTAAATTTCAAATGTTTTATTTTAACATAAAATTGTAATTATCTGAATATTAATTATTTAGATAATTATTGTATAAATGTGAGTAAATATTAATTTTTCACATTGTTTTTAGCTCCGAAATTAAAAGGGAGGCCTCGAAGAAAACGGAAAAAGCGGAGTGTCTCACCAGGTGAATCCAGCAATGAAAGTGAAGCATCGGTTGCTTCGTCTGTAGTTGCATCGACGTCCAAAGTCTCTTCCTCAAACTCCTTGATCAGTAGATCATCTTCCTCGGGAGTTCGTCGTAGCGAACGGAAAATGAGCGTCGAGGAAAAAAAGTTTTTGTCAGACGTCGACAAATTCATGAATTCACGAGGCACACCTGTAGGAAAGATGCCCTTATTGGGCTATAGGCAAAGTTAGTCTAGTCAAATTATTTTACTTATTCAATTTAAACTCCATCTAATTCAATTATTTAACTATTTTTATTTAATTATTCAGATATTTTTATTGAATTATTTGGATATTACTATTTTATTTTTATTTATTTATGTATTTTCTCTAATTATTTAAAATCCAGTTAAATAATTTCCGAGATTGACACAGATCAGGGAATTTAGGGAAAAATCAGGGAAAGTATTGGAAAAAATTAAATTTTTAGAATTCATAAAAAAATTCTGGAGAAGTTACAAATGTTCGCAGAAATTCAATTATTTTCAAAAGTAATAAAATTCTTCGCAGAAATTCAATTATATTGAAATTTGTTTTCAAATTCTCGTTAAAATTTCAATTATCTTTATCAATTAATAAAATAATTTCCAAAATTCAATTATTTTCAAAAATTTTTAATAAAATTCTTAGTAAAATTTCAAGTCTTTCGAGAAGAATTCAATTGTATAAAAAAAAATTTTAATAAAATTTCACGCAAACATTTAGTTATTTTTATAAATAATAAAAATTTCTCAGGAATTCAATTATTTACAAATTTTTTATAAATTTCTTCGAAATGTTTCCATTATTTTCATAAATAATAAAATTCAACGCAGAATTTCAATTATTAATTCTAAAATATATTTAATTAAAGAATTTACTAATAATCGATGAAGTTTCATAAAATTGAATTATAAACAACTGAATTTGAAAATTCTCGAAGAACTTTTTCAAAAATTATTAAAAATAATTGATTCAAGAAGAATTTTAGTTAAAAATTCTAGAAAATAATAATTGAATTGAAGTGATGAAAATAATTTTGAAGAAGTTACAGTAAGAATAACAATAAACTTAATTCGTATGGACAAATAATAATGATTAAATATTTATTTAAAAATAAATTTATTTATGTTTTTGAATAATTTTACAATTCAAAAAATTCGTAAATAAATGTAATAGAATATTGTTTTTAGTATCTAATCATTTTGGAGTGAATTAGAATATTCTTTAGGGTCGGGAAAAAAGTGAAAATTTTATCTAGAAATCGGGGAAAAACAAAATAAAAATTTTATGGCAACGCTGTTAGATAATTTTATTTAATTATTTATGTATTTTTGTTTATATATTTAGGTATTTTTATTTAATTATTAAGATATTTTTATTCAATTATTTACGTATTTTTATTAAATTATTTAGATATTTTCATTCAATTAGTTAGCAATAATGATTAATTATATATTTATTAATTTAATAATATATTATTAATATTATATATTAATATTATATTTATTAATTTGTATTTTCATTGAATTATTTATGTATTTTTATTAAATTTTTAAAGATGGTAAATTTTACGTATTAGTTTGAATTTTTCTTCTACACTTGATATATTTTTATTTATTTTTTTAATTATTATTATTATTATTATTATTATTATTATTATTAAATTTTCAAACTTACTGAATTTTACGTATTAATTTGAATTTTTCTTCTACACTTGATATATTTTTATTTAATTATTTTCTTAATTATTATTATTATTATTATTATTATTAAATTTTCAAACTTACTAAATTTTACGTATTAATTTGAATTTTTCTTCTACAGTTGATCTATTCCTTTTTTATACAAAAGTACAAACATTGGGTGGTTATGACTCTGTGAGTGCTGGCCGTCTTTGGAAGTCCATTTATGATGATATTGGTGGTAATACTGCGTCTACAAGCGCTGCAACAATTACAAGAAGGCATTATGAAAGGTAATAGAATACGTAAAAGAAATTATTTTTCCAAAAAGAAAAGTGTTTGGATAAAAAGGATTTAAATTTTGAATTAAAGACAAATATTAATGATAAATTGATTAAAAAATCAATATTTAAAAAATTGCATTTGATTTATTTATGTGTTTATTTGGCAGGTTATTGTTGCCTTACGAAAGATATCAAAGGGGCGAGGAGTCAAAAATCAGGCCAGCTCATGGGAGGCGAACGAAAACAAGTAGTTCGTCAGAGGAGGCAATCGAAGTGAAAGATGAGCCTGAGGATTCATATTCACGAGAGCCGTCACCTCCTAGTGGAACACCTAATTCCACGACTGTCACTCCTTCATTGCAGTCGATTTTGTCGACATCGGTAAATTTCAAGAGACTAATAGAAATTTTGATATGAATATGAAAAATAGAAATAATCAAATCGTTTAAAGAGCGTTTTTTTTTTAATAAAAGAATTGGGATTTAGAAATTAATTTATTTTTGTATTTTTAGGCTCTTCTACCTGGTGAGAAGCCGCGAATGGAGAGTGGGAAGACGTCATCGTTACGAAGTGTGAGAGTGAAGCCTGATAGATTAAAATCTCTAAATACAATAATTGCTAATGCGCCGTCTGCCAGCCAACTGCCAAGTCCACCACCTTCCTCGACCACGTCGTCGTCAACTCCAAATAGTACGCCGTCGACGACGCCAACCGGTGGCAGTCAAAGTGTTTTAGAGAGGCAGCTCAATAGTCCGTTAATGTCTCAACAAGTGCCGCCACCGAGTTCACCGCCCGGTCTACCTGTCAGCGCTGTCACGTCGAATGCGTCAACCGTCGTCACACTGACACCGCCGCCTGAAAAGGATATCAAGGAAATCAAATTGGATCCAAAACAAACCACCCTGCTGGCTCAGGGCAAGGAAAATATTCCCCTCTTCGATGAGAAGCCAATTTTCCTGGAAAAGCCAATAGTTGTACCGCCACGATCGCCCGAAGTGATAGATCTCGAGAACGAAAGCGATTCAAGTAGGGACAAAATTATCATTCCCAGTTTCAAGAGGCAAAAACTGGAAATATTACGCGAAGGCGGATTGGAAGTGACAGCGGTCGATTCGCGACCGAGTGTCATTCAGCCGAATTCAACAACGCCTTCGCCCACTAATGTCAAGTCTGAAGAAAAACCCCTCGTTTCCTTATCGCAAATCACGGCGCCATCGATACCGAAACTCATCTCCGTCACGGTGACACCCGACATTGGTCACATACTTCCGTCATCTCAGGAGAATCACAATCATCACAATCACCATCACCACCAACAACAACAACAGCAGCAACAACATCACGTCAAGCATCAAACACCAACGAAACAATCCACAAATCACAATTCAAATAGTACCTCACCCGTCAGTCGTGTCATCAACCTTGGGAACTCGAACGCAGCCCTAATGCAACTCTACGCAAATGCAAACGTTGCCGTCTCGAATACAACATCAACAACAACGACGACAACAACGCAATCCTCGAATCACCGATTCGTGCCGCCTGTCATCGCAAACGGACGTGCCGTCCCTCCCAGGGTCACGCAATCCCGATCGATATTCGCACACAACGAGAAAATGGTCTACGGTAATCCCAAGGACATTCTCACCACCCAAAAATATCTACCTCCAGTCGTTGCCGTTCAAACAACCCCACCGCCACCATCGCCATCGCCAAGAAACGAGTGCCTACCAACCGGCGTTCTCGATCTCACCCAAAAACAACAACCAACCTTCTTCAGGCCTAGCTTAGAAATCGTTCGCGTTCCCGTTGTCCCCCGACCAAATCCCATTGATTTCGATACAAGAAATTCGCACAACAAATCATCATCATCACCGCGAAAGGAGCAATTTCCAAATTATCCCACACTCCTCGACACACGGACAATGGCCTCAAATAATCTCGAAATAACACTCGTTAATCCAAAAAAACAGCATTCCAATTCACCCCTACCAAGTCCAACCTCAAGGAATTGCATACCAATTCAAAGGAGACAATTAAACGGCAAATATCCAGTGAGAACCGAACCCGTCTCACCCTACACGCCACGTAAACCAATAATACCGAATGTACCGAATTTAAGTCAATTAAATTCCTCAACATCAAGATCGAATAGCACAACAACTCAATTATCATCGATCGATAAAAGAAAAACACCCGATTTACATCGTCGCATTAGCGAAGGTGATAAAAATCAACAAATCGATAAACATGGCAATGATTCATCAACAACACGTAGGCACAGTGTACCAAATCCACCAACGGGTTTTGTTCCAAATATGACGCAAAATGCCTCGTCATTTCTCGCACAATTGCCGAATAATCCGGGGAAATTTCTACCTATGATTGATCCAATTTATTATCCGGCATTGTACAATGGTTTCTTTCCACCGCCAATGTCAACGGCAACAACTGCTCCTTTTCTATCGCCTGAATTTAACGCTTATTACAAGGAACTACTGGCATCCTCTTCACAATCAAGACTGGGGATCGCGGGACAGACACCAACTGTTCCAACGTCCAAGTAGATGGCGGATCTCAATTTTTAGGATTATCAATCGACGATTGAACGGGTCATCGTGTGATGATGTTGATAAGGATAAAATACCTTTTTTAAACAAAAAAAATGTCGAGGTACGAACTCTCGCTGTGTAGCTATTTTTTAGGGCAAAAATGTTGGAATTTTCTTCTCCCACGATTGGGTTTCGAAAAGAAGAATCATTTAGTTTGATGGCGCATGATTTGTGTCGAAATTTTTATTTATGGTTTAATGTTGAAAGTGTTTTTTTTTTGAGAATTGAATTTTCGAATTAAGAAACGGAAGTTTCGAGTTTTCGAATTAGAAAAGTTTTGAGTTTTTACATTGAACGAAAATTCGAGTTTTCAAATTAGGAAAGAAAAATTCGAGAATTCAAATTAAAAAGAGGAAAGTTTGAGGTTTCAAATTGAAGAAAAATTCCAGTTATCAATTTAAGAAACAAAAATTCGAGTTTTCAAATTGAGAAACAAAAATTGGATTTTCAAATAAAACAAAAATTCGAGTTTCCAAATTAAAAAACAGAAATTCAATTTTTTTATTTAAGAAAATTTTAATTGATTTTTCAAATTAAGAAATAGAAGTTTGATTTTTCTAATTAAGAGAAATTTAATTGATTTTTCAAATTAAACAAAAATTCCAATTGTCAATTTAAGAAACAAAAATTCGAGTTTTCAAAATAAGAAACAAAAATTTGAATTTCCAATACAAGAAACAAAAATTTGAGTTTTCAAATTGTGAAACGAAAATTTGATTTTCAATTAAAACAAAAATTCGAGTGTCCAAATTAAGAAACAAATTCGATTTTTCTAATTAAAAACATTTTAATTGATTTTTCAAATTAAACAAAAATTTAAGTTTTTAAATTAATAAACAGAAATTTGAATATTTGAATTAAAAAAATTTTGATTGATTTTTCTAATTAAACAAAAATTGAGTTTTCAAATTGAGAAACAAAAAAATGTGTTTTCAAATTAAACAAAAATTCGAGTTTTCTAAATCAAGAAAAAAAATTCGAGATTCCAAATTAAGAAACAATTGAATTCCCACTCGAAAATGAAATATGAAATTAAGATTTATTCAAAGAATTGTTGTCCTTAATGTCAAATTAATTTCGAAACAGAATTTTTGAGACAATTGAATTAAAATAAATTAATTAAATTGAAGAAATGAAATGAAAGAAATAAAAGGAATCTGAAATTAAATTGAATTCAATTAACTTAAATTTAATTAAAGAAATTAAATTCAAGAAATTCAATTAAAGAAACTAAATTGAAGAAATGAAATTAAACTAAATTAAATTAAACAAAATTGAATGAAACATTTAATTAAATTGAAATAAACAATCCGTATGAGTCAATCAAACGCGAATATTTTTGTATTTTTGAATCTCATTAAAATTCTGTACTTAAAAGACTATTTTTGGATAAACTGTAAAAAAAATGTTCTATTTTTAAATAAATAAAAATAATTTATTTTTTCACTTCGAGTTAATAATGATAGTAAATAAAATTATTTTATTTCATATAAATTTCATTTCATTGTAAATTTAATTATATCATAATTATTACGAATTTAATTCTACTTTAATTATTATGAATTTAATTCTATTATTATAAATTTAAATTATATTATTAGATTATTACGAATGATATTATGAACATAAGAATTCTAATTTATTAATTTTAAAATTATTCCAAATTCTAAAATTCATAATTTGATAAAATTTAATTCTCAAAAAATAAAACACACACAAAATTTCGATACTATTTCATGCGTCTCTATTTAGTTTTTTTTGGAACGAATGTGAACACTGTTAAAATGATTTCATTGTTAAATGAATGATTTCATTTTTCGTGAATGAAATTTATGTTCCGTTTGTTTTTCGTTTGTTTATTAACGAAAGTCTACTCATCTGCTGATTACAAGAGATTCTCGGCTTTTTTTTTTTTTGTTTGTTTGTTAATTACAAAAACATTTTTCATTATAAAATTTTTGGAAGAAAATTGAAGACCAAGTTTTCTTTTTTTTTAAAAAAAGTGTCTTACAATTTATACAGTTTAACTCTCAGTTTTTTTTTTTGCTTCGTTTTCAATACAAGTTCATCCGTCCGTGAGGAGAATAAGAAAAGAAATCAATTTTTTATGGAGATGAGACTGATTTTGATTTTTAACTTATAATAAAATTAATTAATTAATATGTAAACATTGATTATATGAATTAATAGTTGATCATTAATCGAGAATTTTAATTAATCACGGAATGGTTAATTAATCATGGATAATTAAACAAGAATAATAAATGGTTAATTAAACAAGAATGATAAATGGTTAATTATTAATGATTGATAAATTAATAATAGTTAATTATTAATAATTGGCAAATCAATAATAGTTAATTTTAAAATGGTTGATTATCAGAATTAATAATTATTAGTTAATAATCTCAATAATTACTAATAATAAATATTTTTCATTCTTTATCGAATTTTTCGCGATTTTCTTCCATTGTCGTCGATTCCTTTATTTTTATTCATTATTTTGCTTTTTCTATTCGTTTTTTTCCTTCTTCTGCTCTTCTTTCTTTTCTTTTCCTTTTTTTTAATTTTTTCTATTTTTCTTTACTTTTTTTTTCGTTTTTGTTAATTTTGTTTGTGAGAGGATCTCTTGTAAGGGGACTAAATTCGAAAAGCAATGGGGCGAGATTTTCCACTGCAATCCTGTGATAAGAAGCCACAAATGCATCGGATATCAGATATAAGATTATTTAGACAATGATCGTTGAAAATTTTCAATTGTGAAAAGAAAGGATAGATAAATGATTTTAGAAAACTTACAAATTAAGATTGTAAACATTAAGGTGATGCATTTGTGGCGTATTTTGAGAAAAAAAACTTAAAAACCCTAGATTACTTTGGTCACCCTTGGAATTTTCAATATTTATTGAAATTTTTTAATGCGGAATATAGAACTTAATTTGTGATCATTCAAATTTTTGGATTCATGCTCTTTTTAATTTTATTAGTAAATTAATTAATAAATCAATAAATGAATTAATGAATCAAATAAATTAATGAATCAATAAATAAATTAATAAATAAATTAATGAATCAATAAATTAATAAATAAATTAATGATTCAATAAGTAAATTAATAAATTAATTAATTAATAAAATAAACTAATTGATAAGTCAATAAATTAATTAATAAATCAATAAATTGATTTCAAATTAATTAATAAATTTATTTTCGTAAATTATTCTCGATTTAGAAATTCGTTTCAATTGAATTTAAAAAAATCGATAAATAGATATTTATTTTTCTGTAGCATTTAAATTTTATTTCTGAAATAATTTAGTTACAAGTTCTCAATGATTTTTGTGTAAAATTATAAATTAATCACAATTTAAGATTTATGTTCCACTTGAAAAAAAACGGGTGATGTTTCTCGACTATTTTTGCGCTATTGAAATCTATGCGATGATAAAAAAAAACTTAAATTATTTATTTCCTTGTAAAAAAAAGAAGAAAGTGACCCTAGTACTCCAGGATCTCAAAGCGAAGTATAATTTTAGACCGCCAGATTTTTTCCAACACAATGTGATATATACATAAATATATAAATGAATCTGTATATGCGAGAGGATGACCGACGAAATAGCCGGATGTAGAATGAGTTTTTGTTTTGCTGTTTAACAGTAAATTTACTATTATTATTATTGTTTTTTTTTGTAAAATGGCGAGACTCGCGTAAATCCAAAATTAATTAAACACAAGCAAACAAAACGAAAAAGAAATAAAATTAAAAAAAAAATAATGAAAATCACACGTAAATACCGATCATTAGTCAGTTCATTAATGCACGCATAAGATGTAATAGACGCGAAATTGTATATATTGTACATACATAATCACGTGCTAGTTAACTGCAAACATTATCTTTAAATAATTACTTTTAGTAAGCGATTTGTCGTACACGAGTTTTCTAGTTGGATTTTAGGAACGGGCCGTACTAAAAAAAAGAAGAAGAAAAAAACAAAACGTTTCTCAAAGTGCGATCTCGCGATTTTTTTTTTAGCTGAGACCTTCGAAAAACAAGCCTTCGTTGAGCAAGAAAAAGTAAAAAAAAAAGCGCTTATCATTTCTGTGAAAAAACGATTTCGAGTTGCTTCCTTGTAAAATGAGTCATACTTTTCAATTTACGAAAGTATCGACTATTTAATTTTTTAATATTTTAATTTTCCCTTTTGAATTTTCTTTTTGTTTTATTTTTTTGTTTTAATCGAAAATATTCTTGTCAGTTCTTTGAAATTATAATTTTTCATACTCCGAATTTGACAAATTTTCGTTCAATCAAAAATTTCTTTTCTTTTACCATTTTATCGAAGTTCTATTTTATTTTTTTCATTCCATTTCTGAAAATAATTCAGTATATTATTTTTTTTTTCTTCAAATAATATGATTTTATTTGAAAAGTTTCTTTTAAGTTATATTTGTTTTGAATCTGCAAAAAAAAAGGAGATTTCAAAGAATTGATTCATATGGCTCAAGAAAAAATTAATAATTGTTCCTATATTTTTTTTTATCGCACACGACGAATAAAAGATTGTCTTTATATATATAAAAAAAAAATGTTCTAAATTTCGACAAAATGCTCGTGTATCCATGTTAAATTGTAGACATGTTAATAGGACATGTTCGTTTTTAGGATGTTCTTGATCAAAAATAAAAATACGGGGCAATTCAAAACTATTCATTATCTAAGACTTTCGCGAGCGAGTACGGTCGAATTGGACCACAATAGAAAATTGAAATTTATTAATACAAAAGTCTTTCAAGAATGCATCTGAAAAAAAAAGTTTCTGAGATTTAAAAAAAAAAATGAAAATAATTCTTACGAGACTGGAATGATAAAAGCGCAATAATTAATTTCAATTATTTTTTATAAATACTCCATTGGCATCTTATTTCCCTTTAAGATAGAGAAAAAATATTTTCGATAAAAAAATGTTAGGAAGTTTGTTAAATATTTTCTTCGAAAAATCTCTGTTCAATTTTGTAAGATTTTTGTAAAGAATTTCCAAAGGCAAAAAAAAAGAGAATTGAATTTTTAAAAAATTAAGTGTAAATTGCGTACGAAATTTTAGGAAATAAAATTGGAAAATAAAAATTTAGAAAATTATCTAGTTAAGTTAAATTTTTAGAGAATAAAAAAATGTAAATATAAATTAAGGAAAAATTTTCGGGAATTTAAATTTTTAATGTAAAGAAAATGTACAAAAATTAAAAATTTTGGAAATTTTTTCAAAAAGCTTACAATTTTTCAAAAACAAAAAAAAATTGTTTACTGTAATAAAGAATAAAGTATGGAAGTATTTGAGTGCAAAAAAAAATTTTTTTTCTACAAAAGATAATTGTTTCGATATGAAATAACGAAAATTGTATTTTTTTTTTTTTTTTGAGATGTCAATGGAGGGGCATGTAACGGCTCGAAAGGAATGTAAAGCAATTTTTCGCATTTTCTCAAAATGAATGTACGACTCTTTTTTGAAAATGCAAAAAACGAAATGTTACATGCGCACGTGTAAAAAGGAAGGCGAGTATGTAACTGTCATAGATAAAAGATGAGAAGAAAAAAAAATCTGTTTTTTTGGCGCAAAGAAAGAGAGCAGCAGCTAAATAATAAAAAATGCTGGTTGGAAAAATATAAGTTCTCATTTTTTCTATTAAAAAAAAAAAAAAAAACTGGGCTTAAAAACGTGCCATAGACGAAAAGAGTCGAAAAATCGGAAATTTAGCGCGTTTTTCCAAAAAAGGGGTTTCTTTCTTTTTAATAATATAATTATTTACCTATTTTTTCCGTCTTACTCATTATCATAAAATCATTATCCATAAAATAAAGAAAAAGGAGGTTTTAAAAAAATAAGTTACTGATAAAAGTGCAAATCCCAAAGTGGAATATTTTGTGTAATAATTTTTTTTTTGTTCTGTTAATATGCAGCGTTGTTTTTTTTTTTAAATGTCGAATATATTTTAGAGTGAGAGTTCAAAATATAAATAATAGGAAAAAAAAGAAGAATGCGAGTGTGTAAATGAGATCGAGTGAATTTTTTTTTTCTTGCGATATAATAAGAGGAGGATGCTTGTGAGTACAAAAAATGAAGAAATAATGAAAATGATTCTTTATTCGTTTCAATTTTTTCTCTTTTTCTCGTTTTGCGAGTTATCTTCCTCTCTCTCTCTCTCTCACTCTTAAACTTTTCTCTTTTTATTCCTTTAATTCTTTTTTCAATTTTTTTCTTCTCTTTTATTTGTTTCCTATTTTTCTCTTCTTTTCCTATTTTTTAATTGTTTTCTATTTTTTTCTTCAATTTTTTCTTTTTCATTTATTTTCTATTTTTCTCTTCTTTTCCTACTTTTTTATTTGTTTTCTTTTTTTTCTGTTTTATTTTCTTCTCTTTTATTTGTCTTCTATTTTTCTCTTCTTTTCCTGTTTTTGATTTATTTTCTGTTTTTTTCTCTCTTTTTCATCTTTTTTATTTCTTTTCTATTTCTCTCTTCTTTTCCTATTCTTTTTATTTGTTTTTTTTTCTCTTCCCTTTCTTCTTTTTCATTTGTTTTCTATTTTTTCCCTTCTCAATTTCTTTTTTCTCTTCATCTAATCCTTTTTAATTTTCGTTTATAATTTTTTCTTTTTTTGTCTTCTCTTCTTTTTCTTCTATTTTATTCGTTTTCTTTTTTCTCTTCATCTAATCCTTTTTAATTTGTTGTCTATAATTTTTTTCTTTTTTTGTCTTCTCTTCTTTTTTCTTCTATTTTATTCGTTTTTATTTTTCTCTTCTTTTTTTTGTTTTCTATTTTCTCTTTTATATTAATTTTCTATTTTTTCTTTTTTTCAATTTTCTATTTTTTCTCTTCCTCAATTTTCTATTTTTTCTTTCTGTTTCCTTTTTCTTTTCTAAAAATTAATTTACGTGATTTTATCAAAACTTCTTTTTTCCACTTTTCAAAAATAATTGCTGCGGATTTTTCTTACAACAACGAAATTAAAAAAAAAAGAAGAAAAAAACGAAGAATATGGAACCATGTCGAAGGAGAATTTTTCGAAGGATTTTTCTCAGGAGGAAAGAAGAAATGAAGAAAATCGTTTTATTTAAGTTTTATTCACTATCGGTTGAGAAAAAAAAAATTTTTTTTTTGATGAAATAAAACAAAAAAAAATTTATATCTCGAACGTAAATTACATACATCGTGCGGGGTCTAGAATAATCACTCATCTGAACGACTTTCATATACAGAAGAGTTATACAATTACAATCGTAATTTGCTCAAGGCAATCGTACGCTGCAGGCTTCAATTACTCACTATTATATTACTTCCATATTTGCTATTTGTGTCAGAATTATTATTTGAATATTCTTCTTTTATTTATTTTTCACTTCTCACACGTATGTGAATCTTTTTTTTTATATATTTTTCAATTTTCAAATTAAATTAATTAAATTCAATTAAATTAAATTAAAAACTCTTCAGTGAAGAAAGAAAGCAACTTGTTTCTTTATTTTTTAATTGCTTTTTAATTTTGATTACGTTTCTTAATTTTTTATATTTATTAAATTAATTTATTTATTTAGTAAATAAATTATTATTTTCTTTGTTTATTAAATAAATTTTTAATTAATTTCTTTATTCAATTAGCTTCTTTTTTGTCTTCTTTTTTTTTGCTGAAAGATTTAAAATTCAGTTTCTATTTTATTTTCTCAGAAAACTAAAAATTTCTTCATTTATGAAATAGAAAAATAAATTTTTATTAAATAAATATATTAATTAAAAATATTTTCTTCTTTTTTATCTTTCTTTTATTTTATTTTTTGCAGTAAGATTTAAAATTCTGTTTTTATTTTATTTTCGCATAAATATAGAAATAATAATTGAGGAATAAATTTCTTGGTTGGAGATTTTGTTTTTTTCATTTCTTTGCTTTTTATTATTTTTTTAAATTTAAATTAAGAGACGCTCCCCATTGGCTGAGAGGGTTGGATAAAAAAAAGGCAAGAAAATAGGAAGAGTGGAATGTACGGCCATGTGCCGCGAAATTTAAAATCGCTTTAACGGCGGCTATAAACGATAAACCTGTTTAACCAGTTCAGCGGGCGCGTTTTGCCTTGCAAAATCGTTCTTGTTCCTTCATTTTTTTCATTTCGTTTCACTTTTTTTTTCGCTGACTTGAACAGGCAAGACATTTCAAGAGGATCTGGTTAAGATGAGTCGCTCGCAATTGACATTTTGTCAATCATCGCACATTATTTCTAAATGCATTCTTCTTTTTCTTATATATACTTCAAAATTACAATTTAACTGAAGAAAATTCTATTTTTTGAAGAAAAAAAAATTTTTTTATTATTAATTAGTTATTTTAATTTGATATTTTAATCATTACAAATTTTTAGTTCTCTATTTTGCGAATAATTTTTTCTTTTTTTTTGATTACTTTTCTTCTTTTTGAAGCAAGTAAGCAAATATAAGTAAGTAATCAAGTAAATAAATGAAGTAAGTAAATAATAAATAAATTTTTTCTTCTTTACTTCTTAAGAAAGTAAATAAATTTAAAAATAAGTAAATAAATAAATTGGTAATTAAAAATGATAAGTAAGTAAGTGAAGAAATAAACAAATAAATAAATTAGTAACTAATAAAGGTAATTAAGTAAATAAACAAACGAATATATAAATTAATTAATTGCAAATAAAGAAAGGAAGTAAATAAAAAAATTGGAAATTATAAAAATTGTAAGTATGTATAAGTGAAGAAATAAGCAAATAAATAAATTAGTAACTATTGACGGTAAGTAAGTAAATAAATAATTAAATAAACAAATAAATAAATTCCAAATAAGAAAGGGAAGTAAGTAAATAAATTCGAAATTATAAAAATTATAAGTATATAAGTGAAGAAATAAGCAAATAAATAAATTAGTAACTATTGAAGGTAAGTAAATAAATAAATAATTAAATAAACAAACAAATGAACAAAGAAATGAATTGCAAATAAAAAGGGAAGTAAAGTTAATAAATAATCAAATAATTAAACAAAAAATAAATAAATTTGTAAATGAAAAATAAGAAAAATAAAAAAATGAAATTTCTGATGAAAATATCGTTGAAAATTGGACGTTTATATAGAGGGAATTTTCAAATGAGTTGGAGAAGTAATCACGTGACTACACCTTTGGTCTCTTCCGTTCAGTGCTGAGTTCTCACGAGAACTTCACCCACATCGACCTACACCCCCAAACCCTGCATCAAAACTTGCCTCTTTCCATTTATCCCCACCTCTATACATATATATATATATATATATACACATATACTTCCTAACAACTTGTGTTTTCAGACCTTCCTTTGCAACTTGAGGTGCCATACTTTCCCAGAGCATCGAGGATCAATTCAACTATGTCACATTTTCAAAAAAAAAAAAAAAAAAAAATTCCCCTCAAATCAAAATTATTTAGAAAAAAATTATTCTTTTCGCAATTAATAATAAATATTGTAATTATTATATTTATTATAATTAAATATTTTATTGATAATTAGAAATAAATAAAAATAACTTATAATTTTAAGAATATTTAAAAATATTTATAATTTTATAATTATTTGTGCCTAATTATTTATTAATTTGATTATAAATAATTTATTTAGTTAATTGAAATTAATAATTTTAAAATTATTATTTATTTTGTTCAAATAATAAATTTTTTTATATATATCAATTAATTTAGAAATTAATTAATGTTTTTTGAATTTTCATTATAGTTTTTTAATTAGTAGTAAAATAGTATTACAATTTAATGGTCGTAAATATAATAAAATTACTTAAGTATATATAATGAGTAAATCATGTTATTTATTGCTTCAATGGGAGCAAACACATTAATTAGATGATAAGAATTAAAAACGAAAAATTAGTTGCAATAAGTATATGCATACATTGATGCATATATATGCATCTTGCAATTTTATATATATATATATATATATATTTATATTTGAAAAGGCTGGCTCGTTGACCCCGGATTGAGGGTTATCGAGACAGACAGATATTATCAGAACAGAGGACCTACAAATTGGCAGTGCATTCAATATATATATATTTCAAAGAGTGCATTTAATTGTTTTTTTAATATTAAAAAAAAAATTTTTATCATTTATTTTTTGACATTTTTGATTGGTATATATGAATATTTTATAATGTCATTTGTCTGATAAATAAAATAAAAATAATATTCTACATTCCAGTTTTTAAATATAATAATAATTAAATGCATTTTTTCAAGATTGCTATTTTAATCGTTCTAATTAAAAACTATAATTAAAAACTTATCATTTATTTAACTTATTTTATTAATTTTAGGATATATTTTATTTGTTTTATTTATTTCAATTATTTAGCTTGTCGTATTTTCTTCATTTAGTTTATTTATTTCAATTATTTACCATATTTCCTTAATTTTACTTACTCATTTGATTTTTACTCTAATTATTAAATTTTAATTAACTTATAATTAAAAATATATAATTTTCCATTCTTATTTTTATTTTATTGTATTTATTTTCAAATTTTTGAAAAATTTTTTATTAATTTATAAACAATTAAAAAAATAATTAATTAAAAAAATTAATTAATTAAAAATTAAAGAAACTAATTAAACTATAAACTCATTAATAATATAATTTAATTAGTATGCAGTGTACGATTTACATAAATTCTTATTTATATTATTATGTCAATTATTTGTAATTATTATTTAAAGTGACTAATTACTTCATTGAATTAAAATTATTTGCATTATTATTATATAATTATCATTTAAACATTCTAATAGTTAATATTTATTAATTTATATCAATTTCATTGTTAATTTAATAATTCAATTAATAATTTATTAATAAAACAATTAATTCAGTGGTTAACTTAATAATAATTAAATAATTAATCAATTAATTAACTAATTTAACGATAATTTATTTTCAAATATTTGAAAAAATAGAGGTTTGAATTTGATTCGATAACTCACGGCCAATAGAAAACGTTTCATATTTGTCCAACATTTAGGCGCCAAAATGCTACCTCCCCTCCACAGCTCCACTTCCGATGGCGGCCATATTGCTTTTTTAGCGAAGTAGAAATGGAAGACGCTCGTCATCGCTCCTGCTTATTTCCGAAATAAATCGAGACATCTGTATCAAATTCTTCTTCTGAAACACAAAACACCTGTTTGGTAAGTTGGATTTCCATTATTTATTTCATTTTTTGTAGGATTCATTCGATTATTAACATTATTTCGATAATTGTTGAGCTACAGCGCCTGGCGTCGGTCCCCCCTTCCCCCCCTTTCGTACGACGAGTCTATTTTTCACGGTAAACATACACAATTTTCCTATTATTACATGTGTTTACCGTCAAAAACTGTTCTTCAAAGGTAATTTCATTTTATATTTAGTATAATATATGCGTTTCCAATTATAGAGAAAGAAAAATTTCGTTGCAATCTAAACCAAGCGTTTCTGGCAAAATACGTATGTCGACAATTTTTTTCTCATATTTTTCCGAAATTTACCTTCTATTTGCAATTTTTTATTATAAATTCCTTGTTGTTAGTTGAAAATCGTGAAAAATCGGTTGTCAGATAAGAAATAAAGGTGCTTTTTTGTAAAAAAAAAGGAAAATACCGATTTCACCATTTTTAAGGTTATGTGTGCTTTTTGTCACACAATCGCCTCGGTTAGGCGCATAATATTTTTACACTTTTCGTTCGACACTTGCAAATATTTATTAATTTTAATGTCGAAATCGAATTTTCAGACCAATTCGTAAATATATTTATAATAATTAATCGGATTCTCGATGCATTGCGCATTCCGATTCCTTTGCGAATCGATCAAAAATATATTGATTTTTTCGCCGCCAGACAAAATTGTTAATTATCATGATTGATTATTGCAAAAAATTGTTTTCGCCGGAACAAATATAACAATCTTGCATAATAAATAAATATTTATTGCAAATAAATATTTTTTTTTGATAATTGAAAAAATCAGTTTAATTCTTATTCGTTTTTAAGGTTATAAATTTTTTTGTATCGATATTTGTTTTTAATGTCTTCGCCGGAAAAAATATAATAATGTTGAATAATAAGTAAATATTAATTGCAAATAAATATATTTTTTTGCGAATTGGAAAAATCATTTAATTCTTATTCGTTTTTAATGTTATATTTTTTTATTATTGATATTTACGTTTAATATTTTTAGACAATGAATTTTAATTTGTCGTTTGCATTTTATTTAGATTTTCGGAGTTAAAAATTTCTAATTCTACAGAAAATAAATTGGAGGATGTCAATAATTTGTCGGATTGTCAAAATTTGCGAACTCAAAGTGAAGAATGCTGGCGGAAGCAACAGAGTGGAATTTAGGATCCGGAAGAAACTCCCTATCGTGAGATTTTTTTTCATTATTACCTTAATATAAAAAAATTAATATTATAATTAGTAGGGAATATTGAATATTATTCTTTAGAATATATTACAAAATTAGAAACAAAAAAAATTAAAAACCTAAAAAATAGAATCAAAACTAAAAAAACTACTATTTTACAATATATTAATAATAAATTCATTAGGCAATTAAAGGAAATACACTTTTAAGTTTCTAAACTTTTAATTTTTTTTCTTGGCTAGTCTTTTGTCTTAATTTTCAAAAATAATTTCTAACACAAGAAATTTTCTTATTATTATTTCTAAATTTGCAAATTTAAAAGAAAATTTTATATTTTTCCAGAAACGTGAATGATAACGTGAAAAGAATTTTAATTCGACATGAATAAAATCATTTTTTAATAAAACTTAAATTTTTAACGATCACTTTTAGTCAGGGAAATAAAAAATTTTTTTTCCAATTCTTAATATTCCCAATAATTTTTTTTTAAATAAAAATTTTTATGATTCACCAGTTTTGAACGTTGAAATGAATGAAATATTTTTATAAATTACTGTTTGCAATAAAAAATAAAAATTGTAATTCATTTAGAAACAATTTTAATTAATAGGGTAACTGTACCAATTGTCGAGGGTTTTAGGCAACATGTGACTTTGACATTTTTTTTCTCGGAAGTAAATGCACTTTAAAATTTGATTTTTGTATATTTGGACGAAGGATCTAATAATGTTTAATATTCATTTTTATTTTTTTAATATAAACTAAATTGTTAAGCAAAAAATATATTTAAAAGTCAATCGAGCAAAAGCACCATTTGTCGATGGTCTTGTGCTAATTTCTCGAGGGTCTGTTCCAATTGTCGAGGGTATGACATTTTTAAACATATAACCCAATATAACCTAACAATTAACCTGTACAGATATTAGAAAATCGAGTAGATATTTATTTTTTCGATAAAAATATTATAGAACATTACCAGAAAACAAATATATTTATTTAACTATAATTAAATAATTTATAATATCGATATAAAACATTTTTATAGTAGATGATACAGGACAGAAAATTATTTAACTGTTTTTTAAACTTTTATAAATAAGTTAATTAAATTTAATCAATTTTGTTAATCAGACATTAATTGAAAAAATAAATTAATTTAAGTCACATTAAATTTGTAAACGAATAAAATAAACTTTTATTACGAACTGTAAATATAATGGTTAATTATAATTAAACTATAGTACAAAATTTTTTAGTTTTAAATAATGCATTTTTTTATTAATTTTTTTTCCGTCTTCCTTGTTTTTTTTGGTTGATTATTTTCTGTTGGTTGTAAATTTTTGGAGCATTTTTTTTCTTTTTCTCTGTACCTATAAATGTTTGGTATTTATGTTTGACGTTTAGTAAATAAAAACTTAACCATCGATAAATGGTACATCAGCGAAAAAAGTGACTACACCAATTTTCGAGTCATTACCTCGAAAAATGGAACTGTCAAAAAAAAAGGAACCAAATACCGATGATTTGCTTTTAAAAAATATTAAATATTTTTTTTAACAAAAAAACATGCATACAAAATTAATTTGGTTCTTGTACAAAATTATAATAATAATTTTGTACACAAAAAGTCATTATAAATACGTTTAATTTGCATTTCTAAAAATCTGTTCCAATCAACCTGAAGTATTAAGAAAGCGGAGATTCGTGTAAATTTCACAGCAGTGAATTATAATATTAATTAAATAATTATTTTAGTAGAATCGCTACGAAATTTGTATATATAAATATACAGTTGAAAATACAAAGATTATTTAGAAATTATTTTTGTTCTTAAATATTATATATTATACTATTTATCTAAAAAAGAAAATTATTATCCTCGACAATTGGAGCACCCTCGGCAATTGGTGCAGTTACCCTATTTTTGTTTTTAATTGACGCAAAATTATTGTAATAATATTTTAATTTTAAAAAGGAATTAAATAAATTTCGTTCATTTGAATGTTCACAACTTTAGGAGCATAATTTTTTTCAATAAATTATTGTTTCCCAAAGTTATTAGATTTGCAAAAAAATTATTCTTGCCAAGTCTTAAAAACAAATTTTTTTCCAATTTTAAAATGAGTAAAATTTGGAACAACTTCGTATCGTATTCTATTCAATTAGAAATTATTCCAATCGAGTGATCTTTGTAAATAATAAAATTTTTCTCCGAAACTCAATTATTTTCAAAACTTTTCCCAATTTAATGATTTTCAATATCTACTTTAATAAAATTTTCTCAAAGAACTCAATTATTTAAAATAAATAATTGATAATAATAAACTAATAAAAATTTGTCTGGAATTCAATTATTTACAAATTTTATATATTCCCGAGTGTAATTATTTTTAATTTCAAATTAAAATTTGTTTAGTATTTGCCTCATTCAATTTCGTTTAGTCGTGCAAAAGTTATTCAATTATTATTTAATAACTTTTTTGTTTATAAAAATTTTTTATAAACATAATATAAAAAATGTTTTCGTTTTTTTATGCTGAATTTTTTCCAAAAAGAATTAAGTGATTTGGTTAAGATGGAAAGAAGATATAACGATTTTAAAATTTTTCCAAAATTTTGACATCTCAAAAACTACTGAATATTTTGACGTAATATTTGGTGAAAATGTTTCTTTTTATGTGTAGATTGAAATTCCTAAGTTTAATTGCAATTGGTTTACTTACTTCGAAAAAACTAAAATCTCCCATGGAATCGCACAGTAACAATTTTCTTTTAATATAAAATAATGATTTTATCATTCGGTCATTATCTTTAATCAGTATAAGTTGTTGAATTTCAAAAAGGTTTATATTTGAAATTTTTGAAAATTATAATTCCTATGAAAAAATAATAATTAAATATTTATTCTAAATAAAACTGTTGATGATTTTCAATATTATTTTTCTATTTATTAAAAGTCTAAAAAGTTAAAAAGAATTTAAGCCAATTTTTGAAAAGATTAGGGAAATAAAATTAACTATATTTGGATAAATAACTAAATTGTATATTTCAGGAAAAATTTCTTAAATCACCGGGAGGATGTTGTTAACCAAGGCTGTCAAAAATTGATAGAAAGCAATCTTAAATCGAGATGTTGGGATCAAACATGCTGACAGTGTCTTCAGGACGAAATTTAGGATTTAAAAAAAATTACTCTTGGTGAGTCATTATTAATACATTTAAAAACAAATTATTTACAATTTTTCAATTTCTAAAAAAATGCCAAAATTCGAATGAATTTGAACTTTATATTCTTAAATTTAAAAATTATTACAATTTGTAATATATATGACAGTCAAATCGGTTTTTATTTCGAATTTTCGCAATATTTACCTAAAATTTTGAACATTAAAAATTAGTTTACTGCAATATACGGAAATTAGGAATTTTTTATAATTTTATTCATTTTTTTTGATAATTGTTTACAATTTTTTTTGTTACTTTTTATTCCGAAAAATTAAATACTATCGCGGTAATTAGCGGAATCGAATAATTAAATCTAATAATAATTAAATCTAATTATTAAATTAAATAATTTATAATAATAAACTAATAAAAATTTGACAGGAATTTAATTATTTACAAATTTTATATAATTTTCTTGCAATATTTCAATTATTTTCAGAAATAATAAAATTTTTTACAGGGATTGAATTATTTTCGAAAATAATAAAATTCTTTTCAGAAATTCAATTATTTTCATAAATAACAAAACTTATCGCAGAATTTTAATTTATTTTAATACAATTTTAATCAAATTCCTTCAAATAAGTAATTATTTTTTAAAATTTTATTATAATTCGTCAAAAGAATTTAATTGTTTTAAAAATTTGTTGATAAAATTCTTTATGAGAATTCAATTGTAAGAAACATTCAATTACATAATCATTAAATTATTTATTTTTGTATTTAAATTATTGACTTCTCGTAGAATTTTCTAATAAATATTGAATATCTTTAATTATTATAAGTTGTTGAATTAGAAAAAGGTTTATATTTAAAATTTTTGAAAATCTTAATTCCTATGGAAAAATAATAACGATTAAATATTTTTATTCTAAATAAAACTGTTGATTTTCAATATTATTTTTCTATTTAATAAAAGTCTAAAAAGTTAAAAAGAATTTAAGACAATTTTGAAAAGATTAGGGAAATAAAATTAACTATATTTGGATAAATAACTAAATTGCATATTTCAGGAAAAATTTCTCAAATCACCGGGAGGATGTTATTAACCAAGCCTGTCAAAAATTGATGGAAAGCAATCTTAAATCGAGATGTTGGGATAAAACATGCTGACAGTGTCTTCAGGACGAAATTTAGGATTTAAAAAAAATTACTCTTGGTGAGTCATTATTAATATATTTAAAAACAAATTATTTACAATTTTACAAGTCAAAATTCGAATGAATTTGAACCTTATATTCTTAAATTTAAAAATTATTACAATTTGTAATATGTGTGGCAGTCCGAAAAATTAAATACTATCGCGGTAATTAGCGAAATCGAATAATAATTTTTTGATTACTAAAGTAAATCAGTTTTTCTATTTTTCAACGTGAGGGAAATCCACCAGTTTTTTTTTTTTTGAAGATTGATTTCAACGAACATGAATGATATCCGCGTGTGGAATGGAAAAAAAAAGAAGTTCGTCTCTCTTTCTCTCTCTCTCTCTTTTGCGTATATATGTGTTCGAGGTTACGAGAGTCTCCTCGCGGGACATATAGAATGATGTCCCGGCCAGCCGTCGTGACCCCCGACCCCCTGGAGTACGATCCTGGGGGTAGGAGGTGAACCTTATTGATTTTTAGGGTGACACTGGAGTGCTGAGTCCCCGACTTTGAAACGGCGCGAGAAAAAAAGTGCCCTGCACGTGAGGCGTTCGCGAAAAAAATTAACCAACCTCTCTTCTCTCCTTTCTTGATTTCCTCACTGGAATATCGATTTAGAAATTAATTGTTTGCATTTTTTTTTGTTTATAGACAAGTAAATGGTGTTTTGTAATCGGTATTTGGAACTCGTGTTGAAATCAGGGTTGTATTTCTCTTTTTTTTCTCCATTTGTTTTCAAAGTCCTTTTTCACTTAAAAGTCTGTGCTACAGTGACGGAAAACAAAGTGCGAGGTGCACTGCTCTGTGGTTGGGGGTGCAGTTCCTGTTCAGGACCGTACTTGAGAGGGGTTCCTGTTACTATTATACCCAGGTTACTATAACAATTTATCAAAATCGACTTTTGATCTCTATCCCCCTGTAAATGATTTTTGTTTTCGGAATTCTTTTCTCTCGTTCGTACATTTAAAGAAATTATAATTTTTTTTCAAAAATTCAAGGGGGAATTATTTTAGTTTTCTGTCGAATGAAGTTTGAAGAGAATTGTTTAAAGCGGGGGGGTTTTTTTTTTATTTTTTTTTTCTAGAGTCGGAGGATCAGTGAGTATAGTAAAACTAGTCTTTCTCGTAAAAATCGGAGACTGGCGCAAGGGAGCGAAGCGGTAGCGGTTTGCACGTAGCACACAAAGTGTACGGTGGTAGAACGGCTGGAACGTGTTTCTCGTCCAACTTTTCTTGGCCTTCTCCGCACTGATATTCCTCGAGTTGAATAATTTCTTGCTTCGAGCGCATCGACCTCGTCGAAAATTGACGTCGCGTAAAGCACCGGCATGCAACAGGCGACACGACGTTGCCAAAGTTTCCTTTTGATTAATCCATCGACTCTCGGCCACGCAACAACCCTTTTTATACCTTCAACCCTTTTCGCTCCCTCTCAATCGGTTTCTTGAAAAAAAAAAAAAAAAAAAAATTCGAATCTTTTCTCTTTTTTTTCGTATTTCTTCTGTTTGTAAACAAAAATTTTCTTTTTGTCAATTTTTTTATCGCGGGAAAATTGATAATTTAGTGATCGAAAGGATTTTCTTGTGTAAAAATATTAGTGCCGGGAGGAGAAAACAACTTTCTTTTGGTGTTGGCAATAATTTTCCCTCGAAAACATTAACGAGTGGGAATATTACCGAGAATATTGCGTCAACTTGCGGGAAAATTGAAATTTATGTAAATGAGACTAATGATACTTTATTTATTTAACTTTATATTTTTTTACATTTTTAAAAACTAATCATGATACTTTATTTATTTAACATTTTATTTTCAAAAATGGTCAATATTTTAACTTCTATACTTTTTTACTAACTCTGTTTTAAAATAATTTCTCTGTTTTATCTCTGAAGAGGGGTTTATGATTTAACTCGAAACTTTGGACTTCTAAAAAATAAGACTAACATTGTTGTCCGAATCTGTCGTTTTTTTATTGAAAATTAAATTATTCTCGGACGTAAATTTTCTCCAAATTATTTAATTATTTGTTAATTCAATAAGTTCCTTAAAAGTAAATCAATTTGATTTATTTAGAACTAATTTGGCAAATTTGATATGAACTCAAATTCGATTTTTTAGCAAATTACGATATAAATGTTAGTAAATTAGAACCTATTTTACAACAAAACAAATTTTTAAAGAAATTGAATTTAAATTTTAAATAGACGAAATTTTCTTGTACTTTTGTTTATTTTTTTTTGTAATTTAATTTTTTTTAATTCCTTATTTTATCTTTTTTTACCACAACACAAATTTTTTAAGAAATTGAATTAAAATTTTAAATACGAAAGTTTCTTGTATTTTTTTAAATTCAATTTTGTTTAATTCTTCATTTCATCTTTTTTTTAACACAAAACAAATTTTTTAGGAAACTGAATTTAAATTTTAAATACGAAAGTTTCTTGTATTTTTTTTTATTTTTGTACTTTTTTAATTCTTTATTTCTCCTTTTTTTCATAAAACAAATTTTTAAAGAAATTGAATTTAAAATTGAAATACGAAAGTTTCTTGTATTTTTTTTATTTTTGTACTTTTTTTAAATTAATTTTTTTTAATTCTTCACTTCTTCTTTTTCTTTCACAAAATAAATTTTTAAAGAAATCGAATTTAAATTTTAAATACGAAAGTTTCTTGTATTTTTTTAATACAATTTTTTTTAATTCTTCATTTCTTCTTTTTTTTAACACAAAACAAATTTTTTAAGAAATTGAATTTAAATTTTAAATACCAAAGTTCTTTTCTCCTTTTTTTCATAAAACAAATTTTTAAAGAAATTGAATTTAAAATTGAAGTACGAAATTTTCTTGTATTTTTGTTTATTTTTGTACTTTTTTGCAATTTAATTTTTTTTATTTCTTCATTTCTTCTTTTTTAATCACAAAACAAATTTAAAAAAAAATTGAATTTAAACTTTAAATACGAAAGTTTCTTGTATTTTTTTTTATTTTTGTACTTTTTTTTAAATTAATTTTTTTTAATTCTTTATTTCTTCTATTTCTTTCACAAAATAAATTTTTAAAGAAATCGAATTTAAATTTTAAATACGAAAGTTTTTGTATTTTTCTTATTTTTGTACTTTTTTTAACTCATTATTTCTTCTTTTTCTTTTACAAAATAAATTTTTAAAGAAATCGAATGTAAATTTTAAATACGAAAGTTTCTCGTATTCTTTTTATTTTTGTACTTTTTTTTAATATAATTTTTTTTTAATTCTTTATTTCTTCTCTTTTTACCACAAACTTTTAAAGAAATTGTATTTAAATTTTGAATACGAAACTTTCTTGTATTTTTTTTATTTTTACCAAGTTGAAATCCACAACGTTGATCAACGAAAAAAAATTGTTTACTTAGTAAATTAATTAAAAATACGCAGCAATATTGACACAAAAATGTTTAGAAAAAAAGATTGATGTTTATATTTTGATAATAATTATTTTACAATTTTTAAATTAAAAATAATACTTGAATGTATTAAATAAATTTTTTTCGTTGATAAACGTTGTGGACTTCAACTTTGTTTATTTTTGTACTTTTTTTGCAATTTACTTTTTTTTTAATTCTTCATTTCTCCTTTTTTTTTGCCCTAAAACAAATTTTTCAAGAAATCGAATTTAACATTTTGAATACGAAAGTTTCTTGTATTTTTTTTTATTTTTGTTTTTAAATTTATCAAATATTATGTAATAAAAATTAAATCAAATATTTCGCGGCAAAAGAAATCTTCTCGGTAATATTCTCATGAGAAATAATAATTTTCCGCTTAATTTTCATTCAGAATTTGGTTAATAAAATGAAAAAGGAAAGAAAAATAAATAAATAATGAAGGATCTTTACGTGTGAGGTGTCTTTTCCGGTGGACAGGGTGCGTTTTACATAGTTTACAAAAGGGGGGGTGGTGGTGTGTGAGGAGGTCAGGGCGGTGGAGGCATGCAACGGCGAATCCGCTAAAAATGGCAGCGCTCGTCGGTGGCTACACGCCATGGAATAACAATTGTTGCCGGCGACCGAGAAAGAGATCCAGTTGACAGTCGGGCGTGGATGGTCTCTGAACACGTGGTGTGTGATGTTGTCTGAAAATTGAGATTCTCGACAATGTTTAATGGGTTGGGGTGTTGGCGCCCATTTTACGCTCCTGGCGCACGTGTGTACGTGTGTTGTTCCGAGTCGCGTGACGAGTGCGTGTGAGTGAAAATTGTGTGTGAAAAAAAGGGACAGAAAGAGAGAAAAAAAAAAGAGTTAAATCGCATCGCAAAAACGACGGAAGTTTTTTTTATATAGAGAAAAAGATAGTTGTGTGTGTCTTTGTCACAATGAGCGATCTTTCCCTGACGATTAGTGATCGTATTTGTTCTATTTACTTAATAATTGGATTGTTCGTTTAAAATTTGCCCCTCCCACTCCAAAAAAAAGAAGAAGAAAATTTTATTTTTCAAAGAAAAATTGTGTGTGTTCTCATTGGATTATTCAAGACAAAAGGTAATTGCTTTTTTTCTAATTCACCTTCTGTTTGTCCTTGTAAGAAAATTAGAAACGAGGGATTAATTAATTAAACTCCGAAAATACTTTTCTTGTATTTAGAAAGTGTTTTTTTTCCTCTTTCATATTGAAAAATTTTTGTTCTTGCTACGCTCCTGAGTGGACGTTGTGTCGACTTCAGTGGTGTTTATTCGCGCTTGCCTTCGTCTATCTCACTCCATTCACTCGTGTGTTTGAGATGTCGTGAAATTGGTGAAATTTTTTTCAATGTGACGGAGAAATGCATTAAATTGGTGCAATGTTAGTGTGGTGCTTGTGCTTGGATGGGAATGCGCGTTTGGATTTTCCTTTCACGGTGATGAGAATTTGCCAGGAAGAGGTGAAATTTGTGTGAGATTAGCCGGTAACGCGTCATTCGCGGGGGGGAAGCAGAGTGTAGTCTTCTCTTCGTTTGCTGTGTGTTGAAAAAAAAACGATTGTCGTTTTCGCCTTACGATTGACACTGAAAAAAAACTATAGTGTTAAGATCGATGGGAAATTGTCTAAAGTGAATGTGAATAATAAATTGAAATCAAATAACTCGTTGAGTTGTGAATCGCGTGATTAATTATAGGTTATGTCGCCGGTACATAACCTCAATTTGTGTGGCAACAAAAATTCTTTTTTTTATCGCGTTTGTTAAACAATTTCAGGTGTTATTTTAGGAAAAAAAAATAGTCGCTCTTTGGGAAAATTGTGTTTTTGTGTCTGTGTGAAAGAGTGTATTTGGAAAAAGAAAACGGTGACCCGAAAATTGGAATGATTTCGTGGAAGACGAGATGAAGGCGAATGGAACAAACAATGGTGATTAGCTTCTCTAGTGAATGATTTCTATTGTTGTGAACCTTGTTTTTTCTAATCTGTGTTAATTTTTCCATCTGGTAGCAAACCTTTTCTTAAGTTTGATTTGATAGGAAGAATTTCTTGATAGTACGATTCTTTATTTACAGTGAATAAAATGTAAAAAAATATTTCGAAATCTGACGAATTTGTATTTTTTCACACGATTGAAATAGTTATTTTCGTAACAAGGGCGCAAAATAGGTGATTGCGACGATGGCGAAATGAAGGGACCGAGGGGACACAATTTCGCGCCCGAGGCGAAGCCGAGGGAGCGAAAGTGTCCCCGAGGTCCCGAAATTTCGCCAAAGTCGTAATCACCTTTGCGCCCATGATGCGAACATAATTTTTTGTCCTAACTGCATGGAAAGTATGGCATTGAGGGCACGCACGATTAAACTCTCATAGTAGTTAAAAATTAAGCTTTATATAAACATTATATTGAATGAAGTCTCTAATGATAGAAGTTTTAAAATAGAAATAAAAAACAATGTATTCTGGAAACATAGTATTTATTTAGAACGTAGTAATTAATAATTAAACAAAACTGAAACAGGAACTTTTAAAATTGACAATTTTGATAAACGAAATGGGAACAAAACCAAATATCTCATTATTTTTTTTAGAGAAAATAAAAAAAAATTGCAAATTTTTATAGACAAAATAAAACAAGTTGAAAATGTTTGCAGTTTTATAGTCAACATAAAAAGAAAGTCGAAAATGTCGCATTTTAATGAAGAAAATCAAATAATTAACAAGCGGGCGCAAAATACTTTTCAGCCCGCTTCTCCCACTCCCGGGCGTAATGTGTTACTTTGCGCCCGCCTTAAGTGCCCGAAATGACATACTTTCCGTGCAGGTAGGACAAAAAGTTGATTTTGATAAATATTGACTCCGTTTGGAGAAATATTAATTAGAAAACTTATTTACTTTAAAATAAACCTGAATATTATTCATTAAAAATTATCATTGTAAATTATTTGTTGTAACAAATAATATACAATGATGATTTTTAATGAATAATATTCATTTGGTAAAAATTTATTTTGTAGCAGAAAAACAGTTTTATTTATTATTTATTTTTATTGTAACGAACGTAATTTAATGAAACGAATTAATTTTAGGTTGTAACCGCCTGAATCCGCCTCTGGCCGCTACCACCACGCTGGAGGACCCAGGAACCCCTGCCTCTTGGAAGGGCCCACCGCCTGGCTCGGAGGCATCACCCTATACTCCCAACGCTGGCGGAGGACCCACGCCAGGACCTTATAATAATTCCGGAGGACCTCAGAATAATGCAGGAGGTTTCCAAGGACCGAGTCCTTTTGCCGGCGGAGCTGGAAGTCCTGCAGGTGCGCCTCCTTATCAAGGTCCTCCGCCAGGATCGGCAACACCACAATATACAGTGTCGCCAGCACCAAGTGGATCATCAACACCGGGCCCAGGACCACCGCCAAATTCTGGTGGTTTCCCACCGCCACCAAATAATTCTGGACCACCATTCAATGGGCCCGGTCCAAATCCATTTGGCTCGCCAACTGGAGCTCCGCAATTTGTCAGTCGACCTGGATCATCGGGACCACCTTTTGTTCCACCTGGCGGTGGTAATCCACATTTTCCATCACCTGGTCAACCGTTTGGTGCGCCTCAATATGGAATGCCTCCTGGCAGTCCATACGGTCCTGGGGGACATCCGATGGGAGGACCAATGGGACCCGGTCACCCTGCGATGATGGGTCCTGGCGGCGGTGTTGACAGAATTGACCAGGGGTGAGTTTTTCTCAAGTGCTTCTTTATTTACACGCCTACACACGTTTTTTCCGTTTTTGAATCAAAAAAGAAACGGAAGCAGAAACAATTTGAAAAAAAGTTTTAAAAAAATGATTCGATATTGAGAGGCAATTTTTTGTTAAAGAACCAAAAAGTAAAAGTAACGAAACAATCTATATCTTATTATTTAAATCTAGAATCTCATCGGAAAAATTAGACCGTGAATCGACTGTTTTTACGCGAATAATATAGAATTATTATTATTAACTTAAGAAGAGAAAAAAACCGAAAAGTAATTTTTTACCGAACAGTTTATAAAAACCGTTATAATATTTAAATTTTTACACTAGTAGAATATTATTTTATAATCAGACAGAATTAAAGTGAATTAACGCAGAAAATATACAATTATTAATCAAAAAGAGAAAAAAAAGGAGAAGTAATTTTTTCCCCAATAGGAATATAGGAAAATATTTTTTTATTAACGGAAAAAAATATAAAGTAACTTTTACTACTTTTATAGTAAAAAATTTCCGGTAAAGCATTTCTGGTAACTTTTACTACTTTTGGAGTAAATTTTGCTACGTTCGAAGAACATATTTGTAAAAATTAGTAAAATTTAGTTTGAACGTAGCAAAATTTACTCCAAAAGTAGTAAAAATTACCAGAAATGCTTTACCGGAAATTTTTTACTATATCAAAGTAAGTAAAAGTTACTTTATATTTTTCTCCGTGTACAAACTTAATATTCAAATTTTTACACGAGAATATAATTTTACTATCCGACAGAATTAAAGTGAATTAACGCAGGCAATATACAATTATTAATCAAAAGGAGGAAAAAAAACGAAAAGTAATTTTTTCCCCCAATAGGAAAATATTTTTTTAAACAAACTGTTAATATTTAAATTTTTACACTATAGTAGAATATTATTTTACTATCGATAAAATTAAAGTAAATTAACGCATAGACAGTGTAAAATTATTAACTAAAAAGAAAAATAGCAAAAATTTCTGGTTTCCCCAAGTTTATAAAAAAAAACAAGAACCATAAGTTTTGAACGTTCAAATGAACGAAATAATTTTTATTAAAAATGTTTTCCAAATTTACCGAATGCAATAAAAATTAAATATTTTTATTTTACATTTAGAAATTTCGTAAATTATTTTCTTTACAGTGACACAAAATTATTGTAATAAAAATTGAATTTGAAGAAAAAATAAATTTCGTTCATTCGAATGTTAAAAATTTAAGGAAGTAAATTTATTATTATTAATTACTATTTAACAAAATAGTATTGCGTTTTAAATTTGAAATTTCGCGAGTAGTAAAAGCAAATACGTGGTGTCATTGAACTGTTGCTTTAATTGTTAATTACTTTTTCAAAAGTTGGAGAAAATTCAATGATTATTCCTCTGTAAAACGAGGTGTGTTCATTTATTTTTTACCGCATAAGTAATAATAAATTATTTTTGTCTTAATTTAGCGCTCTTCTCGGAAATTTAAATTAGTTTCCTTTTTTTTTATTAATTTCTATTCACTATTGACCTCTTTGATTAAAAATATATTCCTTCCTCACTTTTTGATATTGTACAGCAAAAAAATTGTCTGTCGACAAAGATTTTATTATAGACATTAATATTTTTAAAGTTGAAAATTTTCAGTCTGAGTTTCGTAGTTGATTACTTATTCAGTTAATGGATAATTTGGGTAATAAATTATTTACTTGATTATTAATTTAGTTATTAAATTATTTGGTTAATGAATAATTTAGCTATTAAATTATTCGATTAACAAATAATTTAGTTAATAAAGTATTCAGTTAATAAGTAATTTGGCTACAAAATTATGAAGTTAATAAATAATTTAGTTGTTAAATTATTTAGTTAATAGTGAATTAGTTGATGAACTATTTAGGTAATAAATAGTTTAGTTACTAAATTATTTAGCTAATAAGTCGAATAGTTAATAATTAGTTTTGCAAATAAATAATTTAGTTAATAAATTATTTTGTTATTAAATACTTTAGTTAATAAATTATTTAGTTAACAAATATTTTTGTTAATTAATTATTCAATTATTAAATGATTTACTCACTAAATTATATAGTTAATAAATAGTTTAGCTAATAATTTTTTTAATAATTTATTTAGTTAATATTTTAGTTAATGAATTATTTAGATACTAAATAATTTGGTTACTAAATTATTTAGTTACTTAACTACTTAGTTCATAAATAGTTTAGTTACTAAATTATTTATCCAAGAAATAGTATACCTATTAATTAGTCTGTCAAATAAATAATTTAGTTAAATTATTTTGTTATTAAATACTTTACTTAATAAATTATTTAGTTAATTAATTATTTAATTATTAAATGATTTACTCACTAAATTATTTAGATAATAAATAATTTAGCTAATAATTTGATTAATAATTTATTTAGTTAATATTTTAGTTAATGAATTATTTAGTTACTAAATTATTTGGTTACTAAATTATTTAGTTACTTAACTATTTAGTTAATAAATAGTTTAGTTAATAGATTATTTAATGACAAAATTATTTAGTAATTATTTACAAAATTATTTAGTAAAATAATTTAGTTACTAAATTGTCTAGTAATTATATCCAATATTACTTAGTCAAATAATTTTAGTTACTTAATTATCAAGTTAATAAACAGTTCAGTTAATATGTTATTTAGTCAATAAATTCCTCGCTGTAGGGAAAATTGTAATTTTTTTTTGTAAAAAACAGAATTTTTTCCACCAACTTCGATTAGAAGAGTGTAATTACATAGATTTGAGATTAGGAAAAAAAAAGTAGAGTACAGAAGATTTTTTTATTGAAGTAACGTTAAATATTATATTTCTATATTTACATTGTGATTGTTCTTTAAAATTTTCAACTTTGGTGAATTTCGTAAATTTTTTCTTCCCTTTTTTGTGTAAAGAAAAAGAGAGCGCGTGCGCGCAGTTTGTCGATGTCGAAAAGGTCGTTTCTGAGTTTCTGAGAGTAGAGTTGTTCACTCTGTCACACATTACCAAACAAACTAGGTTAGATTACTAGAGGCCAATGAATCGTACATCTTCTTTGTTTCTTCTTGTCAAATATCGACATTAGGATAACAATTATTATTCAACGATAACAAACAAAAGTATTTTTTTTGTGGGAAAATATATATATAGGAAAGTAAATTGTTATTTTGTAATTATTTACACTGGTTGATAAAAGTTTTTTATTTTTTTGGAAATTTTGGGTTTTTTGACAAAAAAAATTTAAATTAATTGGTAGGACGATTAGTATTACTAATAGATATACTAATCATCCTACCAATTAATTAAAATTTTTTGTTTTGTGTTTTGAAGTAGGATTTTATTTCATTTTTATTTTATTATCTTATTATTTTTTTTTTTTTGAAAAATGAATTGAATTTGATTCTTTTAATAATTAGTATTCTATTAGAAATGTTAATTTTATCGTAATATTTATTTATTTACACCAAGTTGAAGTCCACAACGTTGATCAACGAAAAAAAATTGTTTACTTAGTAAATTAATTAAAAATACGCAACAATATTGACACAAAAATATTTAGAAAAAAAAGATTGATATTTATATTTTGATAATAATTATTTTACAATTAAATTTTAAATTAAAAATAATACTTGAATGTATTAAATAAATTTTTTTCGTTGATAAACGTTGTGGACTTTAACTTCGTTTATTTACAACTTTTAAACGTATTTTCATTAATTTCTCTCAAAAATTCTTATTCCACAAGAAAAAAAAAATAATTTTCCATAAAAAAATTGAATTTTACCTTGAAAATTAATATTTTACCAAATAATTGATAGTATTCCACCTGAAAAATAATATACTACCAATTAATTAATAGTATTCTACACAAAAATTAATATTCTACCAAATAATTAATAGTATTCAACTTGGAAAATAATATTCTACCAATTAATTAGTAGTATTCTAAACAGAAATTAATATTCTACCAAATAAAATTAGTATTCCACTTAGAAATTAATATAATTAATATTCTGTCCAATAATTAATAGTATTCCACTCAAAAAGTAATATTTCACCAAGTAGTTAATAGTATTCCGTTTAAAAATTTATATTCTACCAAATAATTAATAGTTTTTCGTTTAGAAATTAATATTCTTCCAAATAATTAACAGTATTTCGCATAGAAATTAATATTCCAGCAAATAATTAATAGTATTCCATTGGAAAATTCAATAGTATTCCACTTAAAAATAAATATTCTATCACAGAAGTTAATAGCAATTTAGGCTAATAATAGTATTCCCGAAAAAGAACTAATATAGTATTCCTTTGAAAAACTAATACGCTGCTACAAAAAAGGAGTATTCCAATCGTAATACTTAAATTATTCGCTCTCTTGAAATTGTTGAACATTGCAATTAGAAAATAATTAGCATTCTTTTCTTGATATTTGAAATCCCTTCGTAATATTCCCTGCGCAGAAATATTTGAAATTACAATTTATACTTTCAAATTGAAATAATTTCTAGGTATACCTATGTAGGCACGTATCTCTCAACATTGTTGATTATAATGATGCTAATGACGCTGATTATATATATAGACAATAGTCAACAATGTGTTTGATATCGCACGATATAGACAATGTCTATACATTTAAAAGCAAATGTAAAATTAATTTTTTTTTTAAATATGAATATGCGTCTTGTCTATAATTTCTCTCTTGCATTATTAACCGTTGGTGGCTGTGCGCTGAGGAAAGAGATAGTATTGATTTTTACCGATATTTAACCGTGGAATTATCCCCTCTTACCCTACCCTGACTCCTTCCTTTTTCCTCCCCCCCTGCCCTTTCTGTTCCCCCCCATCGTTGTCTCCTGACTTCGACCACCCTATCACTGACTAACGCAGGATCCCGAAGACCTGCAAGAAAGAAATCTGAATAAGTGACTCATGACAGGACTTTTACTATCAGATTCTTTATCTTTTCAACTAATTTTTATAAATATGATAGGTTTACATATACTGGGAAAACGTTGATCTTTTTTTTTTTTTACTCTTTTTAAATGTTTACAATTGTTTTCGGAAAAATTAGATATTTATTTATTGTATTTTATCTATTTTTATTTATTTATTATTATTATTATTTTTATTATTATTACTATTATTATTATGATTTATTATTATTTTTATTATTTATTATTTTTATTTATTTACTTATTATCTTTATTTCTTATTATTATTTTTATTAGTTTATTCACTTAATATACTTCTCATTATTTTTATTTGTTCATTCATTTTATTTATTCCTCTTTATCATTTTTATTTGTTCATTCATTTAATTTATTTCTATTTAGTATTTCCATTCTACTTTATTTATTTATTTTAATTCCAGTGCTTTTCAATTTAAATTTAGAAATTAACATGGATTTTTTTTTAATTACTAGTAGGGACTACAGTAATTTTTTTTAATTTTTGCAAACAGAATTTTGTATATTTGTGTAAGCAAACTTGTATTTGCCAAAAAAAAGAAAAAAATGACTAAATAAATTTGTTGCAAATTATAATTATAAATATTTTATTAGTCAATATTTTTCATTTGAAGAGTTTTTGATAAATAATGGTTTATATAATTAATTGCACTTTGTAGTTTAATTAACGCTGTTTAGAAATTATGATAATTTATTTTAAAAAAATAATGAATGAATGAATAATAAACAAATAAGTAATAAAACATGAAAAAGGTATTAAAAACTTAAATTCTAAATATCAAATAAATAATAGATAAAATAAGTAATATTAAATAAAAAAAATAATAAATAAATAAAATACATTAAATTTACGATTTTTAATAGTTAATAAATAATTTAGTTAGTGAATTATTTAGGTAGTTTAGTTGATAAATTATTTAGTTAATAAATATTTTATTTCATGAATTATTTAGTTATTAAATGATTTAGTTTCCAAATTATTCGGTTAATAAGTTATTTAGTTACTAAATTTTTAGTAAAATGTTACATTTTTGTTTAGTATTTTTAATTCTTTTTTACTAAAATTTTAGTGAAAAATGACTCAAAATTAGCAAAAATTTTTAGAATTGAAAATTAGTGGCTGAAATTATTCAAAAATTTTACTTTTATTATATTAGTGACTTTATACTAAAACTTTAGTAAAAAACTAAAGACAGGGTGTCCACATATAAATAAAGTCAGGGAAATCTCAGGGAAACACAATTTTTGTCAGTTAAGACAGGGAAATGTCAGGAAAAAAATTTTTTGTCAGGGAAATTAAGAAAATTGACACTTTTTTCGACTTATTTTCAAAAATTGCGACTTTTTCAACTTTCCTTCCAAACATTGCAATAAAATACCACAATTTTTAGTAAAAAAAAATAGAACTTATTTTGATTTTTACAATGCGAAAAATAACTATAAACAAATCTTTCAAAAATTGTTTTTGAATAGTTGAAATTTTGTAAAATTTAATTGAAAATAATTGATTTATTTCAAGTATTTTGTTACAATCTTTGAAAATTAACTTTTGAAGAATTTTAATTGCAAATTTCGAAAATAATTGAATTATCAAAAATTTTAATGAAAAATCTTTAAAGGTAAATTTAAAAATGATAATTAATGTAAATTATAGCTTCTAATTTTTTAAAATTCAATTTTTTCAATATTTTTAATTACATATTTCCAAAAATAATAATATTTTAGAATTATTTTTAACATTTTGGAGAAAATCAATCATGTTGAAAATTTTTAATTATAAAATTCATTTAAAAATTAATGAGTTTTTTAAAATTATAATTATAGAAAAATTCTTCCTTTTATGAAATTCAATTATTTTCGAAAAATTACATGAAAATATTTTTAAAAACTAATTATTGAAATTGTTTTGTAATAATTTTTTAAGATTCAATTATCTTCGAAGATTGTAAATAAAAATTTATGAAAATTTACTTTTTGGAGTTAATAAAATTTTTGAGAAATCATGGTCCTGTTTATAGTTAAGAATTCAAGAATTTGATAATTTTTATTTATACTTTTCATAAATTCAATTATTTTAAAAAGATTTTACCAAATTTTAATTGTTTGGAAATTTTTCAAAATTGAAAAACTATTATCTTTGAAAAATTATTTTAAAATATTTTTTAAAAATTAATTGTACGAATTTCTTTATAATTTTTTGAAAATATACCTTAATAATAACTTAAGAAAAAAATATGGAGTGGTGCAGTTATTATAAAAAATTGAGTTTATGTATTTAAATGATTGAATTCTAGAACTTTTGGAAAATTATTTAAATTAATTGATTCAGAGATGAAGTTTAGTTGAAAATTGTAGAAAATAATTCAGGAATGGTTATAATTGTAATTTTTAATTAAAAATTCATAAATTTTACTCATTTTCCGTAAACGTTAATATTTTCCTGTAAACAGAATTTTGTCAGGGAAAGTAATTTTAATGTCAGTAAATTTCAAGGGAAATGTCAGGAAAATTTATAAACTGAAACTTGTGACCACCCTGAAAGTATTAAATAGTACAAATTTACCAAAAATTGGTAAAAATATTCAAGAATTTATATAAGTATAGGAGACTCTTCACTAATTCTGATTTAGAGAGTACTATTTTTAGTGACTGATTTTTTACTACCAAATTAATTATTTTTATTTAATTCAAATTTAGAGAGCAATAATAGTGAATATATAACGCCTTTTGACTAATTAAATAGTCACAACCAATCATTTCTGTTAGTGTGAGTCAATTTGATGAATTGATAGTTAATTAGAACGAGCATTTAATTAGCTTAATTAGTTAGCAGATATATTATTCGTAAACAATGTGATTTATGTGATGTTTTATTTTTCAAATTTGAGAACCGAATTTTGATTTTTCTTTTGTTGTTTTTTTTGTTTCTTTTTCTTGTTTTTTTTTGTTATGGTTAGCAAAGACACAAACCCTGCACATTTACCGGTGGCGACATCAAACGTTGCTTTATGAAAACCGTTAGCATTGTGGGACACTACCTTGGCAATTCTTTTACGCGCGAGATATTATCACGGATCGCTAATCGGGCAAGGAACCTCCACTTCGGAGAAATAAAGCCCCAAGTAGAAGGAAAGGGAGGAACATTTAATTTATAGGAGCGAGACTAGCAACCCGTGTGCTCCTTATATACTAAAATTCAAAAGTTCTTCGAGAAAGTTTACGATGCCGTCTAGTCGGCGCGGCGCGTTTCCTCCTACCCTTCTTTTATAAATATATATATATATTTTTCTCTTATTTCTCTCGCTCAAGCTCTCCTACCTTAAGTCCCCTTATCTCTTCGTCCTTGTTTCGTCGCGTCTCCCCCTTTTTCATTTGCTTTATTTTTCATTCTTCTCTGAAGCTTCCCACCACTACAACTTTACACATTTCTCGCTTACGTCATTTTTCGAATAAACTACAAACGGAAATGCGTACACATACTTGAGCTTTTTTTTAGCATTTTTTCCCCTCTTTTTTCTTTTTTTTTCTTTTTTTTTTTTTGATTCTCTGAAATATATTATTTATGTTTCTAGGAAATTTAGTGTCGTCAATCAAAGTAGGGGTAATTTTTCTTGGAAAGAATATTTGGAAATTTGAACGTGTTTTTTGTTTATTTGTTTATTAAATTCAAAAGTAGGTTTGGAAAAATTTGGAGAAATTGTTTTGTAAATGTTTCGATGATTATATTCTTTTCTTGTTTATTTATTAATTTTAATATATAAAGTCGTTGCGCAAAAATTTTTTACTCTGGAAAAATATTTATTTTTTTTTAAGGTAAGCAAAATTTTCGGGAATTGGTTGCAAAATACATTTGCTGTATGAAAAATTTGTACATAATGTTTATTTTTCGATTTTTTTCGTTTTAACAAAATATTGTTTAGAAGAGGGAAAAAATTAATAAATATAGTAACTTTATTACTAATTTCGTAAAAAAATTAAAAATTTTTAGGTATTCTTTACATTTTTAGAAAATTTTACTATTTTCGAAGTAAAAATTGCTACGTTCGGAATAATTTTTACAAAAATTTACTCAGAAAATGTAGAAAAAAGCAAAGTATTAATTAATTATTTTAATTATTAGTATTAATTAAAGATAGTTTAGGTTTTACTTTCTGAATAGTAAAAGTTTTACATTTTATATTTTATGTCTATATTTTTCTTTGTAAAGAAATTAATAATGTAACTTTTACTTTATTTTTTATGGTAAAATTTAATCTGTCTAGAATTTCTGCTACAATTTTTACTATTTTCGAAATAATCCTTTTTCAAAATTTTTTTTTATCAAAAAAGATAAAATTTATTTGGGCGGTAATAAAACTTTTATTTGAACTAAGTAAAATTTATTTGCAACAAATAAATTTCTATTTGGTCGTGAGAAAATATATCTTTTTAATTTAATTTTCATGATTTTGTCCAAAATAGAAAAAGAAAAAAAGTAGTAAATTTTTTATTTGTTAAGTTAGGAAAAAATAGTACACTCAGTGAAACATTTTATTTAAACCAAATGTAATTTATTTTGAGTTAAATAAAAGTGTATTTGTCACAGAACTACTGAATTATTTATTTGTTTAAAAACAAATTTATTTCGCATAAATAAAATTTTTATTTGAACCGAATTAATTAATTTGAACGAAATACAATTTTATTTAAAACAAGTAAAATTTTTGTAGAAACTATATTAAAAAATTGAATAGGCTTTGAATAAAAAAATAATTTTTTTCTGGGAATAATTAGTAAACTTTATTTTAAAAATAGTAAAATTTTACTTTAGGAACAGTAAAATTTACTTTAGCAGCAGTAAAATTCTTTCGAAACAGTGAATTTTACTTTAAAGGTAGTAAAATTTATTTCAGAAAGAAGAAAAATTTAATTTTGAACCTGTAAAATTTGCCTTGTAAATAATAAAATTTTCTTTGGAGGTTGTAAAATAAATTTTAGAAGAATCAAAGTTTTCTTTGAAAATTGTAAAATCTACACTCTAAATTTGAATTAGTAAATTTTACTAATAAATTAGTGAAAATTACTGTTTATTAGTATAATTTGCTAAATCAAAAGCAAAAAGTCAGTCACTAATTTAAATTATTAAACATTTTTACTAATTCAAATTTTGAGAGTATTTTGAAAATAGTAAAATTTATTTCGAAAGAAGGCAAATTTACTAGTTGGAATCAGTAAAATTTTCTTTGGAAACTGTAAAGTTTACTTTAAAGGTCGTAAATTTTCTTTAGAATCAGCCAAAGTTTACTTTGAAACAAGTAAAAATTTCTTTGGAATCTATAAAGTTTACTTTGAAGGTTGTAAAATTTTCTTTAGAATCAGCCAAAATTTACTTTGGAACAAGTAAAAATTTCTTTGGAATCTGTAAACTTTACTTTGAAGGTTGTAAAATTTTCTTTATAGAATCAGCAAAGTTTGCTTTGAAACGTGTAAAATTTTCTTCTTAAACTGTGAAGTTTACCTCGAAGGTTGTAAAGTTTCTTTACAATCAGCCAAATTTACTTTGCAACAAGTAAAAATTTCTATGGATTCTGTAATGTTTATTTTTGAGGTTGTAAAATTTGCTTTTGAATTATCAGGAAGGTTTTTTTTCGAGGTAGTAAAATTTGTTTCGTAAAATTGTTTACAAATTTAAAGTAAAATTACTTCAGAACCAGTAAAATTTTCTTCAAAATCTATTTTACTCTGGAATTTAAAAAATTAATTTCGAAGGAAGCAAACTACTTTGAAACTAGTAAAATTTCTTTTTGGAAACAGAAGAGTTTACCTTGAAATTAGTAAAACTACCTTAGAAGCAGTGGGGTTTACTTTGAAAATAGAAAATTTACATTGCAAATAGTAAAATCTAGTTTACTAAAGGAAGTGAAAATTACTCCGGAAATAGTAAAAATTAACACAAAAATCATGTTTTTTTTACTGTAGTTTAAATTGGCATAATAAGGAAATGTTTTGTTTGTCTATGATCATTAAATGCTTTACTAAATAATTGCACGAGGAAAGGTTTAAAATAACTCGAATTTATCAATTTATTGTCATTTGTGAATTGTAAATTTATTTTTTCCTTGTGCGATATAAGAAAGAGAGAGAGAGGGGTTCGGGAATTAATGAATTAAAAAACTTGGAGATTTTCTCATGGTCCTTATTGTTATTATTGTATCTTGACGAAGGATAATAGACTACCATAAACAGTTTAATCTTAATGTCTCTAGGGAGTCTTAACAAGTTTTAACCCGGATAAGATGCATTTAACACCTTGACCATAAAGGTAAACTAAACGAGAGAATTGTTACTTAAACGACAGTAAAGTTATTCGTTATGAGCCCACGTGTTTGTAAAGCTAATTTCTATCGTTATTCACTTGAGAAGATCTTGGGGGAAATAATTTCTTTATGATCTCTCATCTTAATTTCTTTTCATCTGTTTTTATTACTACTTCTTCTTTTCATTTTTTAATGAGAAAACGAAGGAAAAAATTGTCTCTTTTCTTTGTTTTGTTATAAATTTTTATTTTTTGACTCGTAGAAAAGTTTTTCTAATGATAGGATTTAAAAAAAAAAAGAGAAAAAACTTGTAAAAGTAAAACTAAAAATATTTAATATCCATCATTTGCAAAACGGGATTATTTTGCGTATCGTTGCTACGCGCAATTTGTATACAGAAAATATATTGAGAGAAAGAGAGAAAAAGAGAGAAAGAGTGAGATGAGTTGTTTTACGATGAAATTCCCAGAGAACATGTGTGTATGTATATAAGAATCCCATGGCACATAATATGCACACAAAGTTGTATATATATGAAAGCCTATCGTCTAAAGTGTCTACTGTTGCGCATGTTCATTATTAACGGCGCGTAAATCAAATGTCTTCTAATGGGAAGTAAAAATGCTTCAAAGACGGCCATTTCACATCGGGGTGGTCGTCATTTCCTACAGAATTTACCAGTCATTTTCCTTTCCATCCAATATAATATTCTGAGAAATTGTGATGATCATATACTTTTAATATAAGTACAAAATTCTTGAACTTGACTCTCTTCCATCCCCTCCGCGACATGGAGAATTTTCTAGGATAATTTTCATATTAACATTTATATTATCGCGGAGAATTTTTTCTCTCTCTTTAGCTCGTCGTTAATTTGTGTTTATTGTTTTTTTAAAAACGTATTTTTATTATTTAGTTCTTACAAAGAAAAGCTTATCCCCACAATTTCCATAGTCGCCACCAGGGGTACAATTTGATGATTTTTAACGATAACGGTCGTTAGCAACAGCAGAAGGTTGAGGAAATAATTAAAATTTTGAATTATGGTAAAAAAACGTCGAAAATCGAAAATTAGCGACGTTAGTCGAACGACTAACGTCGCCAATTTTCGATTTTAGATGGTACATTAGGCTGTAATATTTTATAGCTAAAATTTTACATTCAGCAGTAACGTTTTAGCTATAAAATTACAGAGCTTTAAATTTTTCTTTCGTTAAAATATGCGAAAGGTTTTAATTAACGCTAACAGTGTAGAAAAAGTGGCTGTATTAATGCATTATAATATTAGTGATAGATTTGACAGTAAAACCGACAATTAGTGCGTAATAAATGTAATCGTAAACCGCAGCCTAACTGTTAGAATAAGAAGGACCAGTTTTCGTGTATATATATAGTAGAGCGGCATCAGCCTCTTTAGTGTCAGATTAAAGGGGTCTTTTGCACGGAAATTTTCTGCGGTATCCACTAATTGGTGACTTCACCAAGGTGCACTTCTTCGGAATTCACTATATACTAGCTCTCTTCAAGACCACTTTTTTTTATCCCCTACTCTTTTCTTCTTTTTTTTCTCTCGCTATTTTTGCATTTTTCTTTCTCTCTTTTTTTCGCTTGTCTTCATATTGTTCATGACACATTTCTATATAAGAGCTAGAGAAAATAAAATAATAACTTTTACAGGGTTGCCACAAGTCAGGCAAAAGTCAGGGGAATTAAAATTGGTCAGGAGAATCAGGGAAAAGTCAGGGATTTTTATTAAAAGTACAGGAAAAAATTAAATTTTTAGAATTTATAAGAAAATTCTGAATTTTGGTGTTTTTTTTAACTCATAAACTATATAATTGACAAGAATTCTAATAAATACAAACTTTTTAATTTTTTCTATTTCGGACAATAATTTCTTTTTAAATAACTTAATTCTTGAAGAACTATTATAAAATTATTACTCATAAATTATTTAATGAATAATTTTACTTAAAAATTTCAAAAGAGTTGCGTTTACAATCTTCATAACTAGATGAACTTCAAAGGTTTCAATTTGAAATTTTTAAAAACTATCAATTTTTAATGAATTTAAATAGAAATTTTAAGAACAACTGATTACAGAAATTCAATTATTTTCAAAAGTGATGAACTTCTTCCCATAAATTCAATTGTATTCAAAAAATTTTTAAAACTCGTCAAAATTTCAATTATTTTTATAAATAATAAAGTTCTTCTCCGAAATTCAATTATTTTCCAAAAATCTAATAAAATTCTTGACAAAATTTCAATTATGTTCAAAAATTTTCCTCATTTCAATTATTTTTAATATCTATTTTAATAAAATTTTAAAAAAGAATTCTATTAATTAAACAAAGTTTTAATAAAAGTTTCACAGGAATTCAAATACATATCAATTTTTTATATATTTTTCGCACCAATTCAATAATTTTTAATTTTTTTATGAAGTTCTCCAAAGAATTCAAATATATTCAGAGAATTGAAAAAAATTTTAAATAGTTCTAAAAAATTCAATTATTTCAAAAAATTTAAATAAAATTCTTTTAAAAATTCTATTATTTAAAAAAATGTTGACAAAATTCTTTACAAGATTTAGTTAATAAACTTGCAATTTTAATAAAATTTTCCTATACAGTTTCATTATTTTCAATACAATTCTTCTTGAGAATTCAATTATTTTCACAAATAATACAATTTTTTATGGGAATTCAATTATTTAAAAAGAATTTGAATAAAATTCTTCGCTAGAAATTAATTATTTTCATAAATGATAATATATTTTTCTCCGGAATTCAATTATTTTTACAACTAAAATTCTTTGTCAGATTTCAATTATTTTCAATTTTTTAATGTAATTTCTCGATGGAATTTAATTATTTTCAAAAAATTTTAAAAAATTCTAAGATATTCAATTATTTAAAAAAATTTGAATAAAATTTATCACAAGAAATTAATTATTTTCATGAATAATACATTTTTTTTATGGGAATTCAATTATTTAAAAAAAATTTGAATAAAGTTCTTCAGTAGAAATCAATTATTTTAATAAATAATAAAATTTTTCTTGATAATTCAATTATTTAAAAAAAATTTGATAAAATGCTTTATAAATTTGAAAAATTTTAATAAAATTGGTCGTAGAATAAAATTATTTTCGTAAAAAATAAATTTCTTTAAAGCAATTCAATTATTTCAGAAATTTTAATAAAATTCTTCCCAAGAATTCAATTCTTTTCGAAAATAAACATTTTCACAGGAATTCAATTATTTAAAAAAGAATTTTTTTTTAATTCTTTGTCAGATTTCAATTATTTTCCATTTTTCAATGAAATTTCTCGATGGAATTTAATTGTTTTTAAAAAGTTTTAAAAATTCTGAGAAATTCAATTATTTAAAAAAATTTGAATAAAATTCTTCACAAGAAGTTTATTATTTTTATGAATAATAATATTTTTCTCCGGAATTGAATTATTTTTACAAATGTAATTCTTTACAGGAATTGAATTTTTTTTTTAAATTTTCAATAAAATTCGTTGCAAGAATTCAATTATTTTCATAAATAACAAAACTTATCGCAGAATTTAAATTATTTTTTATACAATTTTAAATATAATGATAGAAAATTTCATTTATTCTTAATTTTTTTTAAATTCACCGAAAGAATTCAATTATTTAAAAAAATTTTGATAAAATTCTTCATAAAAATTCAATTTTAAGAAATATTCAATTATTGGATAAATTATTTATTTTTGTATGTAAATAATTGAGGCCTTGGATCCAATAACTCGCCCGACGCTCGAAGGCACGCGCTAATACCAGTCGGGTAGCAGTGAGTGGCCCAGAGGCGCTCACTGCTCACTGACTGGCAGTTGCGCGTTCCTCCGAGCGTCGGGCGAGTTATTGGATCCAAGGCCTCAATTGAATTCTCGAAAAATTTTCTATTAAAAATTTATTAAAGAATTAAATTCAGGTAAAATTTTAGATAATAATTGAATATTAGAAGAGTTTTTGTGTGGAATTTTTAGAAATAATTGTATCAGGAAAAAGTGAAAATTTTATGTGGAAATTAGGAAAAAGTCAGGGAAAGATAAAAGAAAAGCAAATATAAAATGCAATTGTACAAAAAAAATTGTAAGTAAGAAAATGTAAGTATGAGCGCCCCACGTGACTGGAAGTTTCGTCTTCAATCGCTATTTATCTAATTTCCACGTGGTTCCTATCATCACGTCTTGGACAACGCGTTTACGCAGAGGGGATGGAGTCTGGTTGCAAGTAGAAGGGTAAGAGAGGGCTTTAAGAAGGGGGTGGTGGTGGTAAGGGGGGAGGGGGGTTGTGGCGATACTCACTTGTTGCTTGCTCGACTAATTGCCAAGTAATTGGCCCCGTACCCCTGGCCGTATAAAGTTTGCTTCATTGTCTTTAATAACGCCCTGACCTGCGCTAATGGTCTCACGTCTCATTCGTCTTTCTCTCTCTCTCTCTAATGTATCTGAACGAGAGAGTAAGCAGCACGTTTTCGAGGGTTTCATCCCAACATCTTAAACAAGTCCTTTCAACAATCATCCCTCAAAACCAAAACTTGCCACAAATCTCCCCCCCTCTCTCTCTCTCTCTCTGTCCCTCTCACTTTCTCTAACTCTCTTTCTCTTAGAAAAAAAAATGACCCAATTTATCTAACTTTCAGTTAACTTTAACTGTCAGATAGCCATAAAAGAAATAACGTACGATAAATTTTATCGGTTGGGGCTTATTTGGAAAAGTTGCAGACCTAACCTAGTTCAATATAAAATGACAATGGGAAAGGAATGTCGAGACGAGTCTCGAAGTTACTTTAAGGTTTTAGCGAAAAAGTGTTTTTTCTAACAGATGGATTGAAAGTATTACATTTTTTTAACTGTGTTGCGGGAGAAAAGTGAGTTCTTTTTGGACGAGCCGGAGGAAAAGTTTATTGCCTCTCGGTTTTGTTATTAGCGGGTAGAAAATAGTGCATTATGCACCAAGATTAGAAATAAAATAACTTTAAAAGTAGTTTTAAATTTTCTATACAACAATTTTAGTTAGAAATTACTACGAATTAGTAAAAATTTTTAACTTATGAAAATTAGTGGACAGCTTTGTATAAATTTAGATTTCGATCCAAGGAAATTCGAATTAGTGAAAATTCGTCCACTGATTTAAATTTTTGTTAATTTCTACTAATTCTTAATAAAAGATTACTATTTCTTAATTCATTTGGTAATTAAAGTTTATAGTGAAACTTCAGTGGGAAATTACGAAGAATAATACTTTAATTTTTACTTTTTTTTATTATTTAGAAATTAAAAAATTACTCTTTAAATTTGAGTTAATAAAAATGGTTAATAAAATTGAATAGTGCCTTTTTGCTTTGGAATTAGTAAATTTTATTAATAAATTGTAATTTCTACTAATTTATTAGTAAAACTTACTAATTCAAAAGCTTTTGCTTTTGAATTGTTTTGAATTAGTAAATTTTACTAAGAAATTAGTAGAAATTACTATTTATTAGTAAAACTTACTAATTCAAAAGCTTTTGCTTTTGAATTGTTTTGAATTAGTAAATTTTACTAAGAAATTAGTAGAAATTACTATTTATTAGTAAAAATTACTAATTGAAAAGTAAAAAGTCAATCACTCATTCAAATTAGTAAACATTTTTACTAATTCAAATTTAGAGAGTAGTGGACAATTTCTACTAATTAAAATTTATACCACTACTAATATTCTTACCAATTCAGTAAAATTTTAGTAATTTGTTGAATTCTACTAACAAGTAGTTGAATTCTTTTATTAAAAGTCGATAAAACAATCCCACAATTGTAATTTACAGTAAATTAAAGGACCAGGAATTAGTAAAATATTGTACTAAATAAATTAGTAAAATTTTACTATTTCTTTTGGTAATTTGTAATTTTAGTTGGAAATTATTAGAAATTTTTATTAATTTAAGTTAGTGTACGACTTTTCTTTAAATAAAATTTAGATTTGAAAATAAGTTTAGTTACTTATATTTTGTAAACATATAGTTTGTTAATTTGTTAGGTTTTAGTTTATTTAATCTTTTGTCGCATTGAAAATTTGGTCTTTTTTTATCTGAATTCCTAAGAAATTTATTTGTTCTCTAAATCGTAATTAGTAATAATGTTTAGTAATTTGAGTTGGTGACTAACTTTTTACTTTTTAAATAGTTATTTTTTAGTGTTTATTATTTTTATTATTTATTTATTAGTGATTTAGTAGATTTACTAATAAATTATAATTTCTACTAATTTCCTAGTAAAATTTACTAATTCAAAAGCAAAAAGTTAATCACTATTTCAAAGTAGTAAATATTTTTACTAATTCAAATTTAGAGAGTAGTGGACAACTTTCTCCTAATTCAAATTTAGAAATAATTTTACTATGTTAGTAATAATTTTACTATTTCACTATTACAAGCAGTGAAACTTTGACTAATTGTTTGTTACATTTCAGTAACAATTAGCAGAACTGTTTTATTAAAAGTATTTAGTAAAATTCTACTAAATTAAATTAAATTTTCTTATTTCTTTTAGTAATCTGTAATTTTTGGGTAAAATTTTGGTTAAAAATTAGTCGAAATTTTTACTAATTTCAGTTAGTAGACAATTTTTTCTTTCATAAAATTGAAACTTGTAAATAAGTTCAGATAGTTTTTTTGTAAACATTGGTTTGTTAATTAGTTTAGTTTTAATTTATTTATCCTCCTGTGGCATTGAAATTTTTTTCGTTTTTATCTGAATTTCCAAAAACTTAATTTGCTCTCTAAATCTGAATTAGTAAAAACATTCGCTAATATTTGAATTCGTGACTGACTTTTTGCTTTTGAATTAGTAAATTTCAATAGTACATTAGTAGAAATTACTGTTTATTTGTAAAATTTACTAACTACTAATTACAAAAATTCTTTTTGTTATTTAATTAGTAAATTTCACTATTGGGAATTTTTGCTTTTAGTAGAAATTACTGTCTATTAATAAAATTTACTAACTACTAATTACAAAAATTCTTTTTGCTGTTTAATTAGTAAATTTTACTATTGTGAATTTTTGCTTTTGAAATAGTAAATTTTACTGATAAATTAGTAGAAATTACTGTTTAGTAGGAAAATACTGACTGACTTTTTGCTTTTAAATTATTAAATTTTACTAATAAGTTAGTAGTAATTACTATATTATTAAAATTTTATTTATTAGTAAAATAAATTAGTAGAAATTAATATATTTATTAGTATAGTTCCTTAATTTAAAAGCAAAAATCCAGTCACCAATGCAAATTAATAAACATTTTTACATTTTAAATTTAGAGAGTAGACTCATGGACAAAAATTTATTAAATAAATCTAAAATTATGAACCTACAATTTGCAATAAATAATTTTTGAATTATTCAATAATTCTTATTTTTATGGAAAAAAGGGTTTCGCCCATTTTTGAAAGTTCATAAATTTTCCAACATAATTCGATTTTATGTTGTTTAATTTTGGATTAAATGATTTGTAAAATTTGATAGAAGAAATTTAGGAAAACGTGATTAAAGAGAAAATTGTTTTTTCAAATTTCCTTATTTTATCAATTGTGGAAAATGTCTTTGACTTCTTTTTCGAGAAATGAGCCCCAGCAGCTTTTGAATCGCTGTGTACCATCGCAACTATCCGGAGAGGGGTTGAAGGGGGAGGGAGATGTGTAGGAGAGTAGTAGGTGGTTGGTAGTAGGTGGAAAAGGGGGTTGGAGCTGCGGCGGGCGTTTTTCAAATAATTACATCGGGCTGTGGTAGTGGTGGTGGTGGGTTACCATAGCAACCGCGGTCTTCTACAGACGAACCAACTGAGCGACTCGTCTCGTACCTCGAACACTCTCGAACCAGTCTGAAAGGGTTGCCTGAATCAAATCTACATTACTTGTATCTATTCTCTTTCATCTAATCAGTATTTAATGAGTAGCTAATTGTAAAATTTTGAAAATTAATTGAATTGACGAAAATTTTTTACTATATTATATATTTTTCTTGTTGGTTTTTTATCATGGGAGATGTGAATTTATATTTTCACATTCGATTTTTATTTCCCCTTTTTCTCTTTTAATTCTCTCCGTTTTATAAATTCTCCTTGAGCGCTATATTCCAGTGGCAGAGGGCGTTAATTAATTTTTGAAATGAATTTTTGCAAAAATGTGATTATAAAAAATATTCGTATATAATAATAAATTAGTTGTGTAATTATATTTTTGCAATTTTTTTATTTTTTTATTTTTTTTGAGCAATGGAGTAATTGGATATGGATATAGATATTTTTAATTTTTTTATTTTGTGGAGAAAATGAGTAAAGTTACTTTTATTAGTTTTATACGAAAAACAGGCCTCGGATATTATAACATTTTCGACTTTTTTCGACTATTTTCCAAAAATGCGACTTTTTTCGACTTTTCTTCCGAATATTGCAATAATTTTTAGTATAAAATGCAACTTATTTTTGAAATTTACAATTGAAAAGAGTTTCAATAAATATTGAAATTTTGTAAAATTTAATTAAAAATAATTGATTTTTTTAAAGTGTTTTTTAAAAAACTTTTGAAAATCAACATTTGAAGAATTTTAATTGCAAATTTTGAAAATAATTGAAATTAAATTCCTCGGAAGAATTTAATTCTTAAACAATTTTTAATATATTTCGAATAAATTCAATTATTTTCTAAAATCTTAATAAATCCTTCGAAACAATTCAATTATTTTTATAAATAGTAAAATTCTTCGCAAGAATTAAATTATTTTTATAAATAGTAAAATTCTTTGTAGGAATTCAATTATTTTCAAAACATATTTAATTGAATTTTTCGGAAGAATTAAAATATTTTCAAATATTTCCATAAAATTCAATTATTTCCTAAAATTTTTAATAATTTCTTCGAAACAATATTCAACTATTTTTATAAATTACTAAATAAATTTTCAAAATTTACAATAAAAAAGAGTTTCAATAATTGAAATTTTGTAAAATTGAATTGAAAATAATTGATTTTTTTCAAAGTTTTTGATAAAAATTTTTGAAAATAAACTTTCAAAGAATTTTAATTGCAAATTTTGAAAGTAATTGATTTCTCAAAAATTTTAATAAAAAATCTTCAAGTGTAAATTTAAAAACGGTAATTAATGAAAATTAGCTACAAAAAAATTATATTAAAAAATTTTTTATAAAAATAATTCTTCGAATTTTTGCATTCTAATTTTTTAAAATTCAATTATTTTCAATATTTTTAAATACAAATTTCCAAAAATTCAAATACATACAAAAAATAATAACATTAAAATTTTTTACAATTATTTTTAACATTTTAACAACAAATGACTTTTTTAGATTTATTAAAATTTTGGAGAAATCGTGTTTATATTAATAATTAAAATTCTTTAAAAATTCAATCATTTTTTTAATAGAATTTACCAAATTTCAATTGTTTGGAAATTTTTGCATTTCTATAGAATTGAAATACTATTATCTTTCATAAATTATTTTTAAAATATTTTTGAAAAATTAATTTTAAGAATTTCTTTATTATAATTTTTTGAAAATTAATTAATAACTTAAAAAAACATGGGACAGTTAGAATCATTATAAAGAACTGAATTTTTGTATTTAAATAATAAATCTGTTTATATTGTGGCCTATTGTCACAATATAAACAGATTTATTTGAGAAAAATTAAGATCCTGAAAACATTCTAAGTTGTATTTAAATAATTGAATTCTTTAAGAACTTTGGGAAAATTATTAAAAATAATTGATTTTGAGAAGAAGTTTGATTAAAAATTGTAGAAAATAATTGAATTTTAAGAGAATTAAAGTTGTAATTTTTAGAAGTTATTAAATTTCAGAAGTAATATGTCCACTGAAATTTAGTTAAAAATAACTGATGTTTTAGTAAATATTTTTTTACTGATTCAATTAGTCAAGTTTAACTAATTTTTCAGTTATTATTTACTGGAAATTAGTTGTTTTTACTAAAAATCAGTTATTTTTAACTGACTCAGAAGCAAAAAAGGAACCACTGATTATCAGTTAAAATCGTTAGTGGAAATCTACAGTACCGTCCGCAATTGTCAGTCCACCCATTTTTAAAGGAATGACAAAAATTTTTTAACATAAAATTCATGAAAACTAAAATTTTTTTTGGTTTATATTTTGAAAGACGATAAAATTTTGAAAAGAATAAGACCTTACAGAAGTCATTTGGCCAAAATTTGTAGAAGATATTCCTAAAAATCGTCATTTTCAATGTTTTACAAAAATTTAAATAACTTCTAAAATAATGAACGCTTTTTAATAATCTTAGGCTTATTTTAAAGATCTTTTTCTACGGAATAAGAATTACTTATAGGCATTAACCTGTCATTTTTAACTTGGAATAAGCATGACGTCAAAATTAGACAAAAAAATTGGAAAAATTTGAAATCAATTTTTTGTACTAAAAACTATTCTAGAACATATATAAAACATGATATGGTGTAGATTTTTCAAGAAAATTTAATAAAAATATATGTTTGAATTTCAAAAATTATTTTTCTTTTAATAATATTATTTCAAATTTTTTGAATTTTTTTGTCCAACTTTGACGTCATGCTTATTCCAAGAAAAAAATTACAGGTTAATGCCTATAAGTAATTCTTATTCTGTAGAAAATGATCTTTAAAATAAGCCTAAGATTATTAAAAAGCGTTCATTATTTTAGAAGTTATTCAAATTTTTGTAAAACATTGAAAATGACGATTTTTAAGAATATCTTCTACAAATTTTGGCCAAATGACTTCTGTGAGGTCTTATTCTTTTCAAAATTTTACCGTCTTTCAAAATATAAACCAAAAAAAATTTTACTTTTCATTAGAGTTGTGCAAAAAGCTCGAGGCTCGAGGCTCGAGCGAGCTTTTTCGAGCTTTTCATTTTTCGGGCCGAGCCGAGCCGAGCCTAATCAGTTCGAGCTCGAGCCGAGTTCGAGCCGAGCCGAGCTGTGTAAAAAGCTCGAATAGTTTCGAGTACTCGAGTTAATTCGAGTACTCGAATTTTTCGAGCACTCGAGGGAATTCGAGTACTCGAATTTTTTCGAGCTCTGAGTAAATTCGAGTTCTAGAGAAAATTCATAGAATTTTCGCATTTATTATATTTAGCAAATAGAAATATTGATTCAGTAATTCAAAAAAATTCGAAATTTTTTACTTATTAATAGTTTTTTTAGTAAGTCAAAAGCTCGAATCCATTCGAGTACTCAAAAAATTCGAGTACTCTTTTCATGAATTTTATGTTAAAAAATTTTTGTCATTCTTTTGAAAATGGGTGGACTGACAATTTCGGACGGTACTGTACTAATTATCAGTAAAACCGTGAACTAATCGGTCCTATTAATTAAAACTAATCGTTAGTAGAAAATTAATTTAACTGTCATTTGACTAATTATGTGTAAAAAATTACTAAAGTTTTTAATAGGCGTAAATGTTCTAATGTTTAAATCATTTAACATTAGATTAGAGATTAGATTTTCTCATATGAATTTGTCATTTTTTGACTAAAAATGAATCAGTAGTTACTAATTCACTAAATGAATGAATCGGTGCTGTGGAATTGGTCAAAAGTGAGTAAGTGACTAATTCCAAATTAGAGAGTAGAATAGCACATTGGTATTAAATATTCATAGAATTCAATTATGCATAATCCAGTGAAAGTATTTTTCTGTTTCTCGCAGTTTCTCACGATTTTTGTAAACATTTTTTTTCTTTTTTTTTTTAAATTCGCAACGACTTTTGTTGAAGGTTTTCTTATACTTATACATGCATGATGAGGATTTCTTTTTAGATAACCACTATCTTGAAGATACGGAAATTAGGTCAGGACAATTACAGTTGCGTAAATGTCGTGATATTTCTCATGCGAATGTCGTTCAACTTGCGTGTGAGTGTGGTTTAGTCCAAGGTATATATTGAAAATTTTAAATTTCTCTGCGAGCAAAAAAAAATTTAAGATGGATATTGGAGAGAAAAAAAAGTTTGAAAGGAAATTTTTTTTTTGGCAATGAATCTGGGAGAATTTTGTTTTTTTGGTGATTACATCAAATCTCGTGTATATGCAGAAACGTGAAGTTGTATATTGACATGCTCTTCTCAGGAAGGAACTTATCTAAAACTTCTATACTTAACGTAACCTAACGCATAAAGGGTCAAGTAGCACTCGCGAAGTGGTGGGGTCAGTTCGTCACCCGACCACCTGTGGAAGCTGTTGGTGGCTTAGGAAATTCATAAAATCTTACTTTTGGCAGAGAGGAAGAATTGCTTCTTTTTGAGATTGGGTTGAGGCTATGAGAAATTTCAAAGGCGTCAAGGAAAAATTAATTAAAAAGTTTCTGAATTAGTTTTAAATGCAATTTTTGGTCACAGATTTTTTAAGGATATCAAATTGAGACAAAAAACGTAGGAAAATTGTTGCAATTTGATATCCTCAGAAAACGGTTTGTTTCAAAATTTGTATTTAGGACAAAAACATTTTTTTCATGGCAACAAACAATTTTGAATTAAAAAAAGAGTTGACTTTTGTTAACTCTTTTTTGAGGAGAAAAGAGTTAACTTTTGTTAACTCTTTTTTGAGAAGAAAAGAGTTGACTTTTGTTAATTCTTTTTTGAGAAAAAAAGAGTTAACAAAAGTTAATTCTTTTTTTGATTTGAAATTGTATAGTGATGTAGAGAAAAAGGGGATGAAATTTGTGATTACACGCATTTTTGACAGGTGATGATGTGTATCGAGTTGTAACGCTAAGCACGAAAGAATTGAAATACTCTGTTGACAATTATTTTCTATTTACACTTTTAGCGGTGAAAAAGTTGATAGAAATATTTTTCTTTCTACGGTCCATTCATATATACGTGTTTCAAATTGACGACAAAGACTGGTTAGAGATCCATTGTCAAGTCGTTAAGTTTTGTCGTGCGACCACTTTTCATGCTATTCTCTTTATCCCTCTTGCTTCCTTTCTCTCAACTGTCTTTCGATTCATTTCTTTTGGTCCCGCTCGATTAGCTAGCACGTGGCGAGAAGTTTTGGATTTTTATATACTTTGTACTTTAGGAATATATTATTCTTGTTATAGAAGTATTTTGCAGTTTATCCTTTCTTTTGGCTATTACTAAAACGTGTTGCTTTCTTTTGAAAGTACTAAAAAATTAGTAGTTTTTTAGTTTCGAAAAAGTTTAAAGTTTTTTTTTCATAAAAACCATCGAAAACTTTGAAATAGACTATTTTTTGTCAGACTTTAAAGCATTGCACGTTCGAGACTTCAAGTACATTTATTAGGCGTCTCTTATCAGGCCAATAAATATAAAATCAGGCAGGCAAAATATATAAATATTAAATGTTATATAAATTAAATTTTTCTAAAGTTCACGCGAGATAACTAATGAGAGAAGTGAAAGAAAAAGTGACTTTTTTTTCTTGTTAAAACAAGATTGTATATGGAAGTCATAAAATAAATTCGATTGATTAAACTGTAATTCGTTTTGACAGGGCACAATCTATGTGCGGTCATTAAACAACTCTAAGTAACCATATCACGAAGCTAAAAATCGCTAAATCGATTTCCGCGCAGAGCAAATGAGAAACGATACCGTGATCGTGATTTCTAAAAGGGCGACACACCGACGAATTGGTTTTCGCGCGAGGTTGTAATCTCTCCAGTTTTCCTGGTTTGACCTTTTAAGGGAGATCGTGTTTCTGATTAGAGGTTTTCATTTGCCATTTTTTCTCGCTGATAAAAAGAAATGTAAAGCACCACTTTTATTACACTTGGCAATTTTTTTTTGTGCTGTATTGCAGGAATCATAGTTTGTCATCTTCTCTTTTATATTTATTTAAAGAAGAAGACATTGATGTTTTCGAATAATTTTACAATTAAAAAAATTTGTAAATAAAAGTAATAGAACTAATAATAGTCATCTTTGACTATCTAATTACTTTTAGAGTGAATCAGATAAAAAAATTTGTAAATAAAAGTAATAGAACTAATAATAGTCATCTTTGACTATCTAATTACTTTTAGAGTGAATCAGAATATTCTTTAAAGTCAGGGAAACAGTCAAAATTTTGTTCGGAATTCAGGAACAAACCTACTCTTCTTTTCTCTTTTTATTTGAATCGATTAATATTTTAGATGCTTTAAATTTTTGTGTAATATTTTTGAAAAAAAGAAAATGTTTGCGGATCATTTGTGGAGGAGAGAAAAAAGAAAAAAAAGGAAAATTCCGTTTAAGTATTGATGTATACTGAAGTTGTCATTTTATTTTGTGGTCTTCGCTTCAGCTTCCGGAAGACTATCCGTATTCCATCTCCATTAGTCGAGGCATGCGACCGCGAAGTAGTTGGCTTTTTGTCACTCGGCCGCTACTTTGCTGCAACACACCTTGTGAATCATTAATTATAGTGCAACGCTGTTCCTTACAGTGTCTTCTGACTACTTCATGGCAGATTACTATAAAATTTCATGCTGTGATTTTCTCGGTATCACATGTGTTCTTACACTCATTAGGAAAAGGCGGTTAATACATTATTCCAAAAATGTAAATTTTTCTCCCATTTGTCAAAATTTTAATTAATTTTCTTTCCATTGACATTAAGAAATGGTCAGTTTGCTTTTAGTCGATTTTTAATTTATACTAGCGACATATTTTATTTTTATTAATTTCTTTTTATTCAGGATTGCCACAAAACTTTAATTTTGTTTTTCCCTGATTTCCAGACAAAATTTTTACTTTTTTCCTGACCCTGAAGAACATTTATAACTTCTCTTTTAAATAAATATTTAATCATTATTTTTCTATAGGAATTAAGATTCTCAAATTCAATAATTTATGAGAATATTATTATAAAACATTCGATAGAAATTGACCGTAGCAAAATTTACTCCAAAAGTAGTAAAAATTACCAGAAATGCTTTACCTGAAATTTTTTACTATAAAAGTAGTAAAAGTTACTTTATATTTTTCTCCTTGTAAGAATATTGTAACTATAAATTCAAATTTGCAAAGATTTTAATTTGAACCCTTTTAAAAATTTAATTATTTCTAAAAATTCACACAATAACTCTTTCAATATTTAATTATTATCTAAAATTTTACCTGAAATGCATTTTTTAATAAATTTTTCGAGAATTCAATTATTTACATACATAAATAAATTTATTCAATAATTGAATATTTCTTAAAATTGATTTTTTATGAAGAATTTTATCAAAATTTTTAAAAATAATTGAATTCCAGCAACGAATTTTATTAAAAATTTTTTTAAACAATTTAATTCCTGTAAAGAATTTTATTTGTAAAAATAAGTAATTGAATTCCCAAAAAAAATATATTATTTATGAAAATAATCGAATTCCCATAAAAAATGTATTATTTATGAAAATAATCGAATTCCCATAAAAAATGTATTATTTATGAAAATAATTAAAATTTTGCAAAGAATTTTATTAAAAAAATGTTTAAAGAATTGAATTCCTGTAAAAAATTTAATTTCTAAAAGTAATTGAATTCCTGATAAAAATATTATTATGCATGAAAGTAATTAATTTCTTGTGAAAATTTTTTTTCAAATTTTTTTAAATAATTAACTTTTGTAGAATTTTTTAAAACTTTTTGAAAATAATTAAATTCCATCCAGAAATTTCTTTAAAAAATGAAAATAATTGAAATCTGACAAAGAATTAAAAAAAATTATTTTGTAAATAATTGAATTCCTGTGAAAATGTTTATTTTTGAAAAGAATTGAATTCTTGGGAAGAATTTTATTAAAATTTCTGAAATAATTGAATTGCTTTAAAGAATTTTATTTTTTACGAAAATAATTGAATTCTTTCGAAGATTCTTACAAACATTTTTGACAATAATTGTATTCCTAGGAAGAATGTTATATTTTACGAAAATAATTTTATTCTACGACCAATTTTATTACAATTTTTTAAATTTATAAAGCATTTTAAGCAAATTTTTTTTAAATAATTGAATTCTCAAGAGAAATTTTATTATTTTTAAAAATAATTGATTTCTAGCGAAGAATTTTATTCCATTTTTTTTAAATAATTGAATTCCCATAAAAAAATTTTATTATTTGTGAAAATATAATTGAATTCTCAAGTAGAATTGTATTGAAAGTAATTGAATTGTATAGGAAAATTTTATTTACTAAATCTTATAAAGAATTTTGTCAAAATTTTTTTAAATAATAGAATTTTATTTAAATTTTTCGAAATAATTGAATTTCTCAGATCTATTGTTTTCAATTCTCTGAATATATTTGAATTCTCTGGAGAAACTTTATTAAAAAATTAAAAATTATTGAATTGGTGTGAAATTGGTATGTATTTGAATTCCTGTGTAATTTTTATTCAAATTTTGTTTAAATAATAGAATTCTTTTGTAAAATTTTATTTAAATAGTAGATATTAAAAATAATTGAAATGTGGACAATTTGTGAAGTTTTGCTGAGAATTTTATTAAACAAAAAACACCAAAATTCAGAATGTTCATATAAATTCTAAAAATTAATTTTTTTCCAGTACTTTGAATAAAAATCCCTTACTTTTTCCTGATTTCCCTGACCAATTATATTTTTCTTGACTTTTACCTGAATTCCCTGACTTGTGGCAACTTTGTTAGTTGTATATTTTGGTAACTTTTCGACTCGTATTTGTATATTTTTTGTAATTCTTCTTATTTGTTGATTTTCGTATCTTTTTGTACTTTTGTTTTTTCAGGGGTAATTTCTCGAAAAGTGATATGAAAAGTGGAGTCAAAAGTGAAATCTCTGATTTTACACATTGAGGATAGGGTTGTTAGTGCCTCGTTAATTTATTAGACAGACTGACGGTTGGATGAACGGATGATTCCGCATACGTCACCGGGCACACCGCGATGTCACTCGGTTAATTGCCCCTTAATTGATCGTAATTAAGTTAACTTCCGTTACACGTGGGCGCAATTTGCGGGAATCAACCAAATGCGAGACGTTTGATTTCAAGGACCCTATGCGGAGAAATATTTTTCTTTACTCCCTTTTCGAATTGAAATTAAAATTAACGTGGGATACGTTTTTTATTATGGAATTATAATTATGGTATTAAAAGTGTTTTCAAATTTTAGCCCTTTTTGAAGTTGAGGAATTATTTATTATAATTCGACATTCTAAATTCTAAATACCTAAGGGAATGAAAGAGTTCTTTGTAGATTTTTGGGACATCCGAAAATGTGCCAGTCCTGGACCAATATACTGATTGAATTGATGTCAAATAGATATATACGTAGTTTCACCTGTTGCCCCATGAATTGACCTTCTATCGTTGAAAGGACATTCACGAGCGAATAAATTAGAATGTTTTTGACAGAAGTTGAGATCGTTGTCCTTCAGACTGACTCCTCCCACGACATCAAACCTGGAATATCTTTTTCCTTTGGCTCTTGAGAGAGGATCGATTTCAAGGGAGCGTCACGGTATCGAGTGTCTTTGAAATTGTAGATGACTTGCCTCAAGTCGAAAACCATTGTGTATGTATGTGCAAATTCGTTGACCTTCTCTTACGATTAAACAGAAGTTGAAATTAAAGTTAATATATTGCTACCAAGTGTGTGTATTAAGTCTATCCTGTATAGACTTGAATACAAACATTGGTACAGATGAAAATACAGATTCGGGTACAGATTTAAATATGGACTTAAATACAAACATTGGTACAGATAAGAATACAAAAGGTATAGATTTCGATATGCATATAAATGCAGATTTAGGTGTAGCTTTATGCACAGATTCAAATACGGATTCAGGTACAGATTTAGATAAAAACATAAATATAAATTTAGTTTCAGATTGAAATACAGATTTAGGTACAGATTCTAATACAAATTTTGGTATATAGACATAAATCCTAATTTAGGTAGAGATCTAAATAAGAAGGGTACAGATTTTGGTACACTTTTAAATTTAGATGTAGGTGCAGATTTAGATACAGACATACTGTATATATTTTGGTACAGATTAAGTACAGATTTAAAAACAGATACAGATTTAAGTGCAGATTTAAATACAGATACAGATTTAGGTGCAGATTTAAATACAGATACAGATTTTGTTACATATTCAAATACAGACATAAAAACAAAAGGTACAGATTCAAACCGTTCTGTATTTTTTGGTACCAACTGAGAATAAATGGTTGGAATCTTAATTTTTTAGTTTCGAGAGCATAATAGTGGTGGAGTTGATGATTCTGTGTTGTTCTATTTAAGCAAAATGGGTGTCCTTTAGAAGTAGGAGAGGGCTTTTTGTTTTAAAAGAGGAAACGAAATCAGTGGTGGAGTCACCAGACGGTAATTGGTACAAAAATGGTGATGAGGAGTCACATTTTATTTTTCCTCTCTGTGTAGTGAATATTCCATAGTCACGAGCTGTGGAATATAATAAAAATTCGTCCGGTTTCTCCCTGATTCCTCTCTTTCTCCTCTCATCTCTCTTTCTCTCTCTCTCTCTTGCTTCTTTTTCTCTCTCTTGTTTCTTTTTCTTTCTCTCCTTTTTTCCAGCACTGTCTCTTTTACTTCTCTCTGTCTATCGTAGATGTAGATGAGTTCTTCTCGGAAGCCACTAGGCGGAGACGAAACTTAGGAGGGCTCGATCCCGATGTAAACAGGGTCGAAACTTGGTCCGCAAGGCGCGACTAACAGTCACTTGCAGCAATATTATTGTCCATTCTTGTATAACACTTCAGGGAGTCGTTGGTTGAGCAACTGTTGTCCTGTTGTCTTTCTCTCTCCCTCCTCTTGGTTTCTTTTTTTGTAAATTTTCTCTCTCTCTCTCTCTCTCTCTTTCTTTTTTCCTCCCTCTTTTGCCATTCCTCCTTGTTTTCTCCCTCCTCTTGGTTCTTCGCACACTCCGGTTTGTCCTGTTTGTTCGTTTGTACGATCGTTGGTTCGCTTTTACCATTGCAAAGGACCACAGCATCCAACGATGGGAGATTGCACGCTCTCTGGTCCCGTGTATCCTGCACTTGCAACGAAATTGCACAACACTGAATGCAAAAATGAAAAATAATTAAAAAATATTTTTCTTTTTCGTTTATTATATACAAACTCTGACATGTGTTTTCGTGTTTTTCTTAGGGAATATCGTCCTGTAATTGCTGCTCTTTTTCTCTCTATTCGCTATAGGGTTTTGAGATCTTCCATTTAGAGTGTTCAAGGATATTTTTTTATTGTTAGTCTAATATTTGTATCAATTTTTGATTTTAAATTTTAATAAAACTGGGCTCGGATTGTGCGACTTTTTCCTACTTTTCTAAGGAAATGTGACTTTTTACGACTTTTTTGTGCAAAAATGCGACTTTTTCGAGATTTTTTTTTACTTATTTTTAATCATTTTTTATGAAAATAATGGAATTATTGCGAAAAAATTTTAAAAAAATTAGTAAGTAATTGAATTCCTGTGAAAATAATTAAATGCTTGCGTACAATTTTATTAAAATTTTTGCAAATAATTGAATTTCAGAGAAGAATTTTATTATTTACAAAGATAATTGAAATTTTAAGAAGAGTAAAATTTTTGCAAATAATTGAATTTCATAGAAGAATTTTATTATTTATAAAGATAATTGAAATTTTGAAAAGATTTTTTTAGAAAATTTTAAAAGTAAATGAATTTTGCAGAAGAATTTTAATATTTATAAAAATAATTGAAATTTTTAGGAGAATTTAAGAAAAAATTTTGAAAATAATTGAATTTTTGCGAAGAATTTCCTTACTTTTGAAGATAATTGAATTTTGCAAAGAATTTTGATATTTAAAAAAATGACTGAAATTTTCAGGAGAATTTAAAAACAATTTTTGAAAATAATTGAATTTCTGCGAAGAATTTTCTTATTTTTAAAGATAATTGAATATTGCAAAGAATTTTATCAGAACTTTTGAAAAAAATTAAATTTACAGGATGAATTTTATTATTTATGAAGATAATTAAAGTTTTAACGAGAATTTAAAAAAAAAATTTTGAAAATAATTGAATTTCTGCGAAGAATTTTCTTACTTTTGAAGATAATTGAATTTTGCAAAGAATTTTATCAGAAATTTTGAAAATAATTGAATTTCTGCGAAGAATTTTATTATTTATAAAGATAATTGAAATTTGGAGAAGAATTTTATTAAAATTTTTGCAAATAATTGAATTTCACGGAAGAATTTTATTATTTATTAAGATAATTGAAATTTTGAACAGAATTTTTTAGAATATTTTAAAAGTAATTGAATTTTGCAGAAGAATTTTGATATTTATAAAAATAATTGAAATTTTCAGGAGAATTGAAAAAAATTTTTTTGAAAATAATTGAATTTCTGCGAAGAATTTCCTTACTTTTGAAGATAATTGAATTTTGCAAGGAATTTTAGATATTTATAAAAATAATTGAAATTTTCCGGAGAATTTAAAAAAAAAATTTTGAAAATAATTGAATTTCTGCGAAGAATTTTAATACTTTTGAAAATAATTGAATTTTGCAAAGAATTTTATCAGAAATTTTATCCTTTACTTCAACACTTAATTAATTTGCTACTATTAATTAACTATTTAAAAAGTGTTGATTTGTTTCTTATTTTACTAATTGTTAGTAGAATTCTACTAATTCAGGTTTAAAGGGTAATTATTTTAAAAAACTAAAAAAAAAATTAGAATTATTTATCAGTGGAAAGAGGGAAACTTTTATTAATTCAATTTTAGAGACTGCTAACGAAATGATGAAAAGCTGTCAACCGAATAAATTTGGTAATAATTTTACTTGTAATTAGTGAAATTTTACTAATTGCTAATAAAATTTTACTAACTGTTAGTAGGGTTCTACTAAGCAATTAGTAACATTCTACTAAGAATTAGTAAATTTTCACTGATTGTTAGTAAAATTTGGTGGAGGACTCCGTCATTTTATTAGTAACTTTCTACTAATTCAAATTTATAGTATCAATAAGTTGCAAATATTAATATTAATAATAATATTAATATGAATAATAATATTAATATTGATAATAATAATAATAATAATAATAATAATAATAAAATATTGATATTAGTAGTAGTGACTAATATGTAAAATACTTGTACCAACTATGCATAATTTTGATCTACGACAAAGACAATCGAGTTTAGTGATCAAAAATTTTTTTGTTTTGTTTTATCACTCGTGTAATATTTATTGACACCTGTCCAACAACTATGAAACACTTTAATTACCTTGTTGTCAAACGTAAAGAACACTTGTAAATTGAAATTTATCCTTTTTCTCTCATTGACATTGCTTTTAAAGTTTCTTGTGTGTATATACGTATATATAATGGTAGAGGTAAAATAGTTTGCAATTTTCGAAAAAAAAGAAAAAAAAGAAAAAAATTACACACAAACACATTTGTATAAGTTTGATATCGCGTCGTCTCCTCCTCGTGGCTTTTGTCCTGTTTCTCGGGTCAAAGCGATTCGTCGCCAATAGATTTCACATCAGTTCATAGCTCGATGGACAATACTTTCACTACACATACTTTTCGTCCTTCTCGTTTTCATCGTTTCTCCTCTCTCGTCCCTGTCCCTTATTCCAGCTTCCATCTCTCTACGCATGCAAACGTATATGTGTACCTGTGTTTATATCACATTATGTACGTTTGTGTTTGTGGGTATTGGTGCTGTTTCTCTCTCTCTCTCTCTCTATCTCTCTCTTTTCTATATATATATACTCACATTATATCTGGTGTACTCACCTTGGATGTACTCGGTGGTAGAGAAAATAAGCGCGCGTCGTTGCCATCGGTCAGCTATGTAATGAAGCTTCAAAATTTTAATGCGGACAATGATCTGTTGGTTCATAACAAAAATGATTTTTCAATTTTATCTTTGGAAATTTCATGTTTGTTGTATGTTGCATTATTATGATTGTTACACTGTAAAAAAAAGGTTCAAAATTAGAACTGATTTTGGTATTAACATAGATCCAAATTTGGATTTAGTACCAAAATTGGTACTAAATTAGTACCTTTCTTTTTACAGTATTGTATACTAATTAAATTGGTATAAATTCTGTAGGGATGTCACAAGTCAGGAAGTCAGGGAATTCAGGGAAAAGTCAAGAATTTTTATTAAAAGTACTAGAAAAAATTAAATTTTCAGAATTTAAAAGAAAATTCGGAATTTTTGTGTTTTTTTTTGTTTGCCTCATAAACTATGAAATCAATTTTTTCTATTTCGGACAATAATTCCTTTTTAAATGACTTAATTCTTGAAGACCTATTATCATAAAATTATTACTTATAAATTATTTAATGAATAATTTTACTCAAAAATTTCTAAAGAGTTGCGTTTACAATCTTCATAAATAGATGAACTAGAAAGGTTTCAATTTGAAGTTTTAAAAAATATAAATTTTTAATGAATTTAAATTTAAATAGAAATTTCAAGAACAACTGATTACAGAAATTCAATTATTTTCAAAAGTGATTAACTTCTTCGCATAAATTCAATTAGTACTAAATTCAATTATGTTCAAAAATTTGTTAAAACTCTCGTCAAAATTTCAATTATCTTTATAAATAATAAAATTCTTTTCTGAAATTTAATTATTTTCAAAAAATTTCATAAAATTCTTGGCAAAATTTAAATAATTTTTATAAACTTTCCTCATTTCAATTATTTTTAATATCGCACCAATTCAATAATTTTTAATTTTTTAATAAAGTTTCTCCAAAGAAGTCAAATATATTCAGAGAATTGAAAAAAATAGTTCTGAAAAATTCAATTATTTCGAAAAATTTAAATAAAATTCTATTATTTAAAAAGATTTTGACAAACTTTTTAGTTATTAAGATTTAATTAATTAACTTGCAATTTTAATAAAATTTTCCTGTACAATTCAATTATTTTGAATACAATTCTTCTTGAGAATTCAATTATTTTCACAAATAATACATTTTTTCATAAGAATTCAATTATTTAAAAAAAGTTTGAATAATAAAACTTTTCTTGAGAATTCAATTATTTAAAAATAATTTGATATAACGCTTGATAAATTTGAAAAATTATAATAAAATTGGTCGTAGAATAAAATTATTTTCGTAAAATATAACATTTTTCCTGGGAATACAATTATTGTCAAAAATGTTTGCAAGAATCTTCGAAAGAATTCAATTATTTTCGTAAAAAATAAAATTCTTCAAAGCAATTCAATTATTTAAGAAATTTTAATAAAATTCTTCCCAAGAATTCAATTCTTTTCAAAAATAAACATTTTCACAGGAATTCAATTATTTAAAAAAGATTTTTTTTAATTCTTTGTCAGAATTCAATTATTTTCAATTTTTTAATAAAATTTCTCGATGGAATTTATTTATTTAAAAAGAAAATTCTGAGAAATTCAATTATTTAAAAAAATTGGAAAAAAATTCTTCATAAGAAATGAATTATTTTCATGAATAGAATTGAAATGAAATTGAATTTCAAAAAAAAAATTTTTTTTTTAAATTGAAATTGAAATGAATTATTTCTCTGGAATTCAATTATTTTTACAAATGGAATTCTTTACAGGAATTTAATTCTTTAAAAAATTTGTTAATAAAATTCGTTGCAAGAATTCAATTATTTTCATAAATAACAAAATTTATCGCAGAATTTCAATTATTTTTTATACAATTTTAAATATAATGATAGAAAATTGTATTTATACTTAAATTTTTTTTTAAATTCGCCGAAAGAATTCAAGTATTTTTAAAAATTTTGATAAAATTCTTCATAAACATTCAATTTTAAGAAATATTCAATTATTGAATAAATTATTTATTTTTGTATGTAAATAATTGAATTCTCGAAAAATTTTCTAATAAAAATTTATTAAGAAATGAATTTTAGGTAAAATTTTAGACAATAATTATTGAATACTAGAAGAATTATTGTGTGGATTTTTAGAAATAATTGAATTTTGAAAAGGGTTTGAATTAAAATGTTTGAAAATTTGAATTTATAGTTACAATATTCTTATGATATAAAAAAATGATTTTATCACACTGTCATCTTAATTTTATTATAAAACATGAGGAAATCGATCACTCCGAGACGAAGACTCGGAGTGGTCGATTTCTTCATGTTTTATAATAAAATTCTCATAAATTATTAAATTTGAGAATCTTAACTCTTATAGAAAAATAATAATCATTAAATATTTATTTAAAAAAGAAGTTATTGATGTTCTTCAGGATCAGGGAAAAAGTGAAAATTTTGTCTGGAAATCAGGGAAAAGTCAGGGAATAACAATATTAAATTTTTGTGGCAACTCTGTTCTGCTAATTTAAATTTAGAGAGAAACTCAATTTTTCACATTTCACTCTCTAAAGCAGTTAAAAATCGCTGTCTGACAATCAGTAAACAATAACTGATAGAAAAACTTATTGGAAAACTGACTAATATAAAATATCAGTAAAAAATGTAACGTAAAGGTTAGATTTACTGCTTCTTTTTCTTGAAACAAAAGGTTTCTTTTCAGTGTGTGGTGTATTTCAGAAATCGAGAAGTGAATGAGTAATGATATGTTGAATTTTTGGTAGCGTTTGCAGTAGCGTTTATAAATCAGGGTAATAATAAGTGAATCGATCATGCTATACTCGCGATGAGTGGCTTGAATATTTATGCTGAGGTGTGTGAAGTAGATATAACTCTATTTGTTACCATTACCATTCGAGATGAATGAGAGATTTACATTGTATGATCTCGAAGAGTCTTTAAATTGACTTTCAACATTCTATTCTTTTTCTCTCCAATCATTCGCATATAAAATATGTATGTACATTTGTGCCAACTTTCTGCCTTCTTCAATTCATTTTCTTCTTCTTTTTCTTCTATAACTTCTGTGCTTTTTAAAGTAGAAAACATATTGTCTTTGAACGCCGACTGATTAATGTTCATAAAGTTGTGAAATTTATTGATTCGAATTTTTTGTTTTTTAAATCATTGAAGTAGTAAAAGTTTGTACAAAATTCTTTCGGAAATTGTAGTAAAATTTACTCCGAAATAGTAAAGATTGTCAGATTTAGTCTTTATTTTCTAAATAGTAAAATTTACTGAAAAAATAGTAAAAATTGTCAGATTTAGTTTTTATTTTCTGAATATAGTAAAAGTTACTCTACATTTTTTTTCTTCCACGTTATTTGGAAGAAAAACAATAATTATTGGAAGCGCGTATAGCCCTATAGATTCAACCCTGATGTAATATATTTATGTAGCACAGAAGATAGTTGTACATAACCATTTGCGTATATAAGGTAGTGTTAGAGGGTTGTGGGAGGGAGTATATAAAGAGACGAAGGAGAGGACTATAGGAGATTGTTGGCGTCTGTAACGTACACAAATGCAGAAGGGACACACAAGAAACAGAGTTTAGCGCGCTCATGAGCTTGCACACATATACCCACAAACACGTCAAATGTAAATTGTAAACATGCACATTTATATACGCCTACACACAAGTACAGGTGCATTTGTCCATGATCTCTACGCTCGAACAGTGTCTCTCAGCATCAACATGTGCACACATAGAGACAAACGTACATTTATACGCAAAAATACAGATGCACATTTGCACATGTACATATTTAGACATATGCACATTTGCACATGTGTACATTTACACATATAGATTTTCACATATACAGATTCACAGATATAGGTTCGCACATGTACAAATTTACTCATACAGATTCGCACATATACAGATTTACACATATAGACTCGCACATGTACAGATTAACACATATGCAGTTTCGCACATATATACATTTGTACACATATACAGTTTTACACATATAGACTCGCACATATACAGATTTGCACATATACGTACTTTCACATAAATAGATTTACACATATACGTATTTTCACATATATAGATTTGCACATATACACATTTGCACATTTACACATACCCGCAAACGGGAAATGTACACCCCCACTTTCTCTAAAAACCTACTATCAAGTCTTCCATAAACTCGAATCAAGATTTAAACGATATATGCTAATATCGGGTTTAGTATGCGCCACGGTGGCCCTGCATTATGAAGATTTTCAATTTTACGCGATCTCGAGACGAATAAATATTTACCAGGTATACATGCGAGCCGCCACGGTTTAACCCTGTCGTGAACATGTCTCACTGTGACGAAGGTCTGTTGACACCTCTCGTCGGAATGCTTTTTTTTTACTTCTTTTGTTTTTTCGGCTTCGTTGCCTTTGATATTTCATTCATTTTTTTTTTTTTTTATAAGAAATTAAACACAAAATATATTGTAGGATTTTTTGGAGAAAGAAAGAGGAAATTAATATTATATGCATCTTGGAAATAGTTTGGTTGCGAATTGACCATTTGTTATTCTTGTAATATTCGATTGTTATTCTCGTCACATTTGCTTCGTTCTTTAGGGCTATTTTTGTATATTAAAAAAGTCTGATGGCAAAGAGAATATACTAATTGTTAGTAAAAATGTTTACTAATTTGAATTAGTGACTGACTTTTTGATTTTGGATTAATAAATTTTACTAATAAATAGTAATTTCTACTTAATTAATTAGTAAATTTTAGTAATGAATAGTAATTTATTGGTAAATTTTTCTAATTCAAAAGCAAAAAGTCAGTCACCAATTCGAATAAGTAAATATTTTTACTAATTGAAATTTAGAGAGTAGAGAGAACGGAGGAGATTAGTAGAAAGAAAAATTAGTAGAAAACTACTAATTTAAATTTAGAGAGTACTAATTGTAGTGAAACTTTACTATTTTATTCAGTAATAATTTATTAGTAAATTAGTAGAAATGACTATTGATTAGTAAAATTTACTAATTTAAAAGCAAAAATTCGCAGTCACAAATTCAAATTTGTTAACATTTTTACTCATTCAATTTTTGAGAGTTTGAATCATTTATTTTAGTATATTTAAAGCAAATACCATTTAATTGCAGGGTTGCCACAAGTCAGGGAAGTCAGGGAAATTATGCTTGGTTAGGGAAATCAGGGAAAAGTCAAGAATTTTAATTAAATGTACTGTAAAAAATTAAATTTTTAGAATTTATAAGAATATTCTGAATTTTGGTGTTTTTTGTTTAATAAAATTCTTGGAAAAAATTCAAAAATTTTCCTTTTTACAATTATTTTTAATATCTACTATTTTAATAAAATTTTACAAAATAATTCTATTATTTAAACAAAATTTTAATTAAAATTTCACAGAGATTCAAATATATACCAATTTTTTTTATATATTTCTTCGCACCAATTCAATAATTTTTAATTTTTTGATAAAGTTTCTTCAAAGAATTCCAATATATTCAGATAATTGAAAAAAAATAGTTCTTAAAAAGTTCAATTATTTCGAAACATTTAAATAAAATTCTTTTAAAAATAATTCTATTATTGAAAAAAATTTTGACAAAATTCTTTACAAGATTTAGTTAATAAACTTGCAATTTTAATAGAATTTTCCTATACAATTCAATTATTTTCAATATAATTCTTCTTGAGAATTCAATTATTTTCACAAATAATACATTTTTTATGGGAATTCAATTATTTAAAAAAAATTTGAATAAAAATCTTCGCAAGAAATCAATTATTTTTGTGAATAATAAAATTTAAAAATTTAAAAAAGAAGTTATTGATGTTCTTTAGGGTCAGGGAAAAAGTGGAAATTTTTGTTTGGAAATCAGGGAAAAGTCAGGGAAAAACAAAATTAAAGTTCGTGTCAACCCTGAATTTTGTTGTATTTCCGCTTTATAAATTTATTATACATCCACTAGCAGAAGGAAATTTTTTTGCCAGTGTTGACAATAATTCGATATCAGAATTCTATCATGAATCATAAGTTAATGTTGACAGTGGTCGCGACGTCAGCACTGGCAATGTGCCCGGGGAAATAATTTGATCAACGTTGCCAACTAGAGGAGTATTTTCGGCAAATTTTCCCAAGATAACGCAAGGTTGGTGATCTTAGTTTGCCTCAATATACGAAAATTGTTTCTTCTATTGTCAAAAGAGAGTAAGAGTCAACAATTTTTTTTATCGACATACATAAGGAGAAAAAAAGGATAATTAAACTAGTCCTGACTTTTTGACTTTCGAATTAGATAATTTTATTAATGAATTAGTAGAAACTACTATTTATTAGTAAAATTTACTAATTCAAAACTCAAAAGCGAAAAATCAGTCACTCTGCTTCAAATTAGTAGATATTAATAATAATTCAAAAGAGAGTAAATCACAAAATCAGTTGAATTTTATGAAACAGTTAATTGTTAAATTAATAGTGTCCCTTTAAAAATCGTGTACATTATCTTTTGAAATTATGCATCATTATTATTTATGTTATCTTGCTCTATATAGAAATGCATTCATTTTCTACGCGATGTCAGCAACTATGACGTAAAACTAGCAACAACAGTTGATATTAGCTTCACAGCACTTGATAGCTATACATAATCGGTGAATTCTTATCTCACATTAAAAAGACGCAATGAAAAATTTTTATTTATAAACCTAATTGTTGGTTGAGGGCAAATGTATAGGATATGTAATTATATTTGCAAGTTTATGTCATTCTTTTTAGATGCATTGTAGTCAAAATTACTCTCTAAATTTGATTTAGTAAAAATATTTACTAATTCGAATTAGCGACTGACTTTTTGCTATTTTTACTATTTATTAGTCAAATTTACTAACTACTAATTTAAAAAATTCTATTTGTTATTTAATTAGTAAATTTTACTAATAAATTAGTAGCAATCACTATTTCTTAGTCAAATTTACTAATTACTAATTACTAATTTCAAAAATTCTTTTTGCTATTTAATTAGTAAATTTTACTAATAAATTAGTAGCAATCACTATTTCTTAGTCAAATTTACTAATTACTAATTTCAAAAATTCTTTTTACTATTTAATTAGTCAAGTTTACTAATAAATTAGTTGAAATTAATGTTTATTAGTAAAATTTACAAATTCAAAAGCAAAAAATCCAGGCACTAAATTAGTGGAAATTACTATTTGTTAGTCAAATTTATTAATTCGAAAGCAAAAAGTCAGTCACTAAATTAGTGGAAATTACTATTTATTAGTAAAATTTGCTAATTCAAAAGCAGTCAGTCACTAATTTAAATTAGTAAACATTTTTACTAATTCAAATTTAGAGGGCATAGAGAAAATTGAATTTTTAGTATTTTTAATGAATTATTTAATTTAAAGAATTTCGTATTGGAAAAAATAAAAATTGAAAGTGTTGTCTCATTAGGATCAGTTTATAAACTGGGTTACCGATTTGAATGCAATTTGATTGTTTCACTATATAAGTCTTGAAATATGACAGTGATTTTTAATCCATATATCAATGACGTTTTCCTCGAGACGTTGGCAGACCGCCTGTTGCGCATTTCACCAGCCCTGCGGCAGGGGCCTTCCTGCTCACCAAAGATCCACTTATGTTTCAAAAGCTACGTGCTTTCATGCATGATCCAAACCCCTTAGGCTCTGTCTATCTTTCGTATATTTTCCCATCAAACAATGACATCAAAAGTTAATTATTTTAAATTTCTCCGAGAAATCGAAACCAAACATTATTTTAATTTTTGTTATTATTATTATTATTATTATTTATCGAAGTTTAATCTTTAAATTTGAAATTGTTTTTTAACTAATAAAATGGTGTGAGTTCGTTTACTTTTTAAGTTAGTAACAGTTTTGACTAATTTTTAGTAAAAAAAAAACTAATTTGATAGCAAAAAAAAATCAGTCACTGATTCAAATAGTAATATTTTACTAATGAAATAGTTAATGTCTAATTATTAGTTGAATTTATTTTTAGGTTATGTCGAACTTAAATTTTTGGTAACTAATTCATTTAGTGAAATTTGACTATTTCTACTAATTTACTAGTAAGATTTACCAGTAAATAGTAATTCCTACTAATTTATTAGTAAAATTAAATAATTCAAAAGCAAAAGGTCACTCACTAATTTAAATAAAATAAAAATAGTTTAATAAATAGTAATTTCTACTAATTTATTAGCAGAAAGACATTTAGAAAATTTTATTAATAAATAGTAATTTATACTAATAAATAGTAATTCCTACGAATTTATTAGTAAAATTTACTGAATAAAAAGCAAAAAGTAAGCGAATGAATGATTGACCTTTTGAATTAGTACATTTTACTAGTGAATTATAATTTCTACTAATTTATAAGTAAAATTTACTAAATCAAAAGCAAAAAGTCAGTCACTATTTGAAATAAAATTAAAGTAGTTTAATAAATACTGATTTCCACCAATTTATTAGTAAAATTTACTAATTAAACAATTCAAATTAGTAAAGATTTTTACTAATTCTTCAGACAGAAAATTTACACGAAGATGAAAATATATATTATATTTTGTAAAAGTATTTTACAATTTTGGGGAATTTACAAATTTTACAATTTGGCATATTTTCCTAATATCGAAACTTAGAAAATGATCTTTTATTTAACGTATTCTTTTCACTTGCAATGTGACCTTGTGCGGCAGGTTTTGGCTAAATATGATCCACTGTATAGTGTTAAATTATTTATAAGGGTAGGCACTGTTATTGGGTGTTTGGTTATAAGTGTATTTTCTCATAAAAATTTATTTGGCTTCAGCGTATAAAATATTTTTCTTGGAGTTCTGAAAGGTTGTTTTGAACTTAAATTTTTATTTTTACTTCAATTTTTATATATATACATAGTGAGAGACGAAAGTGATATTCTGCACTCTAAATTTGAATTATGGGCAAAAGTGGTGAGATCTTATACTAATTCAGATGGAATTTTCACTAACTTTTAGTGAAACATTGTACTTACAGGTTTTAAATATTTTTAGTAAAATTTCTGTCATTTTTATTTGTCGAATTTAAATTTACTATAGAATTTTTAATTAAAATGTTTGCTTGAGAGTATTATTAAAATTCTAAACTTATCAATTATATTAAAGTGAAAAATTAGTAAAACACTTTAAATTATTAATTTGTTAATTAATGATAATAGGAAATAACTAATTTGGTAGTAAAATATCTATTAATTAAAATATAGTGAAACATTGATCTCACAAGTAATGGATGATTTACTGTCAAATTAATAACTTTCTAATTAATGGACTAATTAACTATTTAAAGAGTGCAGATTTCTTCCCTGATTCAATTTTGTAGATTTTACTAATTTTTGGTTGAAAATTAAATTAGTAGTTCTCTACTAAAAATCAGTAAAATCTTTACTACTATCTAAATTTGAATTAGTAAATTTTACAAATAAATTAGTAGAAATTGATATTTACTAGTAAAATTTATTTCATTTCGTAAAATTTACTAATCCAAATGCAAAAAGTCAGTCACTAAATTAGTGGAAATTACTATTTATTAGTCAAATTTACTAATTCAAAAGCAAAAAATCAGTTACTAAATTAGTGAAAATTACTATTTATTAGTAAATTTCACTAACAGGGTTGCCACAGGTCAGGGAAATCAGGGAAAAGTCAGGGATTTTAATTTGCAGGATTTTGTTCAAAAATTTTTAAAAAATTCTAGAGGAAATTTCAATTATCTTTAAAAATAATAAAATTCTTCTCCAAAATTCAATTATTTTTATAAATAATGAACATTTCACAGAAATTCAACTATTTACCAATTATTTTATAAATTTTTTCTCAACAATTTAATTATTTTCCTAAATAATAATTTTTTTTACAAAGATTCAATTATTTTCCTAAATAATAAAATTTTTTTACAAAGATTCAATTATTTACATGAATAATAAAACTCATCATAGAATTTCAATTATTTTTAATACAATTTAAACCGAACTCCTTGAAAAATGTAATTCTTCTTGAAAATTTTATTAAAATTCGTCGAAAAAATTCGATTATTTAAAAATTTGTTGATAAAATTCTTTATGAGAATTGAATTTTGAAAAAAATTCATTTATTCAATAATTTTTTCATTTTTATATTTAAATAATTGAATTCTCGTAGAATTTTCTAATAAAAATTGTTTTAAAAATGAATTTCATCTGAAATTTGAGATAAAAAATTAAAAATAATTCATAATTGTCCATTTATTTCTTTCGAAAAATTTTAATAAAATCTTTTAAATTAATTGCATTTTTTAAAGAATTTTAATAAATTGAATTCTTGCAAAGAATTTTATTACATTGAATTCTTGCAAAGAATTTTATTACATTTCTTTTAAATAATTAAAATCCTGTGAAGAATTTTATTATTTATGAAAATAATTATAGTTCTTGCAACGATATTTATTACATTTCTTTTAAATAATTGAAATCCTGTAAAAAATTTTATTATTTAAAAATGATTTAATTCTTTTGAGAAATTTGATTAAAATAGTAGATTTTGAAAATATTTGAATTTCAGCAAAGAATTTTTATTATTTGTGAAATGTAATTGAATTCTTGCAAAAAATGTTTGAAAATAATTAGTTTTTTTTTTTGTAAAATTTGATAGAAATTTAAATTATTATTGAATTTCAAAAGGTTTGAATTTGAGAATCAGAACATTCTTTTGGGTCAGGGAAAAAGTCAAAATTTTGTCTGGTAATTAGGGAAAAGTCAGGAAAAAAGAAAATTAATTTTTTGTGGCAACCCTGACTAATAAGTTGTAATTTTACTAATTTATTAGTAAAATTTACATAGCTTTCATTCAAAAGCAAACGGACACTAATTCAAATAAAATAAAAGTAGTTTAATAAATACTCTCTACATTTGTAACAAGTAGTAAAAATGTTTGCTAATTTGAAGTGGGGATTGAGTTTTTGCTTTTGAATTAGTAAATTTTACTATTAAATAGTTATTCCTAGTAATTTTTTAGTAAAATTTACTAAATCAAAAGCAAAAAGTCAGTCACTACACAGAAAAAGAATAATCTAATTTTAAGAAGAACCTACTTAAATAGGAGCCAAGAATATTCCCTACTTAAATTAAGTGGCCCCACTTATTTAAGTAGGGAATATACTTGGCTCCTATTTAAGTAGGTTCTTCTTAAAATTAGATTATCGTTTTTTCTGTGTAATTCTAATTATTAAACATTTTTACTAATTCAAATTTATAGAGTAGTAATTTATATTAATTTATTAGTAAAATTTTACTAATTCAAAAAAAAAAATCAGTCACTAATGCGAATTAGTAAACAATTTTACTAAATCGAATTTAGAGTGCATTAAATTGATGAGCACATGAGCAAATGAGCACTTGTTTAATTAGTAGAAAGTTACTAATTCATATTTAGAGAGTACTAATTAGTATAGATTTCTACGATTAATTAAAAAATTGAGGAGAGATTAACTGGAGAATATCCATTGATAAAATACGTGCGACTTTAGAATGCAGAATTTCTCTAATATATATTCCGTGTACTCATGTCAGGAGTCAAATGAAGGGGAAGTTAACCTATAACCTCGTTGTTTACCGGAGACAAAAAAAGTGTGATGGTACGTGTGCATTGCGTTTGATCTTGTAAAGGAGCGTGGGTCGCGGGTCTGTCAGGCGCCACGAAGAATCTAACCTATTCCCTTTTCTCATCTGAAATGCCTCGTATAATCCGCGCACAGCATCCTAGAGAGCTAGGACACACAACCGGAGCAGGAACAGGGAATCAGCAATGTAAAAGAGACAGTGCTGCTGTCTTGATATTCTATATCCTTCTTATATATAGCAAACCAAGACGCAATAGTTTTTTTTTTTTTGTTTTTTTTTTTTACTTCAATAGATGATTTTCGCGTCTCTTCTTTCACGCGCAGACGTCTTCTTCTTGGCCTCCTCTTTTTTTTTTTGTTTTCCATTCTTCTCGTTTTCTGCTCATTCGTCGACAAGAGCAAAATATCGTCAAAAGGTCGAGAAAACCATGAAGGTGGTGAAGGTTGTGGTAACCGGCGGCGGCACTATCGTCGCTGACTCAGCTTATGGCTGATCATTCGATCTGACTCTCCCTGTCTGCAAGCTATTCTGATGCATATTTTCTTCTTTTTTTTCCTCCCTCCCTCCCTCACCATCGACTGTAAATTTAATCTCTGATTAAAAGTTTTTAAATTTGATTTCAAACTATTTTTACCTATGGTTTTTTTTCACTTTTTTTTAGGGAAAAGTTCTTCTTTTGAAGAAATATTTGCTATCGATGAGGATATTAATTTCGATTTGGAAAAAGTTTTATTTGTTTTGGCGAATTTTAATAGGTTGAATTTCTACATCTAGAGAAATTGTTTATTTGAATCAAATATATTTGTGAAATGTATATTTGCCTTTCACGACATACTGATCTTTTTATTTGTCAGAAATAAAATTTTTATTTTGTAGAAATAAATTTTTTTGGGGGCAAAAATAAAATTTTTATTTGGTACAAGTACATTTTTTGGGGGGAGATCATAAAATTTTTATTTGAGACAAATAAATTTGAGACAATACCTTTCCTCTGGCTGTATTTGGTCAAATTTTCTTTTGTAATTCAAATTTCTAATGTTTCTGCACTCAGACTGATTTAATTTACTATCTAAATTTGAATTAGTAAAAATAATTACTAGAATTAGTAACTGTCTATTTGTTTTTTAATTCGTAAATTTTACTCATACATTAGTAGAAATTACTATTTATTAGTCAAATTTTCTAATTAAAAAGCAAAATGTTAGTCACTAAATTAGTGGAAATTACTATTTATTGGTAAAATTTACTAATTTAAAAGCAAAAAGTTAGTAACTAAATTAGTGGAAATTCATATTTATTGGTAAAATTTACTAATGAATTTAGTAAAAATTACTATTTATTTAGTAAATTTTACTAATAAATTAGTAAAAATTACTATTTATTAGTCAAATTTACTAATTAAAAAGCAAAATTCAATCACTACATTAGTGAAAATTACTATTCATTAGTCAAATTTACTAATTTAAAAGCAAAAATTCAGTTACTAAATTAGCAGAAATGACTATTTATTAGTAAAATTTACTAATGAATTTAGTAAAAATTACTATTTATTTAGTAAATTTGACTATTTATTTAGTAAATTTTACTAATAAATTAGTAGAACTTATTATTTATTAGTCAAATTTACTAATTGAAAAGCAAAAGTCAATCACTAAATTAGTGAAAATTACTATTTACTAGTAAAATTTACTAATTTAAAAGCAAAAAGTCAGTCATTAAATTAGTGGAAAATACTATTTATTAGTAAAATTTACTAATTTATTAGTAATAAATAGTTTAGTTGACTGTGAGTCAAATACGTATTTTTTATTGCTGCTTTTTACGAAGTTTAACTAAAATTTACTTTTTTGCCTAAAATCGGATTAAACGAGTGGATTTTTGTTTAGAAGAAATGTCATTTAGCGTAATAATATATGGGTTGTGATTGTTATTTATTAGAAAAAAATGCATTAAACGTTTCAATAGAAGGTGTGATAATTATTTAGTAAAAGTTTGTTGAAATAAAAATTTAAATTGACTCCTTTGATGATTTGAATAATATTGTGAATGGGATTAAACTTTATTCCTCTTCTTCAAATGTTATATCAGAGGGAACAAGTTTAGGTGATTAAAAGCATATTACAGCTGAAGATTCAGATATAAATCTTGATGAGAGAAAAATGAACTACTTAATCCTTTCAGTCACATTTGTTGACACGTGGATCTGTCAAAATAAAAGTATACACATTTATGACTTTATAAATGAATGTTAGCTATTTTCCTGTTAATTCAAAGGCGGGAAAAAATATGGAGTAATTAAATCTTAATTATTGGTAAATTAATGGTAAATTTTATTGATAAATAAATAAAGTGACGTCTGAACTGTGTAGAATTTTTGCGAAATGGTAAAAATTCACAGAATTGTGAAGAATTTACCGTAAAAGTATAGTGGAATTTATTTTATTTGTTTCTTCTGTTTATTTAGAAGGTAAAATTTTAAGTACCTGGAAGATCTTTGCATTTTTATTAACATTTAACTATTTGACAAGTAAATTTAAGTAAAAAAATGAGTAGTTCTTTACCACCAATTAGCAGCTTTCGACTTAAAAATGATTTCTCTGCACCAACAATTAGTAGTTTTCGTCAAAAATTATTAGTTTTGTACTAACATTAAGTAAAATTCTACTATTCATCTAAAAAATTAGTAGTTTTTCAGTACCAATCAGTATAGCTGTCGACTAAAAATTATTAGTTTTGTACCAACATTTAGTAGTTTTCGACTAAAAATTATTAGTTTTGTACCAACATTTAGTAGTTTTCGACTAAAAATTAATAGTTTTTTACTAGAAATTAGTAGTTTTCGACTAAAAATTATTATTTTTGTACCAACATTTAGTAGTTTTCAACTAAAAATAAATAGTTTTCCACTAGCAATTAGTAGTTTTCGACTAAAAATTATTATTTTTGTATTAACATTTAGTAGTCTTCTACTACCAAATATTAGTTTTCTTCTAAAAAAAATCAATTTTCCTCTACCAATTAGTAATTGTCAAATAAAAATTATTAGTTTTCTACCAACTAACATTTAGTAGTTTTCTACTATCAACTATGAGTTATCGACTACTAATTAGTTATTCTCGACAAGAAATTAGTAGTTCTCTAGTAACAATTATTAGTTATCGACTACTAATTAGTAATTTTCGACTAGAAATTATAGTAGTTGTCTAGTAACAATTAGTAATTTTCTACTACCAATCATGCTAGTTTTTCAGTACTAATTAGTATGTTTTGACCAAAAATAGTCAAAACGTCAACTTTAATTCACTTAATAAACGAATCGTTCCTTCCTTGTTTTAGTCAAAAGTGACTAATTCTGATTTAGAGAGCAGAAAGTTTATCTTTCACCATGCTGGTATAGTAAAAGTTACTCTACTCCCTTTTTCCCTGTGTGCAGAATGAGTGTTCATTAAATATTTACTTGTTCAAAAATTCCGTTAGTATTTAATACACGTTACTTCATATTTAAATTTTCTCAAAGTTTCAAATAATATATACATATATACTTATTGTTGTACATAGAAAATTATTTATAAAAACAATTTTTCGACTAGTTTCAAAATTTAATTTCAAAATCTAGAGGTTATAAAATAATTATATAGAGATATATATATATTAGCAATCTATTTTGTATGAATTTATTATGGTTGGACTATAATTAAATGCATTCATCGAGTTTTAATGCTTTCTGTGGATGCTGGAAAGGTACCGAAACCTCCACCTGTTCGTAGCCGAGATTCCCGTAGGATCTCCCGACGGGAGACCGCTACCAACCCCGGAGGATTAAACCCGGAGACCGTGCGGAAGATAGGCGAAATTCCCGGCCGTTCGCTCGTACATTACCCCGCCATATCCTCCTCTTTCCCTCTCTCCCTCATTCTCTCTCGCTCTTTCTTTCTCTCTCACTCTGTGTTTTCCCTCTCTCTCTTTTCTCTCTCACTCTGTTTTCCTTCTCTCTCTTTCTCTCTCACTCTCTGTTTTCCTTCTCTCTCTTTCTCTCTCACTCTATGTTTCTTCCTCTCTCTCCTTTCTCTAATTCCCTCTCTCTCTCTCTTTTTCTCTCTAACTCACTGTTTCTCCCTCCTTCTCTGTTTCTCTCTTTCTGTCCTTCTCTCTCTCTCATTTTGCCTTCTCTCTTGTTCATTTTCGCTCTCTCTCTCTCTCTCTTTCTCTCTCCGTATATTTCCTCTCTTCCTCACTGATTTTCTCTCTCCCTCTCTCTCTCTCTTTCCCTCTCATCCTCCCTCATTTTTCCACCCCTGACTTTCTTTCATTCTCTTTTTTCCCGTTTTTTTTCTTTTCTTTCTCTCTCTTTTTTTTACTTTCTTTTTTTTCCCGCCTTTTTTCTCCGACAACCCCGATGACAATTCCATTGCTTCAAAGAGGTCGACGAGCTTCCGTCGCAACTGGGAGTTGCCACGGGCAACCCTGCCAACTGAGGGTGAAACTATTGTCCTCTGTTAAAGCAGAATGTTGGAGAGTGAGTGAGAGAGAGGGGGAGTTGGTAGTTGGAGGTGGATGGTAAGGGGTAGAGAAAGGGTGGCTATGCTCCAAGTATGAGAGGGGGTTTGTCGGAGTCGTGCGCACCCTGTGCTCTCTCTCTCTCTCTCACTCTCCACACGACGGGGAAAAATTCAATCCGCCAGTTAAAGGGGATGTTGTACTTGAATCGTCATGGTGGTGGTGGTGATTAAAGGGAGATGAACAGAGTGAGAAAAAGGGAGGAAGAGGTTACAAAATTACCAGTAACCTCGGATCTTTTCCACTACTCGTTTTCTTTCTCACGAAGAAAAAAGATGAATGGAACGTACACGACTTGAAGATCATCCTCGCATATCAGCCGGATTTCAAAATTATCTCTTCCCCACGTTTTTAATTATACGCACGTTTCGACAAATTCTTTTCCGAAAATTTTGGTACTTGGCGAAAAGTTTTTTCTTTTTGTTTTCTTCTTCTTTCTCTTTTTGTTTTGATTTTTCATTGGATTTGTTTCGAATTTTCGGTTTGGTTTTAGTTTTTGTTAAAACTGCCATTTTACCGAATTGCATTTATCCGAACTGTTATTTTAACGAAATGTCACTTTTGCGAATCGCCATTTTTACGAATTGTCACTTTTGTGAATCGCCATTTTTACGAATTGTCACTTTTGCGAATTGTCATTTTTGCGAATCGCCATTTTTACGAATTGTCACTATTAAAAAAATTCATTTTTGCCAATTGTCATTTACGCGAACTGCCATTTTTTCGAATTGTCATTTTTACAAAATGTCACTGTTGCGGATTGTCATTTTCGCAACAGTGACATTTCGTAAAAATGACAATTCGAAAGAATGTCAGTTCGCATAAATGACAATTCTCAAAAGTATGACAATTCGTAAAAATGGCGATTTACAAAAGTTTCGTCTCGTAAAAATGACAATTCGAAAAAATGACATTTCGGAACAATAACGATTCGTAAAAAAGATATTTCGCAAAAATAACTTCGGAAAAGTGTCAATTCGTAAACATTTCGTTAAACATTCGTAAACATTCACGGAAAAAAAGAAATTAGCTGCAGCAGTAAACAGATGTTTGCTGTAAAATCTCTGAAAATTAGCTACCACAGCTAAGAAGTTTGCAGTGGCAGCGAACATGTTAGCTGTGACAGCAAACATTAGTAAAAATTTAGTCGAGTTTGCTGTCATAGCGAACTTGTTCGCTGTCCCTATTTCAACGAACAAGGTTTGCTGTGGCAGCAAAATGTTCGCTGCCACAGCAAACCCTTTCTATGCGTGTTTTGTTAAAATAACAGTTCGGATAAATGCAATTCGGTAAAATGACAGTTCGGTCAAATGACATTTGGGAAATAATCATGCGTTTCTTTCGGTTTTTATTGGATTTGTTTTGAATTTTAGTTTTTGTTACGGTTTTTATTGGATTTGCTTTTCGTTTGGTTTCAATTTTGGTTTTCATTGGATTTCTTTTGAATTTTCGATTTGGGTTCAGTTTCGCTTTTCATTGGATTTGTTTTGGGTTTTCTTGATTTTGTTTTCGACTTCCATTTTTGGTTTTTAGTTTCCATTATAGTTTTAGTTATAATGAGAGATGGGAAATAATTTTTTATAATTCATATTAGGGATTAGGAATTCAGATTTCATGAGGCAAAATTTATTAGAGTTGAATTTTGAGCAACACATAAATGGCACGACAGCGAACCGTATCTTATCGCGTTCAAAGTTCCCCCTTGGCCCTCTCCTTTCTCTTCCTCCTCTCCACCTCTTTCGTCTCGTCAAGGTTTCCTGATAAGAGCAATGCTCGTTGATAAAGTATAGTCGCTTAATATTATACACTTGCATAGTGAAGTAATTTACAACATCAGTTGTCAAAATTAGCACATTTTTTTCCCCTCTAGTTTACTTCATGTTAACCTCTAACATTTGCTGGTTAACATTTTTGACAAATTATTCTTTGTGTCGCAATTATTCTTCTTTTTAATATTTGTTCATAAATTCTGTCGCAATACTTTTCTTAGCAACAAATTTTTTCTTAGAAATTTGTTATTAGCAATTTTTATAGTAAATTTTTTACTAGTAAATTTATTATTATAGTGCATTTCTGATAGTAAATTTCTTACTAGTGAATATTTCGCTAGTAAATTTGTCATTGGTGCAATGTTTTGGTAAATTTTTTCAATCATAAATTTTGTATTAAATAATTAATTTCGTGTATATTAATAAATATTCGAAACTAATTCTTTTCTACAATATATATGAACTCTTAGGTTTAGGTAATCCTGCAAGAAAATGGTATTTGGATTCGCGCCAACTATTTTCGGTGCACATCTACTATAAGCTCTTATTGCTGACGTAGCAAAAGCAAAGCCAATCAGCATTTCTCAGCCGTTGGAGCCGCTTCTGCATAACACGATTTTAGAAAAGAAAAGAAAAACTTCACTTACTCTGCATTTTGTTATATACTCTCGAATATCTCAAAAATTGACTGAGCATTTAGAAGAAAAAGGTTTATTTAATTTTCTAACAAAAGACATTTTGATAAAATAAAAAAAAAGAGTTATCTAATCTTGGTCAAATAGAGTGATGATGAGAATAGAATTAGCTATTCATTGATGACGTAACTTCTGTGGTTTCTTTTCTCTTTTGAGATTACGGATAATCTATTATTGGTTGATCATTAATGCGGGGATGACTGTTAGTTTGTTTGCTGGTGTGTCAAACGAATTGTAGAACGACACTGTTGAAAAGAGGAGAAAAAGGATGGAAGAGAGAGAAAAGAGGAGGAAAATCGTAAAAAAGGGGGAAAAAAGGAGTGAAAGAGAAGAAAAGAGGTAAAAAAAGAGAGAGAGAGAAGAGAAGAAGAAAAAAAAGAGGAGAGAAAGAGAGGAGAAGGAAAAAAGTAGAGAGAGAAAACGAGAAAAAAAAGAGAAAAAACGAGGAAAAAAGAGAGAGAGAGAGCAGAAGGGAAAAAGTAAAGAAAGAAAAAGGAGAGGAGGAAAAAAGAGAAGAAAGAAGGAGAAAAAGGAGAGAAGAGAAAAGGTGGAAAGAGAGGAGGATGGAAAAAAAGTGGAGAAGAACCGAGGGGATGTGAGGCTAAAAAAATATAAAGGTGGCGAGGGAGGCAGTGTATTTGAAATGTAGGCCTGCCACCTTCTCTCCCTTCTCTTCTCCTCATCTTCATTCCCATCCTTCTTCACCAACTCCAGCACCTTTTTCTCCTTCTTCGTCTCAAACTGCGACTCACTCCACGACACCCCACTCGAGCGAATTCAACCCCTTCCAACACTCACTCAGTTCTCTCTGCACTTCTGCGCCCATTGGCGCCAAACAAGCGCCTGCTTTAAGATATATATACACACAACTATTTTTTTATTTTTTTTTTCCTCTTTTTTTTTTACTCCTCTATCCGTAATTTTTTGCATCTCAAAAAGTTAATAATTTCTGTTATGAAAAATTGTCCATTGCAATAATTTGTGTACAAGGGAAAAGTATTCGTTACAATCATTTCGGTAGGAAAAAGTATTCGTTGCAATAATGTTTGTTCGAACAAGTATTCGTTCGAAAAATTTCTGTATGGAAAAGTATTCGTTCCAATAATTTTTATGGGAAAAAGTATTCGTTTCAATAATATTTGTTTAAATTAGAATTAGTTAGAATAATTTCTGTACAAAAAAGTATTCGTTCGAGTAATTTTTGTGGGAATAAATATTCGTTTCGATAATTTACGTACAAAAAAGTAATCGTTCCATTAATTCTTGTAGGAAAAGTTTTTCATTTTGGTAGAATTCACCAGTTTTTTACTTTTTAGCATAGTAATTTCCATAGTTGGCACTAATTGAGTCAAAAGGTCTCTAAAGTTGGCATCACTGCTGAGTATTAGGCCGATCGGAACTGATTTATTGAAAATATTTTTAGGATTCAATAGCAGTTTTGATCTTTTTTTCGAATTCAATTCTCCCTGGTTGACACTACTTGAATTTAGAGCTCTCTAAAGTTAGCGTCAACGTCGGAAATAACATTTTTTCGAGCCGAAGAAAAGATTAAAAAAAAAAATTTCTTAGATTCCTTCAATACCAGTTTTTTTGTTTTTTCGGGCAGAAATTTCCCTAGTTAGTAGTTCCCTAGTTCGACGCTGAGAGTATAGTAGCGAATAAAAGAAGTGAAATTGGTGACATTTTTATTCTCGAAAAATCCCGAACAGTAGTTTTCGATGCTTTGCGTCGACGCTAACTTCAAGGACATTGAATAATAGGACAATGGGGGTAATCTGTACTATATCAAAGTATTTGGTTTGAAGCTACAAATTTTTTCTTGCTGCCATCAGTTTTCTCAGTATTAATAAATCTTCAGTTTTGTTGAACTTTGAACAATTCTAGTACTTAGTGGCTTTTCTAGAAGAAATATTTCCTAAAAGAAAGGATTATTTTTATTTATATTCTTTTGGGGTAATGAATAAATTTATCCCTGACTCTAAACATGAAAGCATCAAATTGCAATAAATTGGTATAAACAATGTGGATTTATTCCTAACTTAATTAGAATTTTTTTTATCAATTTGATCCAATTTGTTATTAAGTTAATACATTTTGTTCTCAATTTGATTTGGGTTAGTATCAATTTCTTATAATCTGATATCAAATTGTTACAATTTGGTACCAATTTCTAACACATTTGATATCAATTTGCTATAATTTGGTACCAATTCCTTCCAATTTGGTATCAACTTAGCATCAATCTGTTATAATTTTGTATCAATTTAGTCCAATTTTGTATTAATTTGACCCATTTTTTTTTTTATTAATTTAATACAATCTGGAACCTATTCCTTTTTCATTCAATACAATTTGGTTTCGATTTAATTTGGTATCAAGTTGATCCAATTTGATGTCAACTTTTTACAATTTGGACCAATTTCTTCCAATGTGGTACCAATTTATTTCAATTTGGTATCAACTTATTACAATTTAGTATCAATCTGTTATAATTTGGTATCAATTTGATCTAATTTGGAATTAATTTGGCCTTGTTTATTTAATTTATTATTGTATTTGTTTATTTAATTCGGTATATCAATTTGATTGAATTTTGTCACAATTGGACTCAAGATTTAATGGATTTAATATCAATTTGTTTGAATTTGGTAATAATTGGTTACAATTTGGTATATCAATTTATTCCACTTTGGTAGCAATCTGTTTCAATTTGTAACGATTTGGTATCAATTTCATCCAATTTGGTATCAATTTGTTACAATCTGGTACCAATTTGATGCAGTTTGTTATCAATTTATTTGATTTGATTATTAATTTCCATTCCCAGTCACATGCCCGATATAATTTAATAGCAATTTTGGTATTTATTTGGATAAACAATTTAGCATATCAATTTGATCCAATCCGACATCAATTTGTTACCGAGACTCGAAGTTTCTTGACGAAAAAAATACATTTATTGTACTATTGACATTGTTAGGATATGAATTGTGCTACGAATTGACGTCACGAGAAAGTAGAAATCTGCCTCAACGTCTTCTCATGACGTCCGTCCTGCATGAAAACTATTAAAACGAGACTTTCGAAATGTAATGACGGTCTGGATGATCCAGTCCAGTTTCGTCCTCTCCCTTGATATCTGTCTCTCTTACACACTCTCTCTCTCTCTCTCTCTCTCTCTCTCTCTCTCTCTGTCTTTCTCTTACTCTATAGGTATAAAAGTCGTTCGAGAAAAAAAGTTTTCGCTCCAGTAGCAAATTTCACTTTGCTACTATTATATATCCGACAGAAATGGTATAAAAACGCCCATTAAAATAAAATAATTGCTCGCTTTCACAAAAGCTTGTTCATCAAATCTGCTACAATGTTGGTTGGAATTAATTATTGATTGTTAGAGAAGATAATTTGTTTAACACTCCTCTAAATAGATGATAGGTAATAATAATAACTGGCTGCTACATTTTGCCATGCAAATATGGGGAATTAGAATTCGGAAATGTGTTTTCGGTTTAGTTGATTGAATTGTAAGGAGGAATAGAAAAGACTGTAATTTTATTGTTGATGATGAGTAAATTCTTTGCCTTAGGGGGAATAAAAATGAATGAAGTAACTTTTACTATACTTTTTTGGTAGAATACAAAATCTGTTTGGAATTTCTGATGTTGGTAACTTTTATTTCCTGGATGGTAAATGTTTACTAAAAAACTTAATAAATTTTTGATTGAAATTTACTAAATTTTTGACAGAAATTAACTTTAATTTTGATTACAATTTAGTGTATTTTTGTTGACATAAATTTATTAGAATTTTGATTGTAATTTACAAAATTTTTGACTGAAATTTATATTCAAAAGAATAATAATTGAGAAAAATGGGCAGAAATTCGAAACAATTTGAATTTTACTTGTAGTGTAGAAAAAAATGAGTTTGGTAACTTCTACTATACTGTTATGGTAAACTATAAATTGTTTCGAATTTTTCTGCTATTGACGACGTTCCATATACGTTTTTTTGAAATTAGTGATACACTTATTGCTGGGAATTTGTGAAACTTTAACTAATTTGGATCTAGAGAGTAGCGTCGACGCTAATTTGACTAAAATTTAATTAACCTGTATAATTTTGCTATTAATTTAAATTCAGCAAGAAAATAGAATTATTACTTGAAAAGAATTTTTTTCGAACAATCTAGATAGAGGATTTTTGTGTACATGTGCGTGATTGAATTCTTTATTTGGTAGTGTGGCTATTTGTTGAACATGAGGCAATTAGTGGACAAAAGTATCAGTTACTAAAATCGCGATACAAAGTAGTGGAAAATACAAGACGCTTGTAAGCATGCGCATTTGAACGTGTGCGGGGTGTATAGCCTTGCCAAGGTACCTCTTTCTCTCTCTCTCTCTCTCTTTTTCTTTCTCATGGAGAAAAATTACAGACTTGGAAGACGGGTCAGGAGGCTCGAAGATCATCGCCCCAGTTACGTCCTTCTTCCAAGCAACCTTCCATCGTTCCTCCTTCACCTCTTTCGAGTGCCTCCTGACTTGTGTTGTAGTTTCGTCGTCCTCACGATCGTCCAAGTCGCGAAGGGAGACGAGTTACTTCTCAAGTCCTCAGTGTTCTCCTCCAGCCTCAGGCAAAAATTATACCCGAAGGGAGAAAAAGGGTTTTTAGAAAAAAAGGCCCAAAGAAGCAGGAATTTTTTCAAAGCAAAAATTTTCTGTTCAATATCCCTGAAGTTAATTTCGACACTAAGCGTCGAATTTTTAATGGTTTTTAGAGTTGAAAATATCATTAATTTCACTTCTTTCATTCAATTTGGGAATAAAAAAAAAACCAGATCTATTTTTTTGTTCCTAAAATCTTCGCAGAAGATTTTTTATTCTTTTCGTTTTCGAGAAAAAAATTATTTTTTAGGCTCAGCGTCGACGCTAAATTCAGAGACCTTCTTTTTAACTATTTGAACCTAAAATTTTCGAAAGAGTTGTTTAATTTATTAAGTTTTATAAAAAGAAAACTTTTTTCACGCTTAGCGTCGACATTAAGCGTCGAAAACTATTTCTTGAGATTTTTAGAGATGAAACTGTCACTAATTTCATCTGTTTTATTTGCTTAAGGAGTTAAAAATCTTTCCAGACTACTTTTTGAACTTAAAATCTTCGAAAAAGTATTTTTTATTCTTTTTGATTTCGTGAAAAAAAATATTTTTCGACTCTCAGCGTCGACGCTAATTTCTGGGTCCTTTTGTTTAACTGTTTGAACTAAAAATTTTAATGTTTTCGGTTTTATAGAAAGAAAATTTTTTTTTACGCTTAGCGTCGACACTAACTTTAGAACTATAAATTTTTTAATTTTACTTTAGGAAAAAAATAGATTTGTTGTTATTTAGCGACGACGCTAACTTCAGAGATCTGTGTAATTTTTTTAGTTTTATAGAAAGAAAAAATATTTTTTGACCTCTTTTATTCGCCTAAGAAATTAAAAATCTTTTCAGACTAGTTTATCAAACTAAAATCTTCGAAAAAGTTTTTGTTTTTTGTGAGAAAAATAATTTCGTCTCAGCGTCAACGCTAACTTCAGGGATATGCGATTCAACTGTTTGAACTTAAAATCTTTGAAAGAATTGTTTAATTTTTTCAAGTTTTATAGAAAGAAAATCTTTTTTGACGCTTCGCGTCGACGCTAACTTTAGAACTGTAAATTTTGTTAATTTAACTTAGAGAGAAAATAGACGCTAACGACGCTAACTTCAGAGATCTAAGTTTTACCAATTTGTTTCATTTTTATATAAAGAAAATTTTATCTTGACGTTAGCGTCGACGGCTAAGCGTCAAAATAAAATTTCCTAATACTAAAGAAAGAAACAAAAAGAATAGAAACTATTTCTGAAACTTTTCATTTTACTTTTCGAACTCAAAGTCTTTGGAAAAAATGATTATTCGAATTTTTTGGTTCCATAGAAAGGAAATATTTGACGCCTAGCGTCGACGCTAACTTCAGAACTAAGTTTGTTGATTTTAATTTAGGGATAAAATAGATTTGCTGTTATTTAGCGACGACGCTAACTTCAGGGATCTTTTATTTTTTTAGTTTCGTAGAAAGAAAAATTTTTTTTTTGACGCTTAGTCATCGACGCTAACTTTAAGAGTCTTAAGGAAAGAAAATGGAAAAGAAAATAAAGAGATGAAAAAGAAGGAAAAGAGAAAGAAAAGAAGGCAAAGAGACAAAAAAATGAAAAGAAAGAAGAAAAGAAAAAAGAAAGGAATAGACAAGAAAAAAAGAGAAAAGAAAAAAGAAAAAGACGAAAAATAGAAGAGGGATAAAAGTATATGTACAAGAGAGCGAAACTGTGGAAGAGAGACGCTAGAGAGACACACGCGGCAAACAATGGCAGCGCGTGCACAGACTCTCTGGTGCTTCTCCTCTCACCCCTTTTTTTGTCGTTTCTCTCTCTCTCTTTCCTTCTTGTTTTGTGTCCCCCTCAACTCTTTTCATCTCACTCTTTTATCTCTATTTCTGTCTTTTTTATTTGTCCGTCTCACTTGTGCGCACTGGGTAGAGAAATATGTAGCTCGAGAGGTACCGGCCGGAGAAATGGAGAAGTTCGGGTAGGTGAAGGGGAAAGAGGAAGGGTGGAACAGGTTCCTGCCAGTGGTGGGTGGCTTTGGTGGGGAGGAGAAAAGTGCGAGAGGGGTTTGGGTGCGGAGGGAATTGCGGGTGGAAGGGAAGAACTGGAATCCTGAGTAGCAACGGCGTAGCCAAGCTTAAAGTGATAGATCACTGTTTCGTGAAAAGATCACCTCTTCTCCAATGCTTTTGATATCAATGTGTGGACACTAACCTCGAGAGAAAAAAAAATAAGAGAGAGAGAAAGAAAGAAAAGAATTACCCAGACTTAACCTTCATTCAAGAAAAAAAAAAATTTATTTTACGATCTTGTTTTTTTTATTTTTGTTTTTGGTCAAGGAGATTGTCCTAATTTGGGGGGCATTTTTTCTTTAGTTCTTTATTTTGAGTTTGTATTTGAATACAGAATGAAATATTTTGGTGATTTTTTGGAGTTTTGGTGATTTTTCGGGGAGTAAGAAAGTTTTAATGGTTTTTAAAGCGAATGTGAATGAAGTTAGCGTCGGTGGTGGGGGCTGGGTGGTTTCAGTTGTAGTAGCGTTCGAGTAGGTTCAGAAGGTGTTCTAAAATATATCGGGAATGAAATTGATTTTATTTATTTTGTACATTTTTTATTTTTCTGTTCTACTTTTGTTTATTATATTTTCTATTTTTGTTATGCTCTTTTCTATTTTTGTCTCGCTAAGCGAGAGATTTTATTAATTTATGACACGCTTTGAAGAAATAGAAGAAGAAACGAATTTCAGGTTATGTTTGTAATTTTCAAAATGAAAATACGCATTGCGGATTAACTCTCAATGTAGACCAGTAATGTTTTAGTCTTTATTATACGTAAAATAATCAATAAAAACTGATTTTAGTTTTTAATTAAACACAGAAACTTTGAATTTAGGTAAAAATAAGACAAACATAACCTTCAAATTATTTTTTTCTTGGGTACCATATTTTTCGGAGCGCGTCATATTTATTTGAGTTAAATAAAAGTATTCTTGTCTCAAAGTCTATTAACAATTTATATTTGTTTTAAATAAAAATGTCATTCATTTCAAGTACAATTTTTATTTAAAACAAAGTACAATCAACATTTGTTTAAAAATTTTTTTTAAATACATTTTATAGGTATAAATGAAATAAAATTTGTTGCAAAATTCATTTATTTAAATAAAATTTATTTCAAAATTTATTTGTTCAAATACATTTTATTTCAAACAAACAAAATTGTTTTAAAATGTGTTTAAATAATTTTTATTTGAAACAAATCAAATTTATTTCCAAATTTGTTTGTTTCACTAAATTTTATTTAAAAAAAAATAAAATTATTTGTTAAAACAAATTTAACCAAATTTTTAAATTAAACCAAATAAAATTTGTTTAAATCTTGTCAATATTTGTTTTTTATTTGAAGCAAATAAAATTTGTTTAAATAAATTTTACTTTAAGCCCATAAAATTTGTTTAAATAAATTTTACTTTGAGCCCATAAAATTGTTTAAATAAATTTTACTTTAAGTAAATAATATTTGTTTGCAACAAATTAAATTTGTTTCGAAATATTTTATTCCTTAAGCACATGCACTTCCTTATTTAGCAAATTTCGTTAATAATTTGTTTAAACAATTTTTCAAAAATGAAATTACAACTATAAGTTCAGTTTTAAAATACCTAACAAATATTATTTAGACTATTATTTATTACGAAAATACTGGAACTAATTTGTTTAAAAAATATTTGAAAATATACAGATATTGAAGTAATAAAAAGAAAGAATTTGTTTAAACAATTCAGAATAATTTTTGAGCATAAAATATTCTTGGGAATTTTTGGAGGTTTAAAATTTTTTTCTAAATTGTCTATTGGATTTTGTTTAAATAATATTTATGTTATTATAAATTTTAATTGATTTTGAGTTTTAAAAATCTGAATTTCTGATAAATTGTTTAAACAAATTAGTTATAATATAGCTACTGAAATAGTTAAAAAAAATTAATTTGTTTAAACAATTAAAACTAATTATTGAGTACAGAGTATTTTTCAAATTTATTTGAGCTAAAAATTTTCTAATTGTTTAAATTATTCGGAGTTTTGTCATTATAATATTTAACTTTTTGTTTTTTTGAAACTTTTGTATTTTTCGAGAAATTGTTTAATGAAATTATTTTTAATTTTGCTTGTTTTATTTGTTTTGTTTAAATAATTAAAAATAGGGTTTTAAATTTATTCAAACATTCTAAAATGTTATTTTTCATTTGTTTAAATTTATTTACACGATTTATTTAAACAATTTTAAAAAAAGTCATAACTAAAATAAATTTGCCACTGTGAGAGTAGAAAGAAAAATACATAAATAATTCTCAATAAGGTGAGAGAATTTTTTTTCAAAACTTGAAAAATTCATCTCAAAAAAGAAAGAAAAAAAAATGAGAATCAGAGTTCAAACGTAGAAAAATCAAATTTGTTCAAATCTTCAAATATATGAAAATGAGTATATAAAGAAGTAGAGAGAATTTTTGAAAATAAATATGTAAAAGTTTTCGCAGGATTATCTTAAAATTTATTGCAATAAAAAGTTTCATGCGATGCATCACACAAGCAGTAAAAAAATAGACAGCATTTTTCTGTATATTATATATTCTTTTCACTCTAGAAGGTTTTTTGACCGCAACTTTTTTCTTTTATTTGATAAAAATTTTAGCATTTAAAAATCATTTTGAACCTTGTATTCTTCTTCTTCTTCTTCTTCTTTTTTTTCACTTTACTCGCGTCAGCAATTTATTGTGAAAATTGTCGAGAAATAATTCGAATACTTTAACGTCTCTCAAAGTTCGTAATTGTCGTGATTTCTGTATTGCCATCAACGGATCTCTTCCGGAAGCCGCGGGCAGCTTCCGGAAACTCGTATTTGAGGTTGTACAAGTGTAAAGGGATTAGGCATTTGAAAGCAATACTTTACCTCTATGTGTGTTACTTATACATGTAGATTTTTAGTGCGTACCTTAAAGAATTTTGTTTCAAAGAGTATTCGACAAAATTTGCAAATAATTATTTTTTTATTTTTCGAAATATGTAAATTTTTTCGGAATTTAGAAATATTTTTGAAAATTGAAAAAATTGTTAAGGGCATGTCTAAGTCAATTTTTTTTCAATAGTGTTAGGATTAAGTTGAAATTGGGGTGCGATTCTGTAATTTGACTTTGACTTTGAATTTCGATTCGATTTTGACTTTCACTCTGATTTTGACTTTGATTTTGAATTTCGATTCGATTTTGACTTTGATTCTGATCTTGACTTTGACTTTGATTTTGAATTTCGATTCGATTTTGACTTTGACTTTGACTTTGACTTTGACTTTGACTTTGACTTCCAAAGTTAAAATCAAAGTCAAATATTAGAGTCAGAATGAAAATAAAAGTCAAAGTTAAAGTTAAAGCCAAAATTAAAATCAAAGTTAAAGTCAAAGTCTTTAAATTAAATGTCAAAGTCAAATTACAAAATTTGGTCGCATTTTTTGCGTTTTTTCGTAGGCGAATTTTTTTATTATTCTCGAAAAGTAAATTTTATTAATTCCAAAGTTAATTTTACTATTATTTATATTTATTTAGATGTAAATTTTACTATTTTCAAAAAAAATCTCAGTTCGGAAATTATTAAAAAAATATACTTTGGCCCTTTAAAACTTTTTTTGTTTATAAATAATAGAATGAGAGATTTTTCTGAAAAGAAATAAAATTATTTTTAATTGGTAAATTTTACTTTTATTGTGGATAGTTGGTAAATTATTTGATTCATCATTGTTTTGACTCATGAGATGAATATAAATATATCGCACCTATCAGTTAATTTTACAGATTAAGATTCGTGAGATGTTTTGGAATTGATAACTGATTTCTCTGTTGAATACAAATACATTACCAATTTAACACAGAATAAATTAATACTTAAAATTAATACATTAAATGTAAATCACTCATTGACCGGAATTAAAATAAATTAAATTAAATTCATAATATAATTATAGTGCTATTTTTACCTTTGTTATATTAGTAATTTAGGAATTTTTATAATTTTCAATAAATTTTTAGTCAATTTTTACTGAAATTAGGAAAAAAGAATAAGAATTACAAAAATTATATTTTATTAGTAAAAGAATTAGTAATTAGTAACAAAAGAAATAATATAAAAATTTAACAAAATTCTTTTTGTTTTTTGTTAACTTTAGATAGATTGTATATTTTATTATTATGTTATAATTATTTTTATTTTATAATTAATTCAAAATTGTAATGACAAATAGAAATCATCAGAAATTTTTTTTCACATCTTTTCATTAAAAGACTAAAATTTTGTTAAATATTATGTTTTGTCAAATTAAAATTATTTTTATTCTTTACTTCTAAGGAAAATTACAAAATTGTTCAACAACTGTGATTGAAAAATAGAACATTTATTTATTTTGCATTATTCTTCTTTATGAATCACAATTTTTTTAACAAAATTATTATTTTGTTTTGGAAAAAGAAAAAAAATATTTGCACAATTCCAATTTTTAATTTTATTTTTGGAACAAAATTTTCCACAGGAATTAAGAGAATTTAAAGATTAAAACTCAAACCTTTTTTAAATTACAACTTATAAAAAATTATTATAAAACATGAGCGACTGATAAATTAATTATTTTATATTATAAGAATATTTGTTACTGTAACTTCATCAAAATTATTTTCATCGTTTCAATTCAATTATTATTTTCTAGAATTTTAAATTATTTTTTATAAAAATAATTGAATTCCTGTAAAATTTTCATTATTTATGAAAAAAATTAAATATTTGGGTAGAATTTTGTTGAAATTTTAAATAAATAATTGAATTATTTGGAGAATTTCATTAAAATAGTTGGAGATTGAAAATCATTGAATTGAGGAAAATTTTATTAAACATAATTGAAATTTTGCTAAGAATTTTATTTAAATTTTTTTTAAATAATAGAATTTCTGAGAAGAATTTTATTATTTGTAAAGATAATTTTGAAATTTTTAGGGGTATTTTTAAAAATTTGTAAATATAATTGAAATTTTACGAAGAATTTTATTACTTTTGAATAAAATAATTGAAATCTTGCAACGAATTTTATTAAAACTTTTAAAAGTAATTGAATTTTATTGTTTATAAAAATATTTGAATTTTTGAGAAGAATTTGATTATTTATAATGATAATTGAAAATTTTACTAGAATTTTTTTTCTTCAAATTTTTGGACATAATTGAAATTCTGCAATGAATTTTATTATCTATGAAAATAATTGAATTCCTAAAAAGAATTTTATTATTTACGAAAATAATTAAATCCCTGTAAAAATTTTATTACTTATGAAAATAATTGAATGATTGTGAAGAAATTTATAAAAAAAATTGTAAATAATTGAATTCTTGTGAAATTTTTGTTATTTTTTGAAAATAATTAAAGGTTTGCGTAGAATTTTATTAAATTATTTTTAAACAATTGAATTCTTTTGGAATATTTTATTAAAGTAGTGGATATTAAAAATCATTGAATTGAGGAAAATTTTTGAAAATAATTGAATTCTTGCAACGAATTTTATTAAAACTTTTAAAAATAATTGAATTCCTGAGAACAATTTTATTGTTTTTAAAAATAATTGAATTTTTGAGAAGAATTTTATTTTTTATAAAGATAATTGATAATTTTACTAGAAATTAATTATTTCTAAAAAGAATTGAAAACTTTACTAGAATTTTATTATTTATAAAAAGAATTGAAAATTTCACTAGAATTTTATTATTTATAAAAAGAATTGAAAACTTTAATAGAATTTTATTATTTATATTTATTTATTATATCGTACAATTTACGAACTTTCTCATTCAAGAAAAAAATAAAAATTCTATTCTAAAAAATTAATGTCAATGACTCGTATGACTAACGTATCATCACACACAGTCCCATGGTTACTTATTACATTGTCACACTCTGTACATATACTATACACGTGAGTGTAAATGTAAATTGTAAGATTGAAAAAAATGATTCGACGAATGAGAATCACTGGCTGCGCTCGGCCGGGCTAGAGAGGGGGTGTGGAATGGGGAGGAGTTGGTGCCAGGGTAGGTTTTGATCAATATCTCGCCCCCACCCCACACCACCCTTCCTGGTACACCATACCCCCCCCAGAACCCCATCACCCGACCACCATGAATAACCAAGACCATACATAGCCGCGTGCAGATTAAATACATCGAGAGGAACTGTGCGATCAAATTTACCCCTTATGAACCGAAAACTGTGCGCATCGACAAAGAAATATGAATGTATAGTATACTATTAATTCCTCTTCCAAAATATAGCACTGTGTACTATACTTGCATCGATATAGTAACAAAAGGAGAAGAGATTCCAATTCGAACTTTCTCGCATTCCAATCTTATAGTTGAGGATGTGGGAGAGAGAGAAAGGACAATGCCCCTTTTAAAGTCTTTCAAACTATTTCGTCACTAGATTTTTAGATGTGTATAATGTAGACCTGTTATTCAATTTTAGATTATCACTCCTTCATTTCTAATTATTATTTCATTATAAATATTGTCTTTTTTAAATTGCGGAGAGATTTTGAAGATATTTGGACAAGATAGAGATGTATAACTAATTTACATATTTCAATATTATGTAAATGTGTTAATTTTCCTCATTTATGGTATAGAGTATATGTATATAGTTTGAGGATCCTCAATTTTCTCCTCTTTTAATTGAATTCTTAATTTTTGAATTTTATTTAATTAATTTCACTCGCAGTTGCTTCCAAATCAATATATGCATGAAGTTTAAAATTATACTCTTTAAATTTCAAAGAGCGCGAATTCGTTTACTAATTAAAAATTGGCATATGAATTTCTACTAATTTTGAATTATTTCATAGGTACTTAAAAGTTTAATAAAAAAAATAGAAATTAGAACTACCAAACAAAATAATGATTTCCCAAAATTTGAGTTAGTAAAAATTAGTAAAAATATTACTGAAATTACTTCCTAATTTGAATTAGTAAAAATGTTTACTTATTCGAATTAGTGACTGACTTTTTGCTTTAAAATATGCAGATTTTACTAATAAATAGTAATTTCTACTAATTTAATAGTAAAATTTACTAATTTAAAATTAAAAAAAAAGTCAGTCACTAATTCGAATTAGTAAACATTTTGTTACTCTCTAAATTTGAATTAGTAAAAATGTTTACTAGTTCGTATTAGTGATACTGACTTTTCTACTTTTGAATTAGCTAATTTCACTATTAAACTAGCAACAAAGGCTAACTTCTTACTGTCTTTTTTTAAAAATAAAATTAGCAATTTTAAAAATAATAGAGTTTAAAAAATTTTTCTAATTTAAATTTTTGTTGAAAACACTAAAAAAAAATTCAATTTTGGAGAAATTACAAATGCAGAAATTCAATTATTTTCAAAAAAAAAATTCTTATAATATTGAACTATATGTTCAAAATTTGAAAAAAAATTATCGTAAAAATCCCAATTATCTTTAAAAATAACAAAATTCTTCTCCAAATTTCAATTATTTTCATAAATGTCAAAAAAATTCTTGCCGTAATTTCAATTATGTTTAATACAATTTTCCTCAATTGAATGATTTTTAATATCCACTATTTTAATAAAATATTTCAAAAGAATTCAATTATTTAAAAAAAAATTTAATAAAATTCTACGCAAACCTTTGATTATTTTCAAAAAATAACAAAAATTTCACAAGAATTCAATTATTTACAAATTTTTTATAAATTTCTTCACAATCATTCAATTATTTTCATAAATAATAAAATTTTTACAGGGATTTAATTATTTTCGTAAATAATAAAATTCTTTTTAGGAATTCAATTATTTTCATAAATAATAAAATTCATTGCAGAATTTCAATTATGTCCAAAAATTTGAAGAAAAAAAATTCTAGTAAAATTTTCAATTATCTTTATAAATAATCAAATTCTTCTCAAAAATTAAATTATTTTTATAAACAATAAAATTCTTCTCAGAAATTCAATTACTTTTAAAAGTTTTAATAAATTTCGTTGCAAGAATTGAATTATTTTCAAAAGTAATAAAATTCTTCGTAGAATTTCAATTATTGAAAAATTTTTTTTTAAATTTCAAAATTATCTTTACAAATAAGAAAATTCTTCTCAGAAATTCAATTATTTAAAAAAATTTAAATAAAATTCTTAGCAAAATTTCAATTATTTTTAATAAAATTTTCCTCAATTCAATCATTTTCAATATCAATTATTTTAATGAAATTTTCCAAATAATTCAATTATTTAATAAAAATTTCGATAAAATTCTACGCAAATATTTAATTATTTTCATAAACAATGAAACCCATCGAAGAATTTCAATTATTTTTAATATAATTTTAATCAAATTGGCTACCTATTTTTTGTTTTAAAAAAATTTGTTCTCAATATAGGCTCAGTGACAAATTATACTTTTATTATCATCATTATTGAAAATAAATTGAAAAGAAATTGAAAATAAATAACTGAATAATTAATCAAACGTATATAATTAAACATTGTGCCATTTTAAACAATACATGAATTATTTCATTGACACTTTTGTATAAATACATTATCCGCAATGTGTTCTTTCAATAATGAAAAGGAAAAATAGTATATATTTACGCGCAAGTAGAAAATCTTGTCAGTTATTATGTCAACGACAAATCACCATTGTCACTATATACATGGGATTTTATTATTGAAACGATATCTTTATCTGTCGACAATATGATTGTCCCAGTGTGTAATTATAGTTCACAAGATTATGAACAGGTGAACACAATTGTACATAATTATATTATCCAAGTCGACACGTGCGCAATTTCGTATTGTTCACATACATATACATATAGATATAGATATATAGGTGAGCAGGGCAAATGTAGATAAAGTGTACTGTCTGTCACGGATTTGTTGGACGTCAAATTGCAATCACTCAATAAGACAAGATCTGTCACAGACTATTCAAAAATTTAGCGCATACACGAGAATATAAAATAGCGGAAAATTATTATTTTTCCGCTTGTTTGATGAAAGCAGGGCGAAAAAGAGAAAAGTGGAGAAATTATTTATTTTGCAATAATCTGCAGGGGAAAAAATTGTATTTGATTCAAATATAGACGATGTCGCTGAAAAAAAATTTATTTGATTCAACTATATCTGTTATAAAATATACCTATATTTACTTGAATCAAATAATTTTTATTTAAATGAAATAAATTTACGCCAAATAATATGAACCACTTTAACTCAAAATAAAATTTTTCTCAGAGCCTACTATATTATTTATTTGTTTTAATTAAAAATTATATTTTATTCAAAATTAAATCAATTTTAAAAGAATTGCGTTTATAATTATCATAAGTAGATGAACTTTAAACAATTTTTATATAAAATTTTGTAAAATTTCAATTTTAAATGAATTTAATAAGAAATATAAAAAACGTAAATTTAAAAAAAATATTAAAACTACAATTCTTCTGAAATTAGTTAAATTTTTCAATATATATTTAATTGATTATTAAAAATAATGGATTTATAAAAGAATTTTAGTTAAAAACACTAAAACAAATTGAATTTTGAAGCAATTACAAATTATTACAGAAATTCAATTATTTTCAAAAAATTTTAATAAAATTCTTGGGAAAATTTTAATTATTTCCAAAAACTTTCCTCAATTCAATGATTTTTAATATCTAGTATTTTATTAAAATTCAATTATTTTTATAAACAATAAAATTCTTCTCAAGAATTCAATTATTTTTATAAATAAAATAGAACTCTTCTCAAAAATTCAATTATTTTTGTAAACAATAAAATTCTTCTCGAAAATTCTTTTTAAAAGTTTTAATAACATTTTTTGCAAGAATTGAATTATTTTCAAAAATTGTAATAAAATTCTTGGCATAATTTCAATTATTTTCCAAAAACTTTTCTCAATCAATGATTTTCAAAATTTACTATTTTAATAAAATCTCTCTCATTTAATAATATTCTCAGGAATTTAATTATTTTTATAAATAATAAAACTCAATGCTGAATTTCATTTATTTTTAATACAATTTTAATTAAATTACTCAAAAACAATTATTATTCTTAAAAATTTTATTAAAATTTATCAAAGAAATTTAATTATTTTAATAATCTTTGATACAATTTATTTATTAGAATTTAAGTATTATTTTCAATACATTTTTAATTAAATTTCTTTAAAGAATAAAATTATTCTCAAAAATTTTAATGATATTCTTTGCGTAACAATTCAATTTTTTTCAAAATTATTTTAATAAAATTCTTCGCAGAAATCCAATAATTATGTTTCAAAATTTACAAAAATTCTCGTCAAAATTTCTATTATCTTTATAGATGATAAAATTTTTCTCCGAAATTCAATTATTTTCAAAACTTTTAATAAAATTCTTGGCCAAATTTCAATTATTTTTAATACAATTTTCATCAAATTTGTCGAATAATGCAATTCTTAAAAAAGTTCTTCAAAATTTTATAAAATTTGTCAAGAGAATTCAATTATTTAAAAATTTGTTGATAAAATTCTTTATGGAAATTCAATTTTATGAAACATTGGATTGTTTAATAAAATATTTATTTTTATAGTTAAATAATTGAATTCTCTTATAATTTTCTAATAAATATTAATTTAAAAATGAATTTCAAATTAAAATCTTTGAAAATTTGAATTTTTCATACTTTAATTAAGAATTCTATAGAATTCATTTTTCTCAATAAGTTTAACGAAATTTTTTTAATTATTTGAAGTTTTTAATTTCCAATGTATTTAATTGAAGAATGTCAGAATAATCGAAATTTCGTAAAATTAAATTGTAAAAAGAATTTGAAAATTCACAAAGAACTTTTTCAAAAATTATTTTAAAAAATTGACTTAAAGAAGAATTTTAGTTGAAAATTCTAGAAATGAATAATCATAATTATTAATTGTCATTAGTAGGTATTAATTATGATTAGTATTAATTGTCATTAGTATTAATTGTTATTAGTATTAATTGTTATTAGTATTAATTATGATTAGTATTAACTATGATTAGTATAAATTATTATTAGTATTAATTATTATAATTATCATTAGCCATAATTTTGATTTTTTTAAGTTGAGCCATTATAATTATAAAAATACCGTTGCTAGAGTAATTCTGGGGGATTAATGCGGTTCATGTGTACTCAGATAAAGAACTGAAAAATCAATGTTTACCGGGAAATTTTTACGATTGTGGTCGCACGCGCGCGTAAAAAGCGGACATTGAAGGTACATACATACCGGCATACCTGTACGCGCGTCACATACATAAAACTTACGTACTTTTCATCCATACTCTGCTGGCTTGTCGTTCACGTCATTGAACGATTTTACGCCGTTAGTCAGTTAAATAAATTTTATTTCATTGACAGTATCAGATTCCAATCGTTTCATATACATATTATTTAATAAAATCCATACATTATATATGCGTATGAATGTGTATATTACGTCAAATGTGTATTTTTTGGAATTGTTATTGTTTGCATTTTTTTTTAATTTTTGTAAACATTTTACCATAATAATTTAAGTTAAATAAACGAAACTAGGTTTTTTATAATGTTTAAATAAAAAATTTATTTGGTATAAATAAAACTTTTATTTGGACTAAATAACATTTTATTTAATCCAAACAAAAATTTATTTGAACCAAATAAAGTTTTATTTAATCCAAACAAAATTTATTTGAACCAAACAAAATTTTATTTAATCCAAATAAAATTCATTTGAACCAAATTAAATTTTATTTGAACCAAATAAAATTTTATTTAATCAAAATAAAATTTATTTTAACCTAAAAAAAGGCTAGTTGTCCCTGAGTAAAATATATCTTTTTTCTGGGTGTAATTATATTATAGAGAATAGATACATTTGTATTCTATGAAAATAATTAATTGGCCTGATATTCTCGTATATTTCTCGATAGTTGATGAAATGATTATTTCTCATAGCTAAAAGTAGTAGATATTTTGTAAATTCTCTATTTTTCCTTCGGCGTATTTATTAATCATCGCGATCAAGAATAAGCAGATATTATGTCGTCGCTTTATTTTTATCCTCCTTCAACGAGGTGGTCTATCGGGATTTTATTTTTGACGCTTCAAAACTTAATATAATAAATCTATACGCGTATATATATGAAAGATACAATTCTATAGAAAATTATCAATACAAAGAAAAAAATACACATTTTTTTATGAAATGTAAAATCTCGAATAGAATATAATAAATGCTAGACGTAGATATATATTTCTCTCGTGACTATTGATTTGAAAATATTAAATTTATAACGAATGCGTAAAATTACTGCAAATGGTATTCATTTGATGCTCATTGGTATAACGATTTTATATTTTTTGGTTTCAATTTCATACTTCTCCGTTTTAATTTTATCTTTGTTGGTATTAATTTTAAGCTGTTTGATACCAATTTCATACTAGGCGGCAATTTCATATTTGATATTAACTTGTTGCTATTTGGTACCAATTTGATATTTTTGGTACCAATTTAATACAATTTGTTAACATTTTGATGCTGTATGTTAACTGTTTAATAGATTTGGTACTAACTTGATAGTTTTTAGTATCAGTTTGATGTCAATTTGATGTTGTTTGGTATTAATTCGATGTTCTTTGGTACCAATTTAATACATTTTTGTATCAATTTCATAATTGTTGGTACCAATTTGCTACATTTAGGTTTTTTGGTTTTCTTTGGTACAAAAATGAAAAACTTAGTACCAATTTCATACTTGTTGGTATGAATATAATTCTGTATGGTACCAACTTTTTGGTACCAAAAAGTATTAGATTAATGTCAATTTGATGCTGTTTGGTATTTATTCGATGTTGTTGCATTTTGGTGTCAATTTCATGCTTCTTGGTATTAATTCGATGTTATTTGGTACCAATTTGATAATTTTGATACCAATTTGCTACAATTAACTACACCGTGAATCACTTACAGCTCAAGTTTGTTGTTCACCTATATAACTTCAGACTATTCGTTTTTTTTAAAATAAAAATTATCCAATTTTAGATCGTAAAATTAGTTTTTTAATCTTATCCAAAGTCAATATTTGCACGAGAGATTTAGCCAAAAATTTGCTCAAAGCAAGATATTTTTTTTAAACAGTAAAATGAGAGAGAAAAGAAAATAAAAATTCATCCACAACGCGCTCGTGAACAGACAAATGCGGTTGATTTATCGAAAGTTAAGAGAGCACTTCTTGAAAGTACCACACTCTTCTTTTAAGTAGACTGCCCTGTCACTGGCGATACGTAATCTTGTACGAAAGGACAGGAATACAAGACTACTTTAAGAGCTACCGAATATGAATTCTAGATTTATGCACTCACCAACCGAAGAAAAATGCCCGTGAAAACTGATTTCAATTTAACAAGAAATTTATTCAAAATCAGTCAAATGTTAGTTTCAAACATTTTTTTCTGAAGTGTTAAACAAAAATTTAAGATAAAAAATAATTATTAAAACTACTAATGAGAAATAATTACCTAATATAGAAATAATTAATAATTATAAGAATAGTTATAAAAATATTTTTCAGAATAGTTATAAAAGTAATTGTGAAGAAAAGCAAAAGATTTTGAAGAAAATAAAAGAGTTGAAAATCAAAGATAATTTTCTTTTCAATACTAATTTCAGGGAGTTAATACGTACTTTAAACGGGATAAGTTTGATAAAAGGAAGTGCGGGGGGGTTGTGGGTTTTAATAGCCCCGCGTGGGAGGTTTGCGAACACGGCAAGGGGTTTATAAAAACCGTGTTAATTAATTGGCTCGTAATTAAAACCATCGACGACACTACGGGGTTTCTTGTACCTTATCTAACCTCCATAAGAGTCTATTTCACCAGAGGAAAATTGATAACAACGATGAGTTAACACAGTTCTTCCGAGTTATCTCGCTGTTAATTTTACAAGAGTCTAGCTTCCAATCTTTTATTTCCTGATCTATATAAGAGAGTGATACACGTAATGTACACTATTCAATGCTTCTTATTCTATCGAAAGACTTCATTTTTAAATATTAAATTGATACCAAAAGGGAAACCGACTTATACTTATATTTTAGAAAATTTCAATTTTCAATTAATTAATTAAATAATAAAAATTTCACAGGAATTCTATTATTTACAAATTCTTTATAAATTTCTTCGCAATAATTCAATTATTTTCATAAATAATAAAACTCGTCGCAGAATTTAAATTATTTTTAAAACAAATTTTACTGGAATTTCTCGAAAAAAGTAGTAACTATTCTTAAAAATTTTATTAAAATTCGTTCAAAGAAATTCAATTAATATTTACAAAAAGCCTTCCTATAATTTATTATCTAGAATTTAAGTATTATTGTCAATTCATTTTTAATTAAATTTCTTGAAAGAATTCAATTATTTTCAAAAATTTTAATTAAATTCTTCGTAGAAATTTAATTAATTTCAATAATTTATCAAAATTCAATTATTTTAAATATCTACTATTTTAATAAAATTTCTCTAAAGAATTCAATTATTTAAAAACAATTTTGATAAAGTTCTAAACGAATATTCAATTATCTTCTAAAATAATGAAAAATTTCACAGGAATTCAATTATTAAAAATAGAATTTCAATACATTTTTTTCGAAAAAAAATCAATTGTTGTAAACTTTTTTTTATAAAATTCTTCGACAAAATTCAATTATTCTAATAAGTAACAATATTCATCACAAGAATTCAATTATTTTCAAAAGTAACCAAATTCTTCGCAGAAATTCAATTATAGTCAAAATTTAAAAAAATTCTCTTCAAAATTACAATTATCTTCATAAATAATAAAATTTTTATCATTTCAATACACTTTTTTACAGAGATTTAATTATTTTTAATACAATTTTAATCTAAATACTCGAAAAATGAAATTATTTTTAAAAATGTTATTAATATTTGTTAAAAAAATTTTAATTACCTATTTGAAAATATTTCATTTTTAATTATCCATTTAATTTAATTTAATTTAATTTAATTTAATTTAATTAATTATTTAATTTAATTTAATTTCCATTTAATTTTTAATAATTATTCATTTTTAATTTTTAATTTCATTTTTTTTCATTTTTTTTATTTGAAAATTCGTTATTAAAATATGTCAAAAAAATTATAATTACCTATTTAACAATTTTTTGATAAAATTCTTTATGAGAGTTTAACTTTAAAAAACATTCAATTCTTCAATAAATTATTTATTTTTGTATTTAAATAATTGATCAATCACGTAAAATTTTCTTATAAAAATTGATTCAAATATGAATTTCAGTTAAAATTCTTTGTTTAATTTGAATTAGTGACTGACTTTTTGCTTTTGAATTAGTAAATTTTACTAATAAGTTAGTAAAAATTACTATTTATTAGTAAAATTTACTAATTCAAAAGCAAAAAATCAGTCACTAATTCCAATATTAGTAAACATTTTTACCAATTCAAATTTAGAGAGAAAGTATTATAGCGTGAATTTTTTTAGAAATAATTGAATTTTGAAAAGGTTTCAAATTATTTATGTTTTATAACAATTTTTCATAAGTTGTTTAATTTCAAAAATACTAAAATGTTTTGACTGGTACGAAACAGGATTAAGTTTATACCAAAAATTATTAAATTGCCACCAAATAGTATTGAATTGAGACTACACAACATTGAATAAATAACAAAGAGTATCAAACTGACAACAAACTGATTCTTTTAAGTAACAAATTGGTGTCAAAAATATTAATTGGTATTAAACAGCATCAAATTGATAACAAGAACCATTAAATAGACCAAACAAATACCAGAAATACCAGAAATTATCAAATTGACACCAAATTAGCATCAAATTGGCGCCGAAGAACACCGACTTAAAACATGCAGCGTTATGTACCAAAAGTATCAAAGTGGTACCAAACAGCATTAGAGAAATTGATACCAAATTGTATCAAATTGACACAAAAATGTATCAAATTGGTACGAAATAGTAACAGTTGGTACAAAACAGCATCAAAGTATCAAATTTTAAGTATAGTATCAAGTTCAGTATCAAATCGGTGTGAAAATTGAAGAGTGGGAAATTTGTTGTAAAGCACCTTTAATTGACCAACGTATTTATTTGGTTTAATCATCAAAAATTTAATTTTTCTTTTAATGAAATATTTTGTCCAACTGTAAAATCTTGAGTGTGGGAAAATATTCTGCCGAAAGGAAAAGTTTTTGTTAGATTTTTTTGAAGGGAAATTCTCTCTGTTTTAATTAAGAAAAGCAACTTGCAAAGTAAAGGGCCTTGATGTCGAACGTTATATACAGTGGAAAATATCGCTACCAGAGTTTCTTTTTCAGAGGGGGTAGGATGTTTTCAAGGATCTTGGTCCGTGAGTTCTCAACCCTGCGCCTTCACCACTCTTTCTCATCTCTGTCCATCTTTTTCTTTTTTTGTAGTATCTCTCTTTCACTCTGTCATGTATACACGCACATACACACACACCACAGAAGTGTTGTGCCACAATACGCAACAGAGTTGAGAAGCTCGAAGTTAGGCTTCTTCTTCTTCTTCGTCTTCTTTCTCCTCTTTTTCTCTCACTCGTTCTTTTACTCCTTTGCTTCAAGCAGGAACGAACAGTGAGTAAATGCTCTCTCTGGGGGTCAATGTACAGGCGCACGGCGTGACCGAAATCACACACACGCTCGTTGCAACCCGCTCGACTGTGACTTTGCCTTCGTCTTTATTTGGCCTCTAATTGTTCCAAAGTTGATGACGACGACGACGACGTTGACGATGTTGGTGTGCCCACTGACTCCTGAACGGTGTCATACGTCGAAGGTCGTGCTTGTTAAACTTTCACTGGAATTTTTCCCTTAATTCAGGTCACGGAGAATTTAGCGTCGAAAACTGTTTTTTTTTTGGATTTTTTGTTTAGTTATCAAAAATGTTTTGTTTCAAAAAACAAAATTGGAGAAATCGTGTTCCTGAACAGGGTTGCCAGGGAATTTAGGGAAAAACAAAATTAAATTTTTGTCGCAACCCTGCTGAAGTTAGCGTCGGGGCTCAACGTCGCGTGAGTCCGAGGTCAAAAAATGATTAATAATTAAATAACCATTCATCAATGGAAACGTTTCCGGTTTCCCTATCAAATTTTTAATTTTTACTCATAATTCAGAGTATTCAAAAATATTTTCAAGATAACCGACGCGAGCGCGACACGATAATAGAAATTAATTGGGGGAAAATGCGTCTCTAATCTTAAAGACGCGTTATGTATACTATAATTCTATTTACTGTGGCGTGGATTTGAACCTTGCGTATTCGTAGTAGGCTACCATAAGAATTCTTTGGGACCATTAATCTGGCCTCTGCGACACTCGGGGGCCCTCATCGTTTTCTCCCTCTTCCCCTCGGGGCCTGAATCCCACCACAAGCCACAATTTTCTCTCTTTCTCTCTCTCTCTCTCGTCTTCTCCCGCGCAGGTAGATATCTGCGACCTAACCTGATCTAAAGGAGCCAACGGCATTGTCCGAAGACACCACCTTTAAGTGGGATCTTCCTCGACAGTGGTATTACCTAGTTATGTTCGTCGCCAAAGAGACGCCGAGAGAGAGGAAAGTCACACTGTTGTAAATTAGAAAGAGCAGGACAAATCACCGTGATTTTTAGGCCGATATTCTTTCTCTTTTTTTCCTGTTACTGTTGCTGCTGCTGCTGCTGTTTCTGCTCACCTGTTTTATCCCACTCAAGTTTCTCATTCTCATTCGTTGTTTTGACAAAAAAAAAAAAAAAAAAAAAAAATGCGAAAAAAGGTTTCAGAATGAATGCGAACAGGGGCAATTATTCGCAAGGTGCGACTAAATTATCTATAGAATTTTCCTACTTTCTTACTTAATGCTTATGGTCAATTTTGAAAATTCATCAATCGGTTTCAAATTTTGCTTTTTGAAACAAATCAAATAGAAAACAATTCATAAACTCCTTTTGTTTATGGAAAATAGGGAAAAAAGTGTCATTTCATTTTCACAGTTGGCAGGATTCGAACACAGGTCTTTTCACACGCGTTTATAAGTGCTCCAAACCACGGAGCTAAACAGACAACTGCCAGAACTTTCAAATTTTCAGTTCGTTTCAAAATTGTTTCTTTTCGTGTTTTGCTTGTAAATAAATGTTTATTATGAGCACTATTTGGTTAAGTTAAAAAAACTGAAATTATTTTTGGTACTTTACACTCAAAGTGTTGAATTAGTAAATTTTACTAATTAAATTTTAGAAAGTAGTTTTGACTATTTCTTTCCAGTTTTTTTTTTTTTTACTCAAAATTAGTCTGAAAATTATTTTATTTTTATGCTGAAAGGTGGTTATTTTTGTGATAAAAATTTATTTTATGCCAAAATTTGGTTATTTTTATGCTGAAAATTAGTTATCAAGATTTCCGCAGATTTGGGAGATTTGAAGTACAGTAGAGATGAAAAAGATTTTTTTGAACCAAATAATATTTATTTGAACCAGATAAAATTTAATATGAACAAAATATCCTTTTTAGAACTAAAATAAAATTTATTTACATCAACAGGGTTCCTACAGAATCTGGAAATCATGGAAATGGTATGCAATTTTTAAAAGGCTTTTGGAAATCAGGGAAATCATGGAAAAGGCCTGGAATTTTGAAAAGTTTCTAAATTTTTTCTGTTTTTCATTTTTTCTCTTGAATAGAAATTCAAATAATAATAAAGCTAAATGGCATAAAAGACAAAAAAAAATGTTGAATTTTAAGAAATTCGGATTTTTGAATTTTTGATAATTTTCGATAATTTTAGATTTTTTACCAAAGAGTCGAGACTATTAAATAAGTAAAGTATTTTCCAAGAGCACAAAAATAATGAAACTAAATCTTATAAAAGAGAGCAAAAAATGTTGAATTTCAAGAAAATCGGATTTTTGAATTTTTTCGAATTTTTAATAAATTTAAATTTTTTACCAAAGAGTGGAGACTATTAAATAAGTAAAGTGTTTTTGAAGAGCACAAAAATAGTGAAGCTAAGTGCCATAAAAGAAAAGAAAAAATGTTGAATTTTAAGAAATTCGGTTTTTTGAATTTTTGATAATTTTCGATAATTTTAGATTTTTTACCAAAGAGTCGAGACTATTAATTAAGTAAATTATTTTTGAAGAGCACAAAAATAGTGAAGCTAAGTGCCATAAAAGAAAAGAAAAAATGTTGAATTTTAAGAAATTCGGTTTTTTGAATTTTTGATAATTTTCGATAATTTTAGATTTTTTACCAAAGAGTCGAGACTATTAAATAAGTAAAGTATTTTCCAAAAGCACAAAAATAAAGAAGCTAAATCCCATAAAAGAGAGGAAAAAATGTTGAATTTTAAGAAAAACGAATTTTTGAAATTTTTTGAATTTTTGATAATTTTAGATTTTTTACCAAAGGGTGGTAACTATTAATTAAGTAAAGTGTTTTTGAAGAGCCCAAAAATAATGAAGCTAAATACTATCAAAGAGAAGAAAAACTGTTGAATTTAAAAAAAATAGGTTTTTCGAATTTTTGATAAATTTTGATATTTTAGAATTTTTACCAATGGGTTGAGACTATTAAATAAGTAAAGTTTTTAAAGAGCCCAAAAATAATGAAATTAGATTTAAAATTCCACTGGAATTTCGTAAAAATTTGACCTGGAAATCATGGAAAAGGTATGGAATTTTTAATGCGCATTTCTGTAGGAATCTTTAATCAAATATAATTTGTTTGAATCAAGAAAATTTATTTGGACTAAATGAGATTTATTTGATGCAGATAAAAATTTTTTACACCAATTATAACTTCTTTGAACCAAATAAAATTTATTCACATCAAATATAATTTGTTTGAAGACCAAAATTTTTAGTCAAACCAAATAATATTTATTTGAACCAGTAAAATTTATTTACATCAAATATAATTTGTTTGAACCAAATATTTATTTAAATCAAATATAATTTGTTTGAACCAGATAAAATTTATTTACATGAAATATAATTAGGGTTTTTTGAACTAAATACGATTTTTTGGAACTAAATAACATTTATTTACATGAAATATAATTTTTTTTTAACCAAATAAAATTTATTGTCATAAAATATAATTTTTTTGAACCAAATAAAATTTATTCTCATAAAATATAATTTTTTTGAACCAAATAAAATTTATTTATATATCAAATGAAATTTATCTCAACAAAATAAATTTAATTTGAACCAAATGCGATTTTTTTTAACTAAATAGCATTTATTTACATCAAATATAATTTTTTTTGAACCAAATATAATTTTATTAAACTAAATAAAATTTATTTAAAGTAAACAGAATTTATTTAAACCATATAAAATTTATTTACATGAATTAAAATTTGTCTGAATCAAATAATATTTATCTGAACCAAATAAAATTTAATTTGACTCAACGAAATAATTTATAAGTGAAATATATCGAACTCTCAGTGAAATATATAGTCTTTCTGGGTGTAGCAAAAATTACATATATTAAAATTTTTTCCCCCCTTAAAGCTAATAGAGAAATCAGAAATTCATTGAATCATTCAGTTTGTTTGGATCATGAGGGAACGTAACATCTTTCAACAGATGGAATTTTTGGACTCTCCGCGTCCGCGTTTGTATTGCTTCCGTTCAGGTACTACGGTTTTAAGCGGGACAATAACTTGGCGTCCTTACGCATTGTGAAATAAATTCCTAAGAAGTGAGTTCAGTTTGGCGTGTCTTCAAAATAGATTTCATTTATAATTTTTTTTCTCAATATTTGATTTTAGCAAAGACGAGGCTAGGAAAATAAGAAAAAAAAATTGTTCTCGAGATTGTAATTATAATACACCTTTAAAGAGGGGGAAAATTTTATTTGAATTTAGTAAAGTGATTATGGAAAAGGATTCTCTCTCTCCCTCTCTCGATTTTTCGATCTTTACTATACAACTCGAATCTGTAGTCTTTCGAACACAAGTCTGGATTATAAGTTTACAAGTAGAAGTTGAAAGCAAATGATGGCGTCGAGTGGAGATTTAATGAGGAATGGGTAAGAGTGGGGGGGGGGTGAAGGAAAAAAATTATACTCGCGTACTACACACGTATCAGGAGAAAAGTCTCTACTTTTCTCCAGCATCGATTTACTCTCGAGAGGGCCAAGAGATGGTTACCTCCATACCGCGTATTTGGTTTACCTGGAAAATTTTTTTTTTTCCATTTTCAATTTTTCTTCTTTATATATTTATTGTAAAGAGAATGGAGAGAGAAAAATATCGCAATATGTCTATATTTTGCCTTCTTGGCGCGCTTGCCTCTTGTCTCAAAAATTTACCTGCGTTATTGACCTGAGTTTTACCATTTTAATCCTAATAATAGTAGTTTTCGACCCAAACTTACCTGAATTTACTTTCCCCCCATAGATATATAACTTTTGGTCGCGCGGTTAAAGTCTCGTCATCACTTTTGTATATATCACTTTTGAGAAGAGCTTTTGAGTTTATGTTTGAAAACTGTGTTTTCAAAATTTATTTTTGAATATGATATTTAATATTATATTGAAATTGAAAAGTAAGTTTTGTTTAAGGGAAAAAGGGAAAATTTGTCTTATGTTATTATTTGTTATATGTATATATTTATATATTGTGTGCCATTTCAATATTCCTCTAGTCTCTCCTACACAAAAACTACTTGACTTGCGATGTGGTTTGCCTACCTGATTTCTACTGCTTTGAATGTGTCAAAACATACAATTTGTCAACGAGATTTACTTTTCAACACTGTCTCTCTTTATACTGTAAATTATTACATTTACATTTTATCATATGTATTATTATTGGAGGGGAATTTGCTTTTCTTTTAAGGATTTCTTATTTTTCGAACTATAATCGTTGGAGGAAAATTTTAATTTTAAGTTGAACTATTTAAGACAATCGAATTTTGACGATCTCTAAGTTATTTGAACTTTCAAATGAACGATGATATTTTTCGTACTCTATTTAACTCGATATTTTATTCGAAAATTTAATTCTTAAATATGTAAAATAGTTTGAAAATTAAAAAAATATTTAAAATGTTTTCAATAAATTAAAAATTAAATTTAAAAAAATTATAATATAAATTTACTAAATAAAGTAGATTTTCCATTTTATTAAAAAATTTTATTAACTACAATTATTAGTCAAAATTTCATTTTATTAAAATTTTTTGTTAACTACAATTAGTCAAAATTTTTACTAAATAAGAAGTGAAAATTTTTATTAACAGCAATTAGTGAAAATTATAACTAATTACGATTAATAAAAATTTATACTAATTACAATTAGTGACAATTTTAACTAATTATAATTTGTAAAATTGTTACGAATTTCGCCTAATCGCAGTTTTTGTTAATTCTAATTTAGAAGGTACAAAATATTTCGCTAATTAAATGTAAGGTTAGGAAATTTTTTTTTGAGAAAAGAAGAAGAATTTCGGAGAAATAAAAGAATTGTATAATTTTCAATACGTATTTTATACATTAGGTATAGAGTATTTATTGCGAAATTCTTGTCTCATATATGAAAGGATAATCGTAACCGCACCTACGCGAAACTTTCCCCTGTACTACTTGTGCGTTCGGCGAAAAGAAACTATACTGCCATTGTACATGGATCTAAAAGTAACAAATTATGCCTTCCAGATAAAATTGTTTCGAAATATTTTTTTCTTCTTCTAGAAGACTAATTAAAAGTACTACAGTTTGCTGTTTTCTGAACAGACTATTATGTACATACACAATTTTTTTTCGATCTTTTTGAATCGAGGTACACACTTGAATTGAAATTTTTATTTCGTACGCCTCGCAAAAAAATTATATTTTTCCATTATTTTTTTTCAGTATTGTTTTATTATTTCGTTATTATTTTTATTATTTTTATAACTTTTTTTTATTATTTGTTATTATTTTTGTATTCTTTTTTTTATAACATTCTTTGACACAATTCAATTATTTCAAAAATTATTCGAAAATCTTTTAGGAGAAATCATTTTTTTTTTTACAAATAATGAAATTCAGATATTTTCAATATCTATTAGGTATTTTATTAATTTATTTATATATACAAATTTATATATTTTAATCATATTTCTAAAAAAAATGCAATTATTTTCATAAATAATACAATTCTTCGAAAGAATTCAATTATTTTCTTAAACAATAAAATTCTTCAGAGGAATTCAATTATTTTCAATACAATTTTGCCAAAATTTGTTTATAATAGTTAAATTATTATTTTTATAAATAATAAAATTCATCGCAAAAATTTAATTATTTTTAATCTAATTTTAATTAAGTTATTCGAAATATTTGAATTATTTTTTAAAATTTTTTTATAAAATGAAAAAAAGAATTCAATTTTTTGTACAAATTATAAAATTTTTCCCAGGAATTCAATTTTTTAATAAAATTTAATAAAATTCGTTACAACAATTCAATTATTTTCATAAATAATAAAATTCGTTGCAGGATTTCAATTATTTTTGCATAAATAATAAAATTCGTTGGTAGAATTCAATTATTTTTATAATAAATAATAAAATTCTTTACAGAATTTGAATTATTTTGAATACAGTTTTTAAAATGAATTCCTCGAAAATGGAATTATTTTCTAAAATTTTATTAAAATTTATTAAAGAAATTCAATTATTTTAAAATTCTTTGCCTATATTTTCAATAGATTTTTAATTAAAATTCTTCTGAGGAATTCAATTATTTTTAAAAGTTTTAATAAAATTCGTTGCAAGAATTCAATTTCTTTCAAAATAATTTTAATAAAATTCTTTGTAGAAATTTAAATAATTTCAAAAATTTGTCAAAATTCAATTATTTTCAATGTCTACTATTTCAATAAAATTTCACAAAAGAATTCAATTATTTAAAAAGAAATTTTAATAAAATTTTTCTCAAGAATTCAATTATTTAAAAAGAAATTTTAATAACATTCGTCTCAAGAATTCAATTATGTTTAAAAGTAATATAATTTTTCGCAAAAATTCAATTATGTTTAAAAATTTACAAAAATTCTCGTCAAAATTTCAATTATCTTTATAAATATTAAAATTTTTCTCCGAAATTCAATTATTTTCAAAAATTTTAATAAAATTCTTGGCAGAATTTCAATTATTTTTAATTCAATTTTTATCAAATTTCTCGAAAAATGAAATTATTCTTGAAAATTTTATTTAAATTCTTCGAAAAAATGTAATTATTTAAAAATTTGTTGATAAAATTCTTTATGAAAATTCATTGTTAAGAAACATTTAATTGTTTAATAAATTGTTTATTTTTGTATTTAAATAATTATATTCTTGTAGAATTTTTGAATAAGAATTGATTTAAAAATAAATTACAGTTATAATTTAGATTATAATAATTAAATATTAAATGCATAATAATATGAATTTTTATAGAAATTATTATAAATTTGAATAATTTAATTTAATAATCATCAAAAAAAAATTTGTCTTTTGAAAAATTTTATTTTAAATTGTAAAAATTAATAATATTTATTTAAATGTCCAGTTAATGGAAAATTTTGTGAATTGAAATCAATTTTATGTTTTAAAAAATTTAATTTTCTTGCTTTTAATAATTATTTTGCAATATAATCAAATTTTTAAAGAACTCTAAAATTTCTAAAATTTTTAACTAAAAGTTTGGAAAATAATTGAAGTTTAGAAGAATTTTGAGTTGAAGTCCATAAAAAAACATTTTTGATGGGAATCAGGAAAATGTCAGAGAAATACAGAATGAAATTTTTATGAATTTTGTGAATCGTCTAAAATAAGTTTTTTAGTCGCCAAATTTAATTTTTCGGTAATAGTTATTTTTTACTACTTTTTTCAGTCTTAATGCTACTTTTTTTAGTCTTAAAGCTACTTTTTTAAAACAAATTATTGAGTGCGAAGCCTGCACTGAGAAAAGAATTTTTTTAAAAAAAAGTATCCAATCAAAAAAATACGTTTGAATTAAACATATTTTATAATTGAATTAACCATAATTTTTGGACTCAAATTTATTGTGTGTTGAATCAAAATTATCACATTTTTTCTAAGGATATCAAATTGAGACAAAAAACTAATCAAAAATGTTGCAAAGCAACGTTTTGATTCTTTTTTTTGTCTCAATTTGATATCTGCTGAAAAACTGTATATTTTTAATTCAAAAATAATGTTTGGTTGACTATATAACAATATAATTAAAATAGTTATTTATTTATTTAAGTAGTAAACGGGCTTACAAAAAATTATGCTATGATACTTATGTTTGATTCAAATAAATTTATGGAAATAAATATTTGGAATAAACAATCTGTATTTAAATTAATAAAATATGAATATATTTTATTTAGAATAATCTAAAAGCAAGATTTGTACAACAATGTAGAGTATTTGATTGAAACATAATTTTTTTTTGCGTACACCTAGAGAGAGCAAGGACCATTAGCTTCGAAAAGAAAAAAAAAATTTGTTGGCTAAATTAGACATCATATAAATGTCGAATGTTATGTTTCTCTTTCTCTCGTCACTTTTGTCTGCCCTACAGGGACTATGGTAGATGCCTAAAAGAAATAGGTTAACGTTTCACCCCTTGGGAGGAAGGAGAAGGCAAAACCGAAGGGTTAGGGTTTATAGTTTGTGTGTGATGCGTGGACGCGTCGGCCGTGTTCTTATATTCCGCCCTTCTCTCCTCACTTCCCTTCAGCACACCACCCATCGAAGTCGTGCGTGAATTCTCCCTTCCACGATATGTGTGTGAGAGAAAGAGAGAGAGAGAGAGAGATCCAGCGTCGTTTTTCCCTGCAGCCCCCTTTTGAGTCGTCGTCGTAGTCGTCGCTTTATACAGAGGGGGCGATTGTAGCGCCACTAAACTCTCTTGGTCCGCAGTTATGCGACCGCTTCCGAAGAGCGTAGTCGTCCTCGTGAAGGTTGTTCCTCATTAAAAAAAACTCGTGTGTCATTTCTCAAAAAAAAAAAAATCCTTTTCTATAAAAAAAAGAATCAAAGTTTAAAATCAACTTTTGTTTGTACACTGGTCGTTTTGGTTTTTTTTTTCTGTTTTTTTTATCCTTTTGGTGAAGAAGCTTTAGTTTTTATTTTTGGAGTTATATTGCAATGCACTATTTGAGTGATATAAGATATGTTGTTCAGGTTCACGTGTTTCTTTGGGTTATGGATTATGTGTTGGGCAAGTGCTTTGAAAAAGGGGAATGATGATAGTTTTTTAATTCATGTTTTATGATCGATGCAAGTCCTGGAGAGAAAGGGTGTAGGGACAATGGGCAAAAGATGTGATCGCGACAAAATACGTCGCGACGACGACGACAACGACGTGACAGCCACGTGCCCTCATCAGTTGGTTGTTGCCACTTGCTAGAAATTATATACCCCTCTCGACAATCGATAAAACCCATATTGATCCAATTTTGCCATTTTGTGATACATTTTAAGTGAAGAAATAAGTGCAATAGTTTTTGAAAACGAGTGGAAACTGTGGTGATCGAAACTTGTGTAGAAATTTGAAAAGTACTAAAAGTACTACTGTGTTTGGTAGTGGTATTCTAAATAAAAGTTCTTTATTTTATTTAGTAGAATACAAAAATTTGGTATCAATTCTTGTGGGACTTGGTTTGTGATTGAAAGGTACTCTTCCGTCCGGTGTTTGTGTAATAGGAAGAATTCTTCCCTCTGGATTAAATGTTTCGTGTAGTTTTAAGCCATCTACTTCCCTTTAGTGTCGTGCAAATTTTCCAAAAATAGTGATTTTCGAAAAGAAAAGTGTTGTGACACATCTGTTGAAACAAAATGCTTCGTTTTTTTTGAAAACTAAGGACAGTTTTTCAAACTAAAGACAGTGAAGCAAAAGTCTTCTGATACAGATTGGACCTAGGGATAGTTTGGAATAGAGGTCCTCTATTGGAAGACAGGATCTTGGAAGACTTAGGAGGATTAATACTAGAGGTCCTCTACTGGAATATTAGAAGACCAGGGTCTTCTATTTTGCTTTTTCGGTTAAGAAAAAAAAATACCCCCGAGAAGTGGAAGAAATAAAAAAGTGTGTTCAGTGAAAAACCGTGGTTTGAAGAGACGGGTGGCGTCGTGGAGGGGGGAGTAATGCCGGTGAGGGTGGCGCAACGCCCCCCAGGTGGAATAATCCACGCCGGTGCACCGGTAGCGCCAGGCTCACTAGTGGGCCCAGGAACATCGGGCCGTTGCCTCGGAGGACCCACGCCTGTTGGTTCTCCCCCATTGGGCCTGGGGGGTGCTAATCCAAACGCACCAAATCCATTGCAAGCGATGGCATCAGCTGCCGCATCGCTGACACAATTGAACAATATGGCAAATGGGCCATTACCACCATTAGGCAGTGGACCAACGGGACCACCGAATTTACCGCCACCACAACCGGCCACAACGCCAACACACGGCGGTCCTCCAACACCTCATCAGGGAGTTAGTGGACCACATTTAAATGGTGCATCGCCCAGTCCCCATTCGATGCCACCCCACGGTATGATGAGTAGTTCACCGCACGCGGCACATCCTCATATGGGCGGTGGTGGACCATCGCCTCATCCTCATCATTCTGGACCACATATGGTTAGTTCACCGCATCATCCGGGTCCTCATATGGGTCCTGGTGGAATGATGGGTGGTCCCGGTATGCAGCCTCAAGGTGGACCTGGGATGTGTGCACCTGGTCCCGCTGGTCCAATGGGACCGCATCCTCATCCTCAAGGACCTGGAATTCCGGGTCAACCGCCCATGCCCAACGATCCATTCTACTGCACACCGTTTGGCTCGCCGTTCTATAGGTAAATCTCATCCCTTCTCTCTTTCTCTTGCAAACACACACTCGCAACACTAGTCTATCTCTCATTCTGTGGTTTTTGCCACTCAACATGATAGCCGAACCTGTGGGGAATGCAGGAAACCATGTGAAAGGTTCAAATATTTCACTTATTGGTCCTTTAAATACTGAGCTTTTGTCGTGAGAATTTACACTGTAATCGAGAAATTGCTGTTGTTGACAAATGTTTATTTGTTTCGTTCGATTGCAATTCCAAAAGATTAGTTGGGATTCTTATTGCTACTGATTCTTATTGTTATTCCAATTTTCTGTTTTTGATATTGCAGTTTTTATAGTTGATACATTAATTTTCTAATCACCGAATTAACCTTCCATCAAATTATTTGATAGAAGCATTGTTAGATCATTGTTCTGAACAGGAAATAATTTTAGTCTCAAAATTTTACAGAAAGGTTTATCAAAATTAGGCTCTTCGAGATTTGCTACAAAATATTAGTGGTCTTTCTTAATTTTTTGTCACTAATATCGATAGTGACAAAAATCATTATCATCACTGACTAATAGACTAATAGTGGCACTGTCTAATAGTGCTTCTAACATTAGTGCTAGAAACTAAATATTGACACTGTAACTTTAGTGACATAATACTGTTACTAATATTAGCTCTAGTAACTAATACTCTTTCGAATTTTAGTGATAACAAATAATACTGTCACTATCTTTAGTGCTAGTAAATAATTCCAATAATAACTTTAGTGCTAGTAAATAATACTATCACTAACCTTAGTGCTGGTAAATAATACTATCATTAACTTCAGTGCTAGTAAATAATACTATTACTACTTTTAGTGCTTAATATTTATTTAACAGTTTTTGTTTATAGTGCTTAAAGAAGAGAAAAATTTATAGTACACTAATAAGCAGCATTTTCTTTTCACCCCAATACATAGTTTACAGCACTGTGACCCTATTAATAATTTGCAAGCAAATCTCGAATAGACCAAAAGTTTTGATAAACCTCTAGATTGTTAAGCTTTGAATTAAAAATAAATTACTCCTTGGGATGTTGCCCATAAATATTTGTTAATCATTAAAAAACGATAAGCTGTGGGAGATATTTTAGATTCTGTGGATGATAACGAGCCAAAATAACACGTAGGGAACCTCATCATTAACCATTATAGTTAGTTTGACACATTAAAACATTTTCTGATCTTTTAAGGAGAATTTAAAAGTGATAATTAGATGTTAAACGGTGTCATAATTGACACAATTTGGATAAATTATCTAAATAATTAATCAAATTTGTGATATTTGAAATTAAATTTTTTTTTTTTTTTAATAATATTAAATTATTTTACTAAACTAGAAAACTTTATTCGCTAAAATAAGTTACTAAAATAATTTAAAACTTTAGTCTTAAGTCGGAACTTGTCAAAAATCATCAGAAAAAAAGTTTTACTAATTAAAATTCAAGAATTTTTTTGCTCAATTCAACTTTAGACAGAAAGGGAAATATTTTCCAAGACGAACTTTAATATGAACCAATTTTTTTTTCTGCAATATTCAACCAATCTCTTATAGAAAATTATATGAGGACTTATAAATCCCTTTTTTTTGGGGGGGGGGGGTTAAAAAGTTTTGTTACCTCCTTCAATTTGAAGATAACCGTTCGGGAAGTGCCTCTCTCGTTCGCTTCTTATACACGAAACATGGTAACAGTATACGTTGAGAATCCGTTATCAGAGTGATGCGGCACTGTCGACCAGAATCCTATATGTATATATATATACATATAACTACATATATAGAGTCAAACTCTAGAAATCTTTTCTGACAAAGTTAACTGATTCTCGTTGTGTGTTCGCCAAAAAAATGAAAAAGTATATAAACTCATCTTACGACCTTTCGAGTTATTCGAGTCAAGGACCGTTGGAGCAGTTGTCCCTGAAACTTTTGAATTCCTCTCATGTATCCCGAACCACTTTCAAGAATCTTTCATTCGTACGAGAGAAATTCTTTGCTTGTTCAACACAGTTTGATTTTGCAAATTATTATTCTTTTTTTCTTTTCTCCTTCTATTTTACCCTGTTTGGTTTCATTGAGAAATATCGAATATTGGGAATAAAAGAGAGAGAGAGAGTGGGATAAAACTCGTTTCTGTTTGGTTAAATTATCGATTTTGTTTGTTTTTATAAAATATTTAAGGTCTTGTTAAGTCTTGTTATATAGTCTTCTTTAGTCTTCTTTAGTTTTCTTTTTATAGTCTTCTTTGTTATAATTTAGTCTTCTTAGACCTCTGAAAAGTTTGTATCGACACCCAGAGTCAAAAACTAATTTTTTTTTTCTTTGTTTTTTGTTATCGAAAATATCAAAAAATTCACAATTTTCATTCGACTAGGATTCAGGAACCTACATTTTTTCGCAAAAGAATCCAACCCATTTTTCTCAGATTTTAGGCTAAAAAAATGTCCTGAAAGATAATTTAGCTTCTTAGGCGAATTTTTGACATTTTTATTTAAAAAATTAGAGATATTAAAAAATGTAACAAATTAAAGTAAAAGAAAAATAAAAATCCGTTTATATTAATTGACAAACTTTGTAAATTTGATTAAAAATAATTATAGAATTACGAATATCTTGAGATTCAAAATGGAGATGCTACTCTCCACCTGCGAACGCCAAGGTCACCGCTAGATGGCCAACCAAAAATAATAAACCATTTTTTAAAATTTTGAATTCAAATTCTTAGATGGAGTCCAGTAAAAAAAAATTTTAGGAGTCCAATAAAAAAGGCAGGAAAAAATTACTAAATTTTAATTTAATTTTAATCACTAAAAACCCTAGAAAAAAAATACTTTTTGAAAATTAGCGTCGACGCTAACTTCAGGGACCTAAATATTTCATTCATTTTTTTTTTCTTTTACTCTCATCTATAGTAGAGAATTCAGTAAAATTTTGAAAAATTTCTAAGTGAAGATAATTTTTCCAATTTTTCTTTTTTCATTTTTGATGCACATTTTATTGTTTAATAATAAGAGAGAGAGAAAAAAAATGAAAAAGTGTGACATGCGACAAGTCTATTTCAAGAAAACGGCGCCATGTCTATTTTGCACTTTTCGAGGTCATTTGTCAGGTGCGGCTTAAGTCCTCGAAAGCTTCCTTCGTTCAGGTGCTACGCAGGTGGGAGGGAGGAACTTAAACGCAGGTGTTCGTGGGATCAACAAAACGCAACTGACTTTAACTTACTGATTTCCTGGATATATATTAGTTTCCTGAGAGAATTATTAATTTAGAAATTTTTTTCTCCTTTTTTTTCAAAAATTATTTTCTTTTGTCAGTGTATTGGTATTTTTATGTTCTTGAAATTAGTGCACGACTTTTTTCATTTACATAGTTTTTCTGCAGATCTCAAATTGAGACAAAAAAAAAGAATCAAAAGGTTGCTTCGCAACACTTTTGATTCTTTTTTTGGTCTCAATTTGATATCTGCCGAAAAAATGTGTATTTAAGGAAAACAAAATGGATTTTTGAAAAAAAAAAATTTGCGAAAAATAAATTTTTGTAACAATTTTTTAGAAAAATAATCGGAGAATATGAGCAATATTAATTATCGAGAAGATAGATATTCGTAATCTAATATTTATTATAATAAAATTCTTTTAACAAACAGCAAATAGTGTATGGAAGATATCGGAAGTAAGTCACTGGTCTTATCTTATCATTGCTTTTTGTCGAGCAAAAGAAGACCTTGATCACTCTTAATAACTATTTTCAAGTATCTAACAACAAAAGATTTGAAATATAGTTTAATTTAGCAAACTCTCTTCATTTTTTTTTATAAACAATAGTGTTTCGAGTATTAATATAATTTTTAATTTACATTTTTTTACAATTTTCATTTATTTTGACAATTTTTTTTTTTTTTGCCAATTTTCATTTTTTACCAATTTTAAATAATTGACGTTTTGAAATATTCAATTAAATTGTACTATGTTTAGTTAAATTAAATTTTACTAAAATAAATTACACTAAATTTTACTAAAATAAATTAAATTAATCCCTATGAAAATTAATTTTTTAAATTTCGTAAAAGTTGTAGAACAATTGAAAATGATTGAAAACAACTTTTAAGTTAATTAAAAATTTAGAAAAATTGAAAATTAGTGAAAAAAATTTGTAAGTTATAGCTAAAAATTCAGAAAAATTGAAACTTGTTATTTTTTTAAAGTTAATTAACTTTTAAAAATTAGGAATAAATAAAATTTGAACAAACGATTAAAAAATTAATCTTTATTATGAAAGAAACTAAATTGTAGAAATATGGAGATCTTATTTCTTTTTTAAACTAGTTTTTTTTACACAATGTTTTAACACAATTCTGTGGATTAGATTTCCTTCTTTAAACTTCCTGCCTACTTATTTCCTGCGTGAATTACCGGTAAAAAGAGTAGATATGCGCGTTCAACTTTACTAAACGTAAACCTGCATTCACGTATCGTCTTCGTTATATGTATAAATGTACGCATAGTATACACACATTTGCTTGAAACTTGAGACCGTTTCTGGAAGATAATACTAAAGCACGTGCGTTAGCCTAAAAAATGCGTAATGCTCGTTGCATTTGATAAATTTATTTTTATCGAGAAAAGATTTTCTTTCTTTTGAATCATTATAAACATTGCGTGTATTTTAGATTACTACCAATTTTTTTTTCTTTCTGTATTTTCTGCTTTGCTTTTCATTCATCTTCATTCTAGTCATCTTCTAGATGATTTAATAAATTAATTCATTAAATTTTAACAATAAAGAATGACTTGTAATTTAAAAAAATTTAAAAAAAATTTAAAAAATAGTTTTAAGAATACCAGAAATGAATTATATTCTTGTAGTATTTAATAGATGAGCGAAAAATATTTGCCATACGAATAACCAGAAAGGAATTGTATCCTTGATGGTACATTTTATTGTGTACATGATTCAACATTAAACTAGAAATGTCGATGCAGGTGTCCAAGTAGACAGGTGTAATTTGGCAAATGTTTGTCCCAAATTATTAAAGTCTTGGCTTTTGAAATTTATGCACTTGGCTCTCGACTTGATTATTATTCATCTTAAGACGACCCCGCTAACCATAGAACATTTAAACCTCTCAACATACATTTTCGACTTGAAAATAAATTGTCCTCCTATGTATATATATATATATATTTCTGTGCGTTTTGTATAAATGGAGATTATTAGTTTATAAAGGATGAGAAATTTATCAGAATATAATCTCATCGTTTTTGCTGTTTTGACAATTTAATAACTCAGCTAATCAACTTGTTGGATAAGGCAGAGTATTAAAAAAAAAATTTTCGTGAAGGTGGATCCAATTTTAATTCCACATAAATATTGCATCATAATCAGCTTATATTGGTTGATACTTTCCTTTTCTTTTTTATATTCTCAATTTTTTTTTATTTTATTTTTATTTTTATTGACAGTCGAATCGCGATTCATGTTGGATCGTAAAAATTTTTATGAGCCAAGTTACTTTGGTTCTTGTAGGAAATTATTTGCTGATTGAGAATTTTAATTAAGGAAGATTTCGACTATATCAGCAATTAGTGACATCTATTAGACGTCAATTGAACTCTTTGGTTTAGAGTCAGGTGTTATTCTTAAGATAATTATTCCGATATGGTTGTCGGTAAATAATTATATTTTTGAATTTAATTTTTGATCTGAAAAAATAAGCTGCGTGAACGACTGCACTGTGCATCTGTGAGGACTCGAACCCCAGTTAATAGCTGCCTTTCGCGGGACTAACGCCTACCAATGCACCATGCCAACACAGCCTGGACGTTCACGTTTCTTATAATCTCAGATCAAGCCCATACACTAGTCGAAGAGCTGTATAGTTAATGTGTCCACACATTAACTATACAGCTCTTCGACTAGTGTATGGGCTTGATCTGAGATTATAAGAAACGTGAACGTCCAGGCTGTGTTGGCATGGTGCATTGGTAGGCGTTAGTCCCGCGAAAGGCAGCTATTAACTGGGGTTCGAGTCCTCACAGATGCACAGTGCAGTCGTTCACGCAGCTTATTTTTTCAGATCAAAAATTAAATTCAAAAATATAATTATTTACCGACAACCATATCGGAATAATTATCTTAAGAATAACACCTGACTCTAAACCAAAGAGTTCAATTGACGTCTAATAGATGTCACTAATTGCTGATATAGTCGAAATCTTCCTTAATTAAAATTCTCAATCAGCAAATAATTTCCTACATTAACTATACAGCTCTTCGACTAGTGTATGGGCTTGATCTGAGATTATAAGAAACGTGAACGTCCAGGCTGTGTTGGCATGGTGCATTGGTAGGCGTTAGTCCCGCGAAAGGCAGCTATTAACTGGGGTTCGAGTCCTCACAGATGCACAGTGCAGTCGTTCACGCAGCTTATTTTTTCAGATCAAAAATTAAATTCAAAAATATAATTATTTACCGACAACCATATCGGAATAATTATCTTAAGAATAACACCTGACTCTAAACCAAAGAGTTCAATTGACGTCTAATAGATGTCACTAATTGCTGATATAGTCGAAATCTTCCTTAATTACTTTGGTTCTTTTACAAGTGTCATTGACTGCCGTGGGAAAAAGTTTTGAGTTTATTGTGTTTTTTAATTAAAAAGTTACTTTTTGTTTTTGTAATTTTTGTATTTTGCTGACTTCTTCTTCTTCTTCTTCTTCTTCTTCTTCTTCTTCTTCTTCTTCTTCTTCTTCTTCTTCTTCTTCTTCTTCTTCTTCTTCTTCTTCTTCTTTCTATTCTTTTTTCTTTCATTTCTCTTTTTTTATTTTTCCTCTTTTTCTTCTTCTTTTCTCTTTTACTTCTTTTTCTCTTCTTCTTTTCTTTTTCTTCTTCTTCTTTCTCTTCTTTTTCTCTTCTTTTTCTTTAAATCAAAGTTTTTTCAACTTTTTTCGATAATTGCAACTTTTTCGTGAAAAATACGACTTTTTTCCACATATTGCAACAAAATACAATTTTTTTTCTTTTTTGGTAAAGAAATATATAACTTTTTGGGCCTTTTCGTACTTTAAATTAATTAAAATGACTTTTTTGATGTCCCTTAAGTTTTGAATGTACAAATGAATGTCTATATTTTTTTCTAATAATTTTAATTTGTTTTTTATTTAAAAATATTTCATAATAAATATTTTCATTTAAATTGTAGAAAATAATGAAATAAATCCATTCGAAAAAGTAATTTTTCATGAAATTTTTCCCCAAATGTTTCGAAATATAATTGATCTTCTTAATTATTTAATAATTTTGTATTTCAATAAATAAATAAAAAAAATTTATTTGATTTAAGTAAATAAAAAAAATTACTTGATTCAAGAAAAATTTACTTGATTAAAAGAAAATTTGATTAAAAAAATTATTTGATTCAAGGAAAATTTATTTATTAAAAAAAAATTTGTTTGATTCAAAAAGAATTTATTTATATTTCAAACAAATGTGTCTTTTTTTAAATTATTTTTTTGATTGTAGAGTCAAAGAAATAATTAATCAGTGATAATATTTCTTTGATTCGAAGGATAAATTTTATTTGATTCAAAGAAAATTTAGTTGATTCATAGAAAATTTAGTTCAATAATAGAAAATTTGTTTCATTTAAAACCAATTTATTTATTTCAAATAAATTTTTCTTTTTAAATTAAAAAATTATTTCTTTAATCGTAGAGTCAAAGAAATAATTTATCAATGATAAAATTTCTTTGATTCCAAGAATAAATTTTATTGGATTCAAAGAAAATTTGTTTAAATTGAAGAAAAGGTTTTTATATTAAAAAAATTGTCTTTTAATTAAAAACCTTTTTTTTCAAAAGAGAAATTTATTTAAATCAAAGAAATTTGGTTTGAATCAAAAATCGTTTTTTTGATTGAAACAAATCTCAAAATAAATTTCTCTTTCAAACTATAATACGGTTCTTTGATTCAAAGAAAATTTCATTAATTTAATCAAATTTGATCCAAAAATTTGTGTTTTAAATATAAAAAGAATGTTATCATTGCTATCGAGGCAATGAAATAATTTTTAAATTAAAAGGGAAAATTTCTTTGTAACAAATACATTGATTTTGAATCAAACAAATTTTTTTAATGAAATTAATTTTTTTACGAATCAAATAAATTTTCTTCGAATCAAGGAAATTTTTATTTGAATCAAAGAAATTTTCTCTGAATTAAAGAAAAATTAATTTTTAATCGAAGAAACAAGTTAAAGCAAATGATTTCTTTGAATCAACAGAAGGAAAAATAAATTTCAAAGAAATTTTCTTTGAAACGAAGAGAAATTAATTTTTAACCGAAGAAACAAGACAAAGATAATTGATTTCTATAAATCAACAAAAATTTTTTTCTGGTTGTAAAAAAAAGTTTGTTTCTTAAAAAAAATTTTTAATTTTTGTTTTATTTAAATTCGTAGCTTTTAATTTGTAATTCAAAAAAAACAAAAAATGCAGGAAAAGAAAGGAATAAAGGAGAGGAATTTCTCAGCGAATGATAATTAATAATAGTGATTTAGGTTCCCTGAATTCTGAGAGTTTCCAATACGTCTGTAATTAACTTAATTCAAAACAGTGGCAAACCTGTCAGCGAAACATTTATTATTTGAATTACGTTAGATTACAAGTAAAATTAATTGCACCAGTTATTAATCCTTATTACTAGTCATTACACTTTTAAAGATCGTGTGTTTCGATAAGAATAAATTATTACAAGCATTCCGAGTCAATGGACTATTATAACATTATAGATTCTGATTTTCTTTTTTTGTCTTTTGTTTTTCCTATCAATCAAATGGGAAACAAATTTGATAATAAAATTTTTTGTCTCATTTTTTGAGATTTTTTTTCTTAAAGCGAATTTCACTATTTTTTGAGGATCAATTTCATGATGAGAAATGTTGTGAGGAAATAAAATATTCTCCATACATGTAAATAATCTTCCGAGTCCCGTTTCTCGTTGAATTGCCTTTTACTTTCGCGAGGTAGACTTGTAACGTATTTGGGATCTCAGTTACTCTTTTTTTTCTCCCCCCTCTCTTTTCTTTCATTTTTTCTTCTCCCCCTCTTTTTCATTTCTTGTGAATGCGAAACTTTCTCATTGAATTGAAATTATCAAGTAGCAGACTGTTCTTATCGCTCGCTTGTTTTATTAACATTTTGATGATAGATAAATCAAACGCTAAACTATAAATAATAAAATTAGTGTTCCCTGTCCAAATGCAGCACGTGACCTCGTAGACCTTCGCCAAGTGTCTGTATATTCCGTAGAGAGTCGTGGGTTCACCCGACCTACCTGCGGCTCGCGCTCTCTTGTAGTAAGGGGAGTCAGTGGTCAGTGGTGCTCAATCATCAAATTTTTTTTTCTTTTTCTTCTTCATCTCTTTCACCTTTAACAACTTTGTCCGTCTTTGAGAATCCTAATTAAATTTTTTGGTAACCGTGGGAAGACGCTCTTGTGATTCTTTCTTACAAAAATACATAACTGTATATAATTTGACAAAAATTCACGAAAAAAGGAAAAAAAAAAGAGTGTAGACAAATTTTTTTTTTTCATTCTTTTTCATTCATGAAAAAAAAGGACGTTGGGTGTCTTTTTTTTTTGTTTTAGTGATGTAAAATTTGAGGAATTTTTTTCTACACTCTGTGAATAGGAATATTTCTTTTCTGCGTTCTTTATTTAGTGTTTTTTAATTAATATTTTTTAATTACTATTTTTGAATTTTTATTTTTTAATTAATATTTTTGAATTTTTATTTTTTATAGTTAATATTTTTAAAATTTTTATTTTTTAATTAATATTTTTTAATTTTTATTTTTTAATTAATATTTTTTAATTTTTATTTTTTAATTAATATTTCTTAATTAATATTTTTTAATTGCTATTTTTAATTCAATGTTTTTTAATTCATATTTTTTAGTTCATATTTTCCAATTACTATCTTCTATTTTATAATTTTTAATTACTATTTTGTAATTAATATTTATTTTGTTGATATTTTTTAAATTGACATTTTTTAACTAATGTTTTTAATTCAAATTTTTTACTTCATATTTTTCAATTACTATTTTCTATTTCATAATTAATATTTTTATTTTGTATTTTTAAATTAATATTTTTTATTTGATATTTTTTTGTTACTAGTTTTTATTTGATATTCTTTAATTGCTATTATTTGATATTTTTTAATTAATATTTTTTTTGGAGAGTCGATTTGTATTTTTTGGTTTTTGGAAAATATTTTCGTTTACTTGTATAAATACTTTGGTGATTTAAACAATTTTTAGAAATTTTAATTTAAAATTCGAGAAGCAATTAAAACAATTTAAGTAGTTTTTATATTGAGAGATATATATATTTTTTGATTAATTAATTGAAATTCAACAATATCGACATCATTAAATTGAAAATTAATTTGTTATTTTTGAAGAAAGGTGGACCATTGTTAATTTTAACGAAATTTTAACGATAACAAGTTTCATGACATTTTATTATAATTTCATTTTGTTTTTAACAATTACATACGTTATAATTTTTACAATTCAGAAAAAAAATTTTAAAAGCTTTAAAAATATTAATTTTTTAATTTTAAATTAAATTTTTAATGCCATAATATTTTAATTTAATTGAGTTTTATTTTAAAAATGAAATTCAATTTCATTTAATAAATATAATTAAATAGAATTTTAATGAAATTAAATTTCATTCAAAAGTAATTGAATTAAATTCTAATGTAATTTAATTAAATTTTTATGTAACTTAAAATTTTAAATAGATTTTAATGCTATTTAATTAAATGTTAATCCTATAATTGAATTTAATTTTCATATAATTGAATAAAATTTTATTGTAATTACTGAAAATTTTCTCTAAATCTGAAGAATTAAACAAATTTTCAAGAATTAGGAAAAATAAGTTAGTAAAAATTCAGCCACTGATTTGTATCACTGACTTTTTATATTAGTAAGAATATTTGCAATAATTAGTTCAATCCACTTCTGTCAAAATTACTAAAAGTTTTTGGTAATTAACTAAATTAGTTAAATTTTACTATATTTTCTTAGGTATTTATTTACTAATGTTTAGATATCTTCTACTAAAAATCTGTTATTTTTGGCTAATAATTAGTTACTTTTTACTAATAATTAGTTATTTTCGACTTCTAATGAGTTATTTTCTACTAATAATTGGCTATTTTTTAGTAATAATTAGTTATTTTCGACTAATCATTAGTTATTGTCAACTTCTAATGAGTTATATTCTACTAATAATTGGCTATTTTTTTTAGCAATAATTAGTTATTTTTTAGTTAATAATAAGATTCTAATAATAATTATTTTCGGATAATAATTAGTTATTTTCGACTAATAATTACTTATTTTCCACAAAAAATAAGTAGATATTTTCGACTAATAATTATTTATTTTCTACTATTAGTTAATTTGACTAATAATTAATTATTTTTTGTCTAATAATTAGTTATTTTCTACTCATAATTGATTACTTTCTAGTAATAGTTATTTATTTTCGGCTAATATTAAGTTTTTTTCTTCGAATGATTAGTTATTTTCGGCTACTTGCTGAAGCAAAAAAAGTCTTAATTTTTCTAACAATTAGTCACTTTTAACTAAGATTCAAATTTAGAGATGAGTTGAGATCATATTCTTCGTTGTGAGTCAATATTTTTCTGAATATTGTAAAAAAAGATTTTTCATTTTGATTTAAAAATTCTAATTTAATAAATAATAACAAGTTCGCCCTGTCATTTGAAAAACGTTTGATAGAAACTTGGTACAAAGGAAGCACGTTCTTATTTCGTTAGAATATAACAATTCGCAACAAGTGATAATGATTATGTTTGTCGTAATGTACATATAATTTACGATAAGACGATGGAGTTTACGTGATTTGATGATTTTATTGTCATTGACCGCTTATCTTGTTTGTTCACGCGAAAAGAAGAAAGAGAGAGAGAGAAAGAAGGATAGAGTGGAGGCAAAAAAAATTGTATCAACTTATGGAAATTATTTGTGTGCATATTGATATAATAAAATATTTGAAGAAAATCAATAGAAAGGAGAACCACTTGTGATGTTCGTGTTGAAGTTGGCTCGCCTGGTCGGTCGCTTCGCGGGTCTCTCGTGGTCCATGTTCTCAAGGCCGCCTCCTCTCGTCCCTCAACCTCTTCCTCCTTCTCTTTCTCTTCATCTTCACCGGTTCCACCTCTCCATCTCACCTTAACTCACCTCAGATGTACACTCGCTTCTCATCGATTGCTGCGCGCTTCTTCTTTTTCTTCTTCTCTTCATCTTCTTCTTTTACTTCTTATATTATTCTTGTTGTTATTATTATTATTATTATTATTATTATTATTATTATTATTATTATTATTATTATTATTATTATTATTTTCATTATTGTTATTATTCTTCGCCTTCAACTCACGCTCCTTGACGATCCAACTAAATCGATAGTTATCGATTTTTCAAACAGAGATTCTTATCCCTTTGGTACCGGAAGTCCGAACTAAACTTGCGGTGAAAAAAACAGTTATTTATAGGTTCGCTCTTCGCGAAACTCATATTATTTTTCTTTTTTTGTTGAGAGACTTTTTCCTTCTTGGGGTTCAAACTTCGATATTATGTAGCTGGTGCGTTGTTCACTGTTTGGAAAATATTTTTATTAAAATAATTACTAATAATAATTAATTAATAGGAAATTTTGTTCTTTTGAGGTTCCTGAAGTTAGCGTCGACACTGAAAGTCAAACAAATTTTTTTCCCAAAATAAAATAGAATCAAATAATTATTTCGAAGCTTTTAGAATTAAAAATGTTCATAAACATTTTTTTCATTCCCTAAGTTATTAAAATTAGTTAAATTAGTGTCATTTTCAACATGTCTGAAGTTGGCGTCGACACTTAGAGTCAAAAATTATTATTTGAGGATTTTAATGATGAAAATGGCACTAATTTCGCCTCCTTTATTTCCCTAGGGAGTTAAAAAGTTTCCAGAATATATCTTTAACTTGAAACTATCGAAAAATTCTGGGCCAACTTCTGGGACGTCATTTTTATCTCTAAAGACTCTAAATAATAGTTTTTAATGATAAGCGTCGATGCTGACTTCAGAGACTTGTTATTTGTTCAAATAATTACCGAAGAAAGAGATTTTACTTTACTCCCTTAATTTTTATCAGTTTTGTGTATTAAAATAATGACCGAAAAAAGAGATTTTGTTCTTTTAATTAAATGTGGATATTTATGTGGATCAAATCAAAAACTGATTCAAATTTTTAGCATCAATTTGATCCACTTTAGTATCAATTTGATACTTTCGAAAAAATTGTTGGTTCCAAATAAAATTTGTTCAATGTTAGTAAAAATATTATCTGATTGATATTTATTTGATAGTAGACAATTCATCGTTTATCTGAATCAAATTCGTAATTTTTTGGAAATTGTTTGATAATTATAGACTTAAAACCAGAAGAGAATTCTTCTCCATCTTCTTCTTAAACTTTTTTCAAAAATTCTCTTTCGTAACATTCGCAAAAGTTCAATTCTAATATTTATCTCCTAAGCTAAAATAGGTGTGTGCTGAAAAATGTCAGAGCTCCATTCAGAAAGAGATTTTTTTTTCTCCTCAAAAACTTTTATATATCCAGAAACAAAACACTTGACATGTTTGACATTTTGACATTCATTTTATAGATCAGAGAACTATGTACTGTATGAACTATGTACTAATGTTTATAAACATTTATTATTTCATGATTTTTATGTCTCAGTAGTCAGTAATATGTCAGGAAAAAAAAGAAAAAAAAATGCGAATAGTGTATTTTGATTCTAGAATTATATTATTTGTTTTTTGTGATAATAAAATCTACATAAATCTTTCATTAATTATTCCTGAGAGAGCGGAATAAAGAGTGGTTTATTGACAAATGATTAACGTCAGGAGAGAATATATCAGGCAATATCAATTAGTTTAAAGCTTTTTACTCTTGTTTTTTGTTGTTGTTAGTTTTTCACTTTGTAACTTGGCTGCAAAAATTGTGTTATTTTGATTTCTGTTTGTCTACTCTAAATTTCATAGTTTTTCTACGGATATCGAATTAAGGCAAAGAAACGTATCAAAAACGTAGCCTACGTTTTTGATACGTTTTTTTGTCTCAATTTGATATCGGCAGAAAAAATGGGAAAGTGTTTTAAAAGTCCTTTAGGTTTTTTAGATTGTTTAGATTCTAGATTTAGAATTAGATTGTTTAGATTTTAAGAGTTCTTCGAGGGCTCTGTAAGTTTAGCTATAAGGTGTTCGTACTCAGTAGTTACAAGTTTGGGACTCAGTCCTAAACTGCATAGGACTGACACTGGGAAAGTTGGCATCGAAATTAATTGCTTTGTTATAACTGAACAGTTGCTGTAAAATTTGGAACAGTATGATCCTAAGAAATGTAGTAAATAAAAAGCAGTAAAATTAGTGCCATTTTCGTCCGAAAAGAAAACTTTTTCAATCCTAGCATCGACGATAACTTCAGGGACCCAAAAGAACTTCCGTTATTTGAATAAATTATTTATTGATTCTGATTGTGAGAGTATTTTGTTCGACCTGTTGAACTTGAAATAATGTTGTGTGATCCCTGTAAGAGCTTTCTGATTGAATTGGCATATATATAATAATAAAATAAAAGCGAAAGAGCTTCCGAGAAATATATCTATGGTGTTTGGGTATGTAATCAAATTGGCCGTAACGGCAGAAGGCAAATGAAGGGTTTCGAACCGCGCGTCTGAAGGTGAACCTAATTTGAAGCAATGATGATTGGTGATGTCCGCAGTTTTGCTAATCAGTATTCGGTTTCCTTTGTAACTGAAAAGAATTACTATCTTTCTTGTCAAATTTAAGACTCAATTTAATTTACTTATTTGCCTTTTCGAAGGGCGTAAAAATACATTTTCACGGCTTTCGGAAATTTATCGCGCCAATGCAGTTCTCGAAATTGCCGCCTAGGTGGCATGAAAGTTCTCTCACAAGCGACTTTCCACTGATTCAAATTAAAAAAGCAGAAATAGTTGGAGCAGAAAATTCGGGAAAAGTCAGGAAATTTTTTCTCAATCCTTGTGCTCGACACTTAGGATAATAATAATTTCGATACAATTGAGAGAGGGAAAAGAATTCATATTTTCAGAACAATGGGAAAGAATCTTTTGGACTGAAAAAAATACACATCACCTGTCTGTGTAAGTGCGTGAATAATATTTGCCAAGGATACGGAAAGGTTGGTTTGTCTCTCGGTGGGTGGGATTTATCGGGTCGGGCGAAGGGAAGATCGCCTTTTTCTTTGTGTCTTCGTCGTCGTCGTCGTAGTTCGCGACGACTATATATGAATTCCCACGGGACGCAACGTGCCGATCCTCAACCAAGTTCCCACGTGTTTCCGACCACAAGTAAGCGCCGTTATGGCGCAGTCGCACGAGGGAGAAGTGAGGTGGAGAGCGCCTGGCATCCGCGGACTGTGTTCCGGAAACCACGTGGGACGCGATCGACCTCGAGGTCGAGGGTGAGGGGAAGGACACTAAAAAAGAACTTACTTACTTAGTAAAAGTTTCCATGGATCATTCACTTTCAACTTTAAATATATATATGTGTATATTGACACGAAACGAAAATATTTCCGTTCATTCTTTTCCGAAATCTGCGCATATTTTCTCGAATTTGTATCAATTTTTGTCTATTGACACTATTTTTACGAAAAAGTAATGAAAATTATCAAAAATTATTGAATTGGTAACTAAAATAAGAGAATATTGTATTTACAAGCTGTTTGTCATTGATAACTTATGCGCTTGTGAGAGAACTTTCATGCCGTCTAGGCGGCAATTTCGAGAACTGTCTTGGCGCGAAATTCAAAAACAAAAATTTATTTATTAATATAATTATAATTATTGTTATAATTATTTTTCCATAGGAATTTAGATTTTTAAAACATGCAAACTCAAATCTTTTTGAAATTAAACAACTTATAAAAAATTGTTATAAAATATGAAGACATCGATCACTCCGAGTCTTCGACTCGGAGCAATCGATATCTTCATGTTTTCTAATAATTAAAGATGACCGAGTGATAAAATCATTATTTCATATTATAAGACTATAAAAAAAAATTTTTGTTAAATTATTTTTTATGAAAGTAATTGAATTATTGCGAAGAAATTTAAAAAAAAATTTAGTAAGTAATTGAATTCTTGTGAAATTTTCCTGTGAAAATAATTAAATGTTTGCGTACAATTTTATTAAAAATTTTTGCAAATAATTGAATTTCAAAGAAGAATTTTATTATTTATAAAAATAATTGAAATTTTGAACAGTTTTTAAAAAAAAAATTTTAATGTATATTGAATTTTGCAGAAGAATATTGATATTTACAAAAATAATTGAATTTTTGAGGAGAATTGAAAAAAAATGTTGAAAATAATTGAATTTCTGCGTAGAATGTTTTTACTTTTGAAGATAATTGAATTTCTAAAGATGAATTTTATTATTTATAAAAATAATTGAAATTTTGAACTGTTTTTAAAAAAAAATTTTTAATGTAAATTGAATTTTGCAGAAGAATATTGATGATTATAAAGATAATTGAAATTTTGACGAGAATTTAAAAAAAAATTTTCATGATAATTGAATTTTGCAAAGAATTTTATCAGTACTTTTGAAAATAATTAAATTTCCAGGATGAATTTTATTATTTATGAAGATAATTAAAATTTTCACGAGGAATTTAATACAATTTTTGAAAATAATTGAATTTCTGCAAAGAATTTTATTACTTTTGAAAATAATTGAATTTGTATGATGAATTTTATTATTTATAAATTTAATTGAAATTTTGACAAGAATTTTATTAAAATTTTTTAGAATAATTGAATTTTGGTGAAGAATTTTATTATTTATAAAAATAATTGAAATTTTTAAAGAGAAGTTTTAAAAAAAATGTTAAGAATACCTAATTAAAATTTTGCTAAGATTCTTATTAAAATTGTATTCCGGATTGTTTGATGTTAAAGTATGTGTTGTCGAGAAATGTGATTTTTATACAATTTCGTGTTTCTTTTTTTGTCGTTTTTCCAAAAATTTTATGCGACTTTTTTTGAGTCTTAAGGACGATAAAAATATTAATACATTTTTTGGTATTAATTACCATTTGCCCTATTTTTGGATCACAATTAATAATTACTCGATTTAAATAACAGACGAGAACAGACAATATATGAATAGCGTCTAATTGTCTAATTGTCGAATTGTCTAATTGTCGTTTAATCTAATTGTCGAAAAATTGAATTAAAAATCGAAGAAAGTTTGATAATTGTAAATTTAAAGGAGAGATATATAATTGCAATGGTTGTTTAATAGTGCGGAATCATATATAACCGATTGATATACAGTGAATTGTGATTAATGATCCGCCTGTCAATTACAATTACATTACAATCAATCTTTAAAATGAGAATTACTATATTCTCCGAGTTATTAAGTTCACATTGGGTCATCGTCTCGTCAAACTATTTATAAAATTACAAATAATTTAAGTGGTTACCATTAATAATTTTCTTGATTCGCGATTTTATTAGTGTGTGTTTATTACTTTTAATGGAAAGGTTGAAAAATATTTCTAGAGAGAGACAAGTTATATTCTATATGAAGATATTTTTATTCCACTTATCTTATAATTTTTATTTATTATTTTCGGAAGTAGGATTATTATTTTGCTTCTTTAAAAAAAAAATCTTCGGGGAAAAAACCTTTGGAAACTGATGGGATTTTAATTATATTTGCGAAATTTTTAGTTGTTTCGATTAATACTTTTGCTATTCTAGAGGAAATTTCTGTTCCAGAGGTAAAGGTTTTTCCTTGTATTATATTATTATTATTATTTTTTTTTTATTATAGAACATTTTTTCTATCATAAAATTTTCTTCTATTATGGAATTTTTTTCTATTGTAGAATTTTTTCCATTGCAGAATTTTTTTCTATAATAGAAATTTTTTTTTATAGAATTATTACTATTATTTTGCTCGTTTTACTGTTTTACGATCGGCATTCATTTTTATGCATTAATAAATATGTTTTCCACGTATTTTTGGCTTATCTGATAATAGACAGCGATCAATTGTATATGCGATCGCTATTTTCCGTTTCCTTGAAATCGTGAAATATGATATAATCCAAGTTCCCCGCGCTTTTTGCTACGCGATCTCTCTCTACTGAAGCAATTTTCCACTCCGTTTATGTACCACGATTGATCACATTTTACAGGATTATTCAGTGTTTATGACTGATAGAAGTTTTATAAGTTTTCTTTTTTCGACTTTTGCTGATCGTTTTTCTGTATTAAAAAAAAGTCTATTATGTCTTTCGAGTCTTAAAATGATGGAATTGGAAGTTTTTTCATCGTCCCATTGGTCAATTTTAGGCTTTTTTCAACTTCTATTCTTTACTGTAAAATTTTATGATTTTTCTACTGAAGAATATTTTTTTCTATGGAAAATACTTCAAATTTGTAGTCAAAATAATATATTTTTATTTTTATTATTATTATTAATTAAACTATTTTTTTTGTTTCCAAAAACATTGAATTTTCAACTTCATTACGAAGTGAGATGGCTCAGTGGGTTTACTGTTGGATTCGCGACAACAAGGCTTGGGGTTCGAGTCCCAAGTCTGGTCGCTTTTCCGAAAAATATTTAATCATATTTTCATTCATTTCTATTAATATTTATTATATTATAATAATAGTATTAATAATATTAAGTAATGGTAAATAATTAATAATAATAATAATATATTAATAATAATAACATTAAAAAAATAAATAAAATACGACGATAAATAAAATAAAATAAATACGACTTTAAAATTATCATCTTTCGAAATTTTTTGCTTGTAAAATGTAATGTTTACTGGCAAAATTTGAATTTTCGCAAAAAAAAAATAGTTTTTTAGGACTTGCAGTATTATAGAAACCTTTTCCTCGTCAGGATTTGTCGTGGGCGAAAAATGCAGCAAGAGGAGACGGACGAAAATAATTCTAAGTAAAAATAGTTTGCTCTCGCTCCTTCCTTTGTCTTCATGTGTATGTCTTACTTTCGTAATTTTGATTCTTGTCGGATAATCTAAAATTCGGGTTGTTTGTAAATTTTGCACACCTTACATTTCTCTTTTCAATTAAAAAAAAAATAAATGAATGAATAAATATATCTTAAATAATTAATGAGGGGAAATTTTTTTTGATTTTTGAAAAATCGGATTAAAAAAATTTGAAATATTTTTTCTGTTGATGTTTTGAGAAGCTTTTTTTTCTTTAGGAACTTAAATATTACGGGAAGAATAATTTGTTTTTGACGCTTAGCGTTGACGCTAAGAGACCTATTGGAAAATTAAATTAAATATTTTGGGAATAATTTAAAAATTATTGATCATTATAATTAGCTTAATTTTATAATTAATTATTATTGTACTTAGTAATTATTATCATACTTAGTAATTATTATCATACTTAGCAATTATTATTATCATACTTAGCAATTATTATCATACTTAGCAATTATTATCATACTTAGTAATTATTATTATAATTAGAAATTATATTATTATATTTAGTTTTTAATTATTTTTTTCTGGTATTCCTTTTTTGTTCAGAAACTTTACAACTGAAAAATAATTTTTTTTCTCTATAATTATAACTTTTGTAGAAGTTTTTCTTCGAATGATTGAAAATGCATAAAGTGAGTGTAAAAAGTCCTTGTGTTTTTTTAATATTTGTTTGGAACATTAGGTGAAGTTTTGAGTGAAAGCGCCTACGCCCTTTTAATCCGACATTCGCCCGATCGTGAACTTATAGTTGTCGGCAAAAGTTGTGCGCAGTTTCGCGCCAAGTTCCACTCACGTCAGTGCCGTATGAATGAAACACTTTCCTCTCCGGTGTCCTTTCGTCTATTATATTGTTTTTTTTTATTTATTATTACTTCTTTAATTAATATTTATTATTTGTTTCATTATTTACTTTATTTTTTTATCATTTGTTTTATTGTCATTTATTATTTAATTTATTTATTATTATTATTCATTCTTATTCATTATTTTTTATTACTTTTTATTATTTTTTATTATTCTTTATTATTTTTTATTATTCTTTATTATTTTTTATTATCTTTTAACTATTTTTTATTATTTTTTATTATTACTTCGTCATAGAGGAAGTATTTTTTATTATTTTTCATTATTTTTAATTATTTTTAATTATTTTTTATTATTTATTGAATTATTAACTATTACTTATTTAATTGTTCATTATTATTTTTTGAATTGTTTACTATTATTTATTTGATTATTTAATATTTCCTATTTAATTGTACTTAATTTACTTAATTTATTTATTTATTTATTTTTTTTTTTTATTTGAACTTTGAATTTATTATTTTTTTAAAGAGAATTTTTAGGGCTTTTTTCGAAATAGTGGAACAATTTTGAAATTCTTTTTTCTCTTCTCTCACTTTTTTACCGATGAAAAATTGTCCACTCGAGAGAAATCAGTTCCCTTAACGAACACCAGTCATTTCTTCGACATGACGTTCTGACATTTAGTTGTTAATCATGCCCGAGATAAATGCGGTTAGTTACCACTCGATTGTTTTATATATTCCTGGAACTTAATAGTGAATAGTTTTGAAATGAATTCTTGTTTGCTTCACAATATTGATGCGTGTGGATTTATTTTCTTCCTTTTTGTTGCTTTTTATTTTACAATTAACGAGCAGTTTTGACCTTCGTTTTGCTTCACTGGAGAGAATATATACGTATTTTTTTTCTCTTATTATTGTTTCTTAAAATATTCTTGCAACTATTTTTTTAAAGAGATTTCTCTTTTATTCAGATCTCGGATTTTATGAATTTGCGTCGATATTATTTTTATGAAAAAATAATGCAACTTTATTCGATTTGTTTTAATAAAATGCGACCAATTATTATTAATAATAATATAAGTAATAATAAAAACATAAAAAATAATAAAAATTATAATAAAAAATAATAAAAATAATAAAAAATAATAAAAATAATAAATAATAAATATTAAAAAATAATAATAATGAAAATAATAAAAAATAATACAATAAATAAAAATAATAAATAATAAAAGTCAAAATAGATTCACATCAATAGATTTTTATTGAATTTTTATACGGTCAATTATTTATGTGAAGGTGAAAAAAAATACGAGCATATAGAATTTATGTCGACACACACGAATATGTTTCGTTATATTATAACGTTAACAACAAAGTCGATGAAAACAATTTAACAGAAACTGACGTTTTTTACTGCCATCAATTAAAAAATATTGTAGGAAAAAAATTTTTCCTTGCTTAAAGGAATAATTAGCCGAAGCAACCACTCGTGACTTAAGTTATAAAGTACTAATCCTTCGCCTCCTGTGTGTCGATATAATGGTAACACCCATTTCCTAATCTCGTATATTTCCTTTGAATAGTCGAAAGTTATCATAAACTTTGTTAAGGGAATTTAAATTTATTCCAAGGTATTAGACGGGGAAAAAAAATTCTCGAAAAGAATGTTGTTAATATTGCAGTTTTGTCGATGAAAAAAAAATCAATCGTTTTTGTTATAATAATAGAGAAAATGTGATTTTGAGCAAGTAAACATTGGGAATTTTTTATTTTAAGCAAAATATTCTTTTGTTTATTATTTTATTGTATTATTTTTATTATTCATTTTTTATAATTAATTTTTATTGTAAATTATTGTAAATATATTTTTATTATTTATTATTGTATTCTGATAATTTTTTATTTCGGTATTTATTATTGATTTATATTAAAATTATAATAAGTGAAAAATTAATTAAGACTATGATTGTAATAAGTTGTATTATTAGAAATAAAATTTTTTTTTCCTAATTTTTTTGCATTTTTGTTTGTTTGTTTTTTTCGAAAAAAAACAAACAAAAAAAATGTAAAAAAATTAGGAAAAAAAAAGATTTATTAAAACTATGATTGTAATAACTATGATTGACATTGTTGTATTATTAGAAATAAATTTTTTTTACTAATTTTTTTTGCATTTTTTTTTTGTTTGTTTTTTTTGTAAAAAAAAATTGGTTGTATAGTGTTGCGTTAACAGAATCTCAGTGTATAATTAGTTGTTGGCGCGTCGACGCATTGATCCGCTTGTTCAAAGAATAACATACACGCGCCACTCGTCAGAAAACGAATAGTGACATAACCTTTTGTTTGACGATTAACCCCGTATGTCACACTTGTTCTTCTGTAAATTCACTTGACTTGTCATGCTCCTCATTCGTTCTTTTTCATTTTATCTAATTTTGTTAATTTTTTTTTACAATTGCCGCTTTTTATTCGATAATTGTATATTTATTTCGTAGGAGATTAGTGCTAATTATTTTTATTTATTAAACAATTTTACTAATTATTCTCTAAAAATAAGAATTAGTAAATTTTTACTAATTTTTATTTCATGACTGACTTTTTGCTTTTGAATTAGTAAATTTTACTTAATAAATAAATACTCAATAAATAAAATAAATTAGTGGAAATTACTAGTTATTAGTACAATTTATTTTTGTTTCTAGTTTTATTAGTAAAATTTACTAATTCAGAAGCAAAAAGTCAGTCATTAATTAAAATTAATTTTTTTACTCATTTAAATTTTAAGAGTTAGTAAATTAATTAGTAAACTAATTTGTAAAATAAGAAGTAAATTAATTCGTAAAATAAGAAGTAAATTAATTAGTAAACTGATTAGTATACTAATTCAAAAGCAAAAATTTCTTGACGGTACTTCAAAATTATTGAGAATTTTTTCTCATTTATATTCCAGGGAGTTGTGATTGGAAATTTTTGTAATTAATTGTAATTATTTAACGATAAATAAATTGGGACGTTTTTTTTAGGGAATGACTGTTTTACAAGTTTAGAAAAATCGTGTTATATAATTTCTGTCATTAAATTGGTTTTTTTTAAGTACAGGGCATAGAAAAGTTGTTTCTCTCTTTAAGCTACTCTATTTATTTGTGAAAAATGCTACTTTCATTTCAATTCGAAAAAGAAAAAATCGTTTATGTCGGTCCAATTAAAAATTATTTATGTAGCAGGTGGTTAACGTTATAATTGTCCTTATGTATCTGCTCCAGTTTTCTATATGAAATTTATTTCACAATTTCTTTTCTGATCAGTTTCTAAATATTTTTATCTCAAAACTTAATCAGTTGAAATCGACTGATAATCAAGGAAAATTAACTGCCAATCAGTTAATTTTTCAGGATTGTGAGTTGATTTCAATTATCTTCAAAAATAATAAAAAATTCTTCTCTGAAATTCAATTATTTTTAAAAATTTTAATAAAATTCTTGGCAAAATTTAGATTATTTTCAAAAATTTTCTTTAATTCAATGATTTTCAATCATTTTTTAATACTTTTTAATAATTTTCAATATTTACTATTTTAATAAAAATTTTCCAAAAGAATTCAATTATTTACAAAAAAAAATGTTGATAAAATTCTACGCAAACAAATTTTATTTAAATTTTATTAAAATTCGTGAAAATAATTCAATAATAGAAAAATTTGCTAATAAAATTCTGTAAGAGAATTCAATTTTCAGAAACATTCAATTGTTCAATGAATTATTTTTTTTTGTTTTTTAATAATTGAATTCTTCAGTAAAATTTTCTTATAAAAATTGATTTAAATATGAATTTTATAGTTAAAAACACCAAAATAATTGAATTTTGGAGAAAAATTACAAATGATTGCAGGAATTCAATTATTTTTAAACATAATAAAATTTTTCACAGAAAATCAATGATGTATTAACTTTTAAAAAAATTCTCCTTAAAATTTCAATTATCTTTAAAAATAATAAAATTTGTCTCTGAAATTCAATTATTTTTACAAATTTTAATCAAATGCTTGTAAAAATTTCAATTATTTTCAAAAAATTTTCCTCAATTCAATATCTATTTTAATTTAATAAAAATTTTTAAAAGAATTCAATTATTTACAAGAAATTTAGATAAAATTCTACGCAAACATTTAATTGTTTTTATGAATAATAGAACTTATCGCAGAATTTCAATTATTTTTAATACAATTTTAATCGAATTTCTCGAAAAATGTAATTATTTTTAAAAATTTTATTAAAATTCGTAGAAAAAATTCAATTATTGAAAAATTTGATGATAAAATTGTGTATGAAAATTAAATTTTAAAAAACATTTCATTGTTCTAATAAAAAATTGATTTAAATATAAATTTTAGTTAAGAACACAAAAATAATTGAATTTTGGAGAAAAGTTACAAATGAATGCACCAATTTAATTATTTTAAAAAATAATAAAATTTTTTACAGAAAATCAATAATGATCTTAATTCTAGTCAAAATAACAATTTTCTTTATGCATAATCAAATTCTTCTCTGAAATTCAATTATTTTGAAAAATTTTAATAAAATTCTTGGCAAAATTTTAATTATTTTGTAAAATTTTAATAAAATTCTTGTCAAAATTTGAAAAGGTTTCAAATTTAAATCGTTGAAAATTTGAATTTTTTTATATTTTTAACTAATACTATTTTTTTTTTAAATGAACCAAAAATATGTATCAATTAAACTTATATATGCACCGAAAAAAAAAATTATTTGATTCAAATAACAGATTAATTGAATATTATCAATTAAATATTTACTTGAATCAAATAATTTTTATTTGAGTCAATTAATTGGTTAAATTCATATTTGCTTCAAATACTGAAATTATTGGTTCAAATAACATTTAATTTACTGCAATAAATATTATTTGATTCAAGTAAATATTAAATTGCACGGAGAAAAGTATAAAGTAACTTTTATTACTTTTATAGTAAAAAATTTCCGGTAAAGCATTTCTGGTAATTTTTACTACTTTTGGAGTAAATTTTGCTACTTTCGAAGTAAATTTTACTAATTTTTACAAATATTTACTTCAAACGTAGTAAAATTTACTCCAAAAGTAGTAAAAATTATCAGAAATGCTTTACCGGAAACTTTATATTTTTCTCCGTGTGATAATAGTCATTTAATCGGTTATTTAATTCAAATAAATTTTTTTCAGTGTGCTTAATATGTTGAATATTTAAGTTTGATTTAAACAAAATATATTTGAATCAAATAAATCGTTTTCTCAGTGTAATAATTTTTAGAGAGAATCAGAATATTTTTTAGGGTCGAGGGGAAAAGTTAAAAATTTGTCTGGAAATCAGGGAAAAACAAAATTAAATTTTTGAGGCAACCCTGATAGACACATTTTTTGATTGACGAAATAAAAATAGAAAATGAGGATAGAGAATGGAGAATAAGGATAGAAATATAGAAAATGATAGAGATTTAGAGAGAGAGAGAGAGAGAAAAAGGATATAAAAATAGGAAATGATAGAAATTTAGAGAGAGAAAAAGGAAATTGATTTTAAAAATACAGAAATATGCATAGACGAAACAGGTGTTGGAATTGCTCTCGCACAGGTCAAACCGCACGAGGAAGTAAGAATTTTCTTGAGAATCCCGCATCGTGTGTTATCCACGTGGTCGGAATAGCGGTGCGGCCTCCATTGAATTTAGATTAAAGCCCTTCTCTTGCGGTCACCATGCACCCCGGGGTACCGCAGTAACGTGGTGCCCGAGTAGTTACACCCCACGCCCGACCAATCGACCCTCGACTCGACGTGTGCTGCGGTACAGCGTTGTTCCGTTCAGGAGAGGTTTGCCTATATTTAGCTCGATAAAAATATCCATCGCGTCTCCCGCATGACGGCCTCCTGGTCCGTCATTCCCGATTTAAACTTAAACCCCGCGCGCGCTCCTCAGACTTCAAAACCAACATCCAAGTCAACTTGGCGAGAGAGAGAGGTTTATATCGATTTTTGGTTTTATTTTCTCCTTCTTTTTTCGTATATTATATTATATTATTATGTAGAAGACAAGGCTACTTTACATATTTATGAACATGTGTACAAATAATGTTTCATGGTAATGCATCCTGTTAGTACAAGTCACTCAGGCATCACACTACTCGACACCAATACACGCGAGACAATCAACAAGTATAACGTAAAACAGTCTTTTCAGATTTATTCGTTGGGAGTTTCATTTTACCCCCTCTTTTTCCTTCGGTTCTTGTAATCAAGCTTTTTTGTCATCTTTTTTTGTTTTTGTTTTTTTTTTTTGGCTTTGACATTTTTTGTCATAACATTTCGTCATTAGTTTTTTCTATTTTTATTTTCAAGTCGATCATAAACTACGAAGCCCCGTTCTTTGAAAATTGTTTCTCCTGCCCCCCTCTCCTTTTATCGTAGTCAATAGTTTAACCCCCGTCTCCTCCTTAGAAAACTACGTAGTTTATGAACGACTACTATTTTTTTATACTATTACTTTTATACTATTTTTTTATTCTATTTTTTTGTTTTTCTTTTTTTTTTAATATTTTTGTCACTACTTTTAATTTTTTCTATTTTTTATTTGTTCTACTATTTACACAAAAGCTAAAGAGAATTCCCCTTGAGAATATTAAAATTAGTTGAGAATTCGATTAAAAATTGAAAGAATTGAAAGAAAAATTTTCGATCCCGGGAGGAATTGAACCTTGGTCTTTGGTAGTAAGCGGCATGCCTTAGCGACTACGGCTAGCGTTCTTCTTTTTGTTTTCTTTTATAAAAATCATTAAAGAGACGCGTAAATGTCCCAAAAGAGAATTTAGAACAATTTTTAAGGTGTCTGGCATTTAAAAATTCGACAAACAAATAAAATTTTTAATAATTATTAATTATCTATTATTAATTGTTCATTTGTATTATTACTCGCTGTATTCCGGTAATCTGTTCGCAGTTTGAAGTTAGTTGTTTTTGTTTTGCTTTTTTGTTTCCTAATTTTTTTTTTGTTGTAAATTTCTCTGTTTAAATGCTTTAAATTTAAAAATTAACAAAATTCTAATTAAATGATTTCTAGATTAAATAATAAGAAAAATTAATTAAATAAAATTTTTTGGATCGAAAATCATAATTTAATTTGTAAAATTCATTTAACATTCTAAAATATAAAAATAATGGAAAAAATTACTTAAAATAAAAAAAAAATTATAAATAATAAATTATAATAATAGTAGGTACCTAGTAATATTAATAATAATAATAAAAATAATAAAATAAAAAACTAATTTTTCACACAAAATTGAATTCTGAAATATTAAAAATTAAAATAATTACTCTTAAATTATCATAAAAAATTATTTTTGTGATAATATTTTTACAAGCAAAAATTTCTAAATTATTTTATCTCTGTAACTTTGTGTTAAAAATGGACTTTTTTTAATTTTAAAAGATAAAATTCTTGTTTCAAAAAAATGTTACAAGTTTTATAAATTTTTTAATTTTTAATCTTAAATAATTTTATTCTTTTATAGAATTTTAATAAAATTTTTCAAATTTATTAAATTCTATGGAAGAATTTTATTGAAATTTTTGTAAATAATTCAATTCTTTCAAGAAATTTAAAATTAAAATTGCATTAAAAAGTAATTAAATTGTAATAAGGAATCTTATGAAAAATTTTTGAAATTAATTAAATTATTTTGAAGAATTTTATTCAATTTTTTTTAAATAATTGAATTCCAGCAAAAAATTGTATCATTTATGAAAATAATTGAATTGTTTAGAAGACATTTTACTAGAATTTCGAAAAATAATTCAATTCCTGAGAAAAATTTTATTTTTTTTGAAAATAATTGAATTGTTTCTTTGAAAATTTATGATTTTTCAAATTAAAATTTTTGAAATTAATTAAATTCTTTCGAATAATTTTATTGAATTTTTTTTTTAAATAATTGAATTCCTGCAAAAAAATTGTATTATTTATGAAAATAATTGAATTGTTTCGAAGATATTTTACTAAAATCTAGAAAAATAATTGAATTCCTGAAAAAAACAATTATTTTTAACGAAAATAATTGAATTCTTTCTTTGAAGAATGATAATTTTTCAAATTATTTATACTTTGTTTTTAAGAAGTTTATTAGAATTTGTTAAAAACAATTAAATTTTTTTTCACTATTTAAATTGTGTTGACAATAATTGAATTATTTTGAAGAATTTTATTTTAATATTGTAAAAATGATTGATAAATTGTTTCAAGAAATTTCATTAAACTTTTTTGCAATTAATTTAAATTTTCCAAAAAAATTTTATTAAAATTTTGAAAATTTATTAAATTTTTCAGAAGAATTTTATTAAAATTTTGAAAAGTTATTAAATTCTTTAGAAAAATTATTTTTTTTAATAATTGAATTTTTGCGAGAAATTTGATTAAAATCTTTAAATTTATTAACTTTTAAATTATTAAAATCTTTAAAAATTATTAATGTTTAAATTATTAAATTCTTATTCGAGGAATTATATAAAAATTTGTAAAATTTTCTAAAAATAATTGAATTTCCTAATTTAAGACTGAATTTATTACACTCAAAAAAAAAACTAGTAGATTTGACTACTTTTTAACTACCCTGAGTGATTCAATAGGTCCTCAACTGAATTTAAAAATTTATATTTACTACCGAAAGTAGTAAAAAGAACTAAGAATTTAGTTGATGTAATTAGATTTTGTAGTTGTTTTTGCAATTTAACTACTTTTTTTAGTTATATAAACTATTATTCTTCAACTATATTCAAAGTAGTAAAATCAACTACACAAAAATTGTTAGTAAAACTAAAAAAGTAATTAATTTGACAACTTTCAACTCAACTAGGTAATAGTAGTTAAAGATTTCGACCGAATTTTTTTCAGTGTAAAATTATACTAATAATTAGCAATAATTATTCTTTTTATTATTTATACTATTTTTTTTTAATAACAACAATAACAAGAATAATAATTTTCTTTAACTATTCCCCGTCTCACACTCACGGATGTTTTCTTGTATAACTCGGCCCTGATTTTATTTGTCATTTCCCGTGAAGAAAAATATGTAACTGTTTTATTATTTTTTTTCCTTTTGTTTTCATATTTGTGTTAATATGTTTAGGATCTGAAAGTGACATCTTACGTATATTCCGCGACTAGCGACTATTTTGCCACGTGGCCTCGACGCGTCCATTGCATAATGATAACGTCGACAAAAGTTATTGTCGATAAAATAAAAACCAAGAGACAGACTTAGAAAAATGATAATAGTTGCATATTGGAGTAAATGATTTTTCTTTATTCTTTTTCTCTTTGATTTTTGAAGAAAAAATTGATTTTTTGACAGTTCTCTCAATTTTTTCTCTTCATCTTTGCGCAGAAATTTAAAGAATTAAAAAATTAAATAATTAATTAATTAGTCAAATTAATGGTTTTAAAAACTTGTTCTTAAAATCATTAATTTGACTAATTAATTAATCAGTTATCCAGGGTGGTCACAAGTTTAATGAAAAATTAAAAAATTAACTGATTAATTAATTAGTCAAATTAATTAATCAGTTAATTTTTTAATTTTTCGTTAAATTTGGGACCACCCTGGAATTGAATTGAAGGGGGGAGGAATTTTTTTTTTAGATTTAGAATTAGAAATTTTTGGGGGGAAAAATTTTGTTTGCGGAAAAAAGGGGAAAATGTTTTGTAATGAGAATAGAAAGGAAAGGCTGGTGGTACATATAGGTGGTTGGTATAGAGATGTATTCAGGGAAAACACGTGCCCTTGTTTTACTTTCAAGTTCTCGCATCTCGTCGAACGAGCGAAAAGGCTTGTGTTCTTGCCTTGCCTTAACGGATCATGCTTCACGCTTGTCACGCTTGTAACGTTGCTGCTACTCACTCTTGGGTATAATGTAAAACAGGAGATTGGAGGATGATCTGCCGAAGAGCTTGTGGCACGACTACCGATTTTTATGTCGCACTTAATCACTCGGAACATCGCGTCGTTGAATCTTTATTATTATATCGTATATGGACTATATAGTCGTGCACACGCATTGAATATCAATCATCAAATTATTAATACATTATTTATCAGGATTTATACACTATAGATAGATGCATATGCGTAAAATCTATGGAAATTGTAGAAGTGTGAATTGTCGCGTCTCGATTGTAGTGGAATTGCATTTTATGTAAATTAAAGAAAAAATTCTTTTTTTGTTATTCTCGTCCAGCAAAAGATACATCTCACACTTAAAGTGAGATTTATATTGTTTTGCCAGCAGCGTTCCGCACGCGCTCCGACATTCAATAATTATTATCTCGACGGTTAGTTGTCTCTTTATTCATGTAAACCTTGTGCACTATTTGTTTCTAACGTTAAATCTTGATAATTGAGCCCATATATTTTCAACATATCCGTTAGATTGCTTGTTCATTATTCTCTCGTCGAGTATTCTCGCTTTTTTCTATTCTATTTTTTTATTTTTACTTTGTTTATTTTACTATCGTTGTTATTTTTAATTTAGAAATTAAAGGACGAGTTTTGGAAATATTAGTTCATTTTATCATTAAATGTCGAATTTTGTTTCATTGAACTTAGTTGAGAAGAATTTAACTGCGTTTTTCGTAAATAGGAAGTATATTAAAGTAGAAGAAAAATTTGTGAACTATTACTTCTTTTTTTTTTGTTGGTACGAGTTTAAAAGTAATGCAAAAATAATGATATGCCGGTACTTAAATATATTTCTGTGGTTCGATGTTTTTCGCATTGCTCGTAACGACACGGAAGTATATGAACAAATGTGAAAGTGAAAGGTTTCGAAAGAAAGCAGAAGCACTTTTTTTTACAGTTGTTTGAAAATGATCTCTTCATTGCCTTTCGAGTATTTAAAAAAAAACAAGTTGTTCTTTATAACTCGAGTCTTTTTTTTTATTTAGATGATGTAAGATTTTCCTAGGATGGTACACTTTTCTTGTATATTTTCGTAAATTATTTTTTTCGAAGTCAAAAGTATATTTTTTCACTTGGAGAATCTTTTTTTCATTCAGAGAATTTTTAGATTGAGAAACGCTTGCTGTAAGTAATAGTTGGTATCAAGAGCGAAAAGTAGAATTTTCCGATGAGTTTGTCAGTTGCTGCTCTCGCTTCGCTCAAGCTGCCACTGACAAACACATCGGAAAATTCTACTTTTGTACTTTTGTACAGTGCCAAAAAGCATACTTTTCTTCACTAAATGCTTCAAAATGGTGTCTGCCTCCATAATAGTGTCAAAAAGTATACTTTTCTGCACTATGTGTGCCTGAACGGTATTTGTGCTTTAGTAGCAGTACCAAAAAGTATACTTTTCTGCACCGTAAGTGCCTAAATGATGTCTGCCTCCATAACAGTACCGAAAAGAATACTTTGTGGCACTACAGGTGCCTTAACAGTGTCTGTACCTCAATAAGAGTGCCAAAAAGCATTCTTTTCTTCACTATTCGCAACAAAGTCGTCAAAAAACACAGTAGAGAAAAGTATACTTTCCAGTATACGGAGTTGCATAAGTGAATTAAGGACTTCAGCTTTTCGAATCAGAGATTATGAACACATGATTCATTGCGGATGCAGGAGGAAAAAAGTGATTGTATCATTCTCAGATTTCATCTCCCGATGAGTCTTTTTCTGCCTCCTGTTGTTGTCGTCTTCTTTGATAGAAGCAAAACTGGTCGCGCTTAACCCTATGGAATTTCCGGCTGCCGATTAATAGAGTCGTACTGTAAAAGTGAGCAGGCCACACCGGGTGCAACGAGTCGCTTCTAAACTTGGCTTCCTTGCTTTCGTGCCTTTCGTGTTTACACCCGCGTCCCACTAGAGTGAGACAGAAATATAGAGAAAGAGAGAGAAGAAATTTCTCGTCGCCTGGAAGGCGCTTATACTCTGTATAATAGCGCCGGGAGAGAATCGCGGCGTTGGCGTCGTCGTCGTCGACGACGGTGTTGTAAATAGTAGAGACTCTCTCTCTCTCTCTCTCTTGTTTTCTATTTCTTTCTCTCTGGTACTCTCTTGTTTTCTCTCTCTTCTTACTTTCGTGCTTTTCGAGAGAGAGAGTTATCTCTTTCTCTCTTAAATCAGAGAGAAAGAGAAAGAGGAATTAAGAGAGTAAGAGAGAAAGAGTGAATCAAAGGGAAAGAGAGAGAGGAATCAAGAGAGTACCAGAGAGAAAGAGAGGGAAAGAGTGAACCAGAGGGAAAGAGAGAGAGAGCAAGAGAGAAAGAGAGCGAATTGGGGGAGTGAGTGGGAACGAGGAGAGAGTGTAATGATGAGGAACTCGAAGTCAGTGCAAAAAAGAGAAGAGATAACGCGATAGAAGAGAGGGTTGGCTAATTTCGTCCTCGCACGTGCGTGCAATGGACTTTTCATGCTTACGCAACGTGACACATCATTCTAGTCGTGCGCGCATGCGCGTGCCATTGCCTCAATTTATAATCTCCCTTCTTTCTTCCTTCCTTCCTTCCTTCCTTTTTTTTCTTCTTTTTTCACTCAAAAAATAATAAACAAAATCGACTCTTAATTTATTATACAAATTTATTTCATTACATACCGATCTCTATCTACCGAGCGATCCGTTTGATGAAAACTTATGTTAAAACCTATTTTATATGCACTATCCCTGAGCAAATCTCGCTCTATTATTCTCATGCTCCTCTAATTAGAACATTTACATGCTCACTTTATTCACGCTGCTTCTACTTTATTATTCTGTCGTCGGTACTTATGTTCTTTATTATATGTATATACGTATATATGGTAGGTGTAATTTTTGGTCGTTTAGTTCAAATTATAATAGAAAAGAATTTCTTTCTACCTGTGTAGAAAGAGCTCTTTTTTACTTCTGTAGGAAAATTTTGTTTTCTGTGAATATCTATAGGATTACACAAAAATGAAATGATTGTGGATTCAAACAGGAACTCTCAGCATCAATTATCAGTTGGAAATGAAAAATTTACTTAGAATAATGATTCTAAATTTTTTGATTTTTCTGTTTTTTGAAATCTTTCTTCTTGCATAAATTTTCAGATCGAAATTTTCATATTCAGTCCTAATATTAATCGATAAATTAATGAATTAAATTATTTGACACGTAAATATGTAAGAGAATCTGCATTTATATCCGCGAAAGGATTCGAAAATATTCTTCTCCCATATTATTATGACTTTCTTATTCGAAAATGATTTGGCATTTCTCATTTATACAATAAGTATATATACCTATAGAATAAAGTACACCTATAGACCTTTTGTATACTGGTTTTGCTTTATTTGTATATACATACACGTTACACAAGATAAAGAAACTTGTAAAAACAAAAGTTTCGCGAAGATTTCGCAGAAGAAATTGAACGAGTCACGTTTTTTCCCGCATTATATGGCCGTGTGTATATAAGTATATAATTTAAAGAGAAAGAAAAAAGAACATAAAAGATGAGGTATAGCGCTTATGACGCGCACATGACGCTCTTTGAATCCAGTGACAATAAATGACGCGAAAAAGTTGCAAACGATCTGATCGGTATGGCAAGTTGTGCGATTTATTCTCGACACAAGAGTTGAGTTATCCAGCAGCAGCAGCAAGAGCCACGCGGAGCAAGCAATCATAATATACACGCGAGTAGTGTATGTACGATTATGCAGCTTTGCATTTGGAGACCGGGGAGAGACCTTGTCCTCTTTAAGGCAATTAATGGCTCAATCAGGATCTGAGTGATTGAATCTTTATAAGGGCTTGGGCAATACGTGGCTGGACTCAATAATTCACAGAATGCGCACTTGTATGTGCCTGCATTTATTAACATGTGCCGACAACAACATACCTGTGTAATTAAGAATCACCTGTATGTGTAAGAAACACTAATTTCATGTAATTATTTAATTCAATAATTTTGAATTTTCAAATGCTTAACCCCTTAACAGTCCATGGCCCATATATGGCCACGAAAAGTCGTGCCACCTTTGCGTCTGTGGCCATATATGGCCATCTCAAAAAAAAAATACTAAACATGATTTGATTTTAGTAGCGAAGTACATACTACTGTTTTTGGGGTCGCTGAATCCGAATCTGAAGTCAGATTTAAAAAATTCAAAATGGCGGACCCAAAATGTTGACTTCGAAAAATAAAAAAATTTCAAATTCGCTTTAAACTCGTTACTTGGGGGGTTTTCGGGGTCTCTGATTACAAATATGATGTCAGATTTTTAAAATTCAAAATGGCGGATCCAATATGGCGGATAATTTCAAGATTGATGCGATTCGATTAAAATTCGTTTCTCGGGGGTTTTTGGGGTCGCTGAATTTGAATTTGATGTTCGTTTTACAAAATTCAAAATGTTGGATCCAATATGGCGGATAATTTCAAAATTTATGCGTTTTGATCGAAATTCCGTTCCCGGGGTTTTTTGGGGTCGCTGAATTCGAATTTGATGTTCGTTTTTCTAAATGCTAAATTTTGGATTCAATATGTCGATCAAATTTTTTGAATGTTGACAAATTTGTCTAAAATGTTTACTCAGGGGTTTTTGAGGTAACTTCATATTTTTTTCGCATCAATCTTGAAATCATCCGCCATTTTGAATTTTGAAAATCTGACATCATATTTGTAATTAGAGACCCCGAAAACCCCCGAGTAACGAGTTTTAAGGGAATCTGAAAAAAAATTTTTTTTTGAAGTCGACATTTTGGGTCCGCCATTTTGAATTTTTTAAATCTGACTTCAGATTTGGATTCAGCGACCTCGAAAACCCCCGAGAAATGAATTTCCCTTAAAACGCTTTAATTTTAAAATTATCCACCATATTTGGTCGCCATATTGGATCCGCCATTTTGAATTTTCAAAAATTAACCTCAAATTCGAATTCAGCGACCCCAAAAACCTTATATATGATTAAATCATATTTTTTTGTAAACTTTTTTTTCGGACCGTTTTTGGACCACAAGCGATTTTCAACTAGACTGCGAAGGGGTTAAGTTTGTTCTTTGTTTTCGAAATGCAGTTGCATTTACTGTTGCCGCACAAAAATTTGATTTTTCTGAATCCGATTTCTAATCGGAAGATGAGTTAAACAAAAAAAAAGGGTCAATCATTAGGAGTTACTCCTGTTTGACTCACTTTTCGAGTAGATTTTTAACCTCATTTTCAACCCAAAAATTCTTTACTCCCTTAATTTTTTTGATAGTTCAAATTCTCTTTTTTACATTGTATCATATAGTAGAGTAAAGATAGAGGAGTTGTAATGATAGTAAAGATAAATAGTAAAGATAGAGGAGTTGTAATGATACTGATAGTAAAGAAAAATAGTAAAGAGAGAGGAGTAGTAAGGATAGTAAAATGGGAATTTGATTCTCCAAAAAAACAGATGCATTATTTTTGTTCCAAAACTGAATGATAAGGAATAAAATTAATGTTGTTTTAATGTCGGATAATTTGATTATTAACCTTTCGGTTGACACTCTCTTTCTTTTGCGACGACTCGGCAAATTTCTGAATCTCACAAAAGTGTTTGGCGTGATTTTATGACACTCAATTCGTCTCAGTAAATTCCGCATGACAAGTAGTTATACATACATTTAAGTTTAACTGGAAATGTCTTACTTCTCGATGAAACTAAAGTTCACCGTGACGAATGTATAATGCGTGCCCTAGCAAGACAGACAGTAGTAGGCAATGTACATAGTTTTGCACTGCACACGCAGTGCGTGGCGGTCAGAGACAAGTGACGTTAATGTGCAATAAATTAACAGCCTCCCACACTGTCAACTTTCGTTCGCATTTTCCGTCTTCGATGCTAAAAAAATTCTCCTTGCAATAACTCTTCTTTTCTTTCTTACTTTCTTGATTCTTTCTTTCTTCTTCCTTTTTGCTTTCCTTCTTTTTACAATTTTAAATTTTTCTAAGTTTGCCCAATTGAGACAAAAAAAAACGTCTTACGATGCAACACTTTTAATAAACATTTTTTGTCTTTTGATAATCTTTTGATAATCTTAGGAAAACTGTGACTAATAACAGTCCATCAAAAAAAGAAGAGAGAAAAAATTATATTGTCATCGAACGAAAGTTATAAATCTTAATTCTAATGTGCAACGCTAATTGAGTCTATGAATAATTCATAAATCGAATAAATATCAACTACTGTATAAAGAGTTGTTGTAGAACAATAAATCATGTTAGGAAAGTCGAATACTCCTTCCGTTTATATTCTTAATAAAATATTTGCGGAAAACTCTTCAATTTTACAAATGTTAGAGAATTGCTTTGTACTCGAATACAAAAACCTACTATTAACTATTTTTTTACGATTAGCTATTAGTTACGAATTATTCCCAAAAATTTCCTAAAATTCCTCTTAGTATACAATTGAAAAAATTTTATTAAACTTATTTGAAACAATTCAGTTCATTTCAAAAAATTTTGAGGGATTTTATCGCAAGAATTAAATCATAAAATTCTTCTCCGAAATTTAATTATTTTCGAAATTTTTAATAAAATTCTTCGCAGAAATTCAATTATTTTCAAAAATAACAAAATTTTCATCAGGAATTCAATTATTTTAAAAAATAACAAAATTTTCAGCAGGAATTCAATTATTTTCATAAATTTCATAAAATTCTTCGCAGAAATTTAATTAATATCATGAATAATAAAATGTTCAAATAGGAATTGAATGATTGAAAATACAATTTTCAAAAAAAATTTTTGAAAAATTCAATTATTTAAAAAAAATTTAATTATTTCAAAAAGTTTTAATAAAATTCAGCACAAGAATTCAATTATTTTTATAAATAATAAAATTTGTCACTGAATTCAATTATTTAAAAAAAATTAATAAATTTTGTTTCAAGAATTCAATTATTTTCATAAATAGCAAAATTCTTCAGATTTACTAAATTCTTATGAATATTATTTTTAAAAAATATTCTTCACAAGAATTCAATTATTTTCATAAATTTCCATAAAATTCTAAAAAAACAATTCAATTATTTTCAAAAGTAATAAAATTCTTCGCAGAAATTCAATTATGTTTAATTTTTTTTTTAAATTCTTCTTAAAATTTCAATTTTTTTTATAAATAATTAAATTGCTCTCCACAATTCAATTATTGTGGTCAATATACAATATTAAAAATTATTAATAACATTTTTTGGCAAAATTTTAATTGTTTTTAAAAATTTTCCTCAATTTCATATGAATTCTATTATTTACAAATTTGTTATAAATTTCTTCGCAATAATTTAATTATTTGCAATAATAATAAAATTTTTTACAGGGTTTGAATTATTTTCATAAATAATAAAATTCTTTTTAGAAATTCAATTATTTTTATAAATAAAACTCATCGCAGAATTTCAATTATTTTTAATACATAATTTTAATCGAATTCCTCGAAAAATTGTCATTGTTCTTAACAATTTTATTAAAAATCGTCAAAAGAAATCAATTATTGAAAAATTTGTTGATGAAATTCTTTATAAGTATTCAATTTTAAGAAATAATTAATTAGTCAATGAATTATTTATTTTGTATATTTTAATAATTGAACTCTCGTAGAGCTTTCTAATAAGAATTCATTTAGAAAGTGATCTTAGTTAAAATTTTAGATAATTGAATATTGAATAACATTATAGTATGAATTTTTAGAAATAACTGAATTTCGAAAGTAATTTTTGAAAATTTTTATTTGTTGTAAAACTAAATTATATTTAAAAAATTTCTGTTCGAACGCTTTTAACAAAAATATTATTAATTAAATAGAAAATTTCTCTCAATACTAAAATCGAAATGATCAAGAAAAATCGTGAAATCATCGTAAAATTGTCTGCAAAGAAAAATTTTTTTACAAAAACCCTTTCTCTGAGTGAATTTTATCCAAGATTGTTGAAACTTTTTTCATTTTTAATACTGAAAAACCTGTCGTAGGCATTAAAAATAGCTTTGACATTGAATTACATTTTTATTTCTTATACATTAAAAATAACAAAAAAAAAAGAGAAAAATACATCTCTCTAAATAGAAAAATACGTTGATATACATTTAACTGAAAAACATTCTCAGTTTTATGGATCATAAAAGTGTCGCATAAAAAAAAATGGCAGAATCGTTTATGAGAAAGCAATAGTAGGTATTTTTATTTAATAAATATATTCATAAACAAATTTTTTTTTCATCCTCTCTTTAGAGTCTTTAAAAGAATCCGTTGTTGGACTTTGCGATGTATGATGTAATTTGATTTCACGCATGAGAATCATGTGTTCATCGTTCAAGGATATATTCAGTATTAGATGAGTTTTTCTAAAAAAAAAAAAAATAGCGTTTCAATTCAAATAAAATTTATATAAATTTTTAGACGGGGGAGAAAATAGTATTTAAGCAGAGAAACGGCTCTGAAGTCTTTTCGCATTAGACTCAGAAAATTTTTTTTTACATCAAAATTTTCATTTTCCTTTTGATAGATTTTTATTTTTATTGTATTTTCACATTTACAGTCGAACCTGTCGGAATGCAACTTCAAACATTTTTTTTTTATTCGAAAATGTCCACCGCAAAAATATTGTGAAGTAAGAATAAAAATATTACAAAATTGAATTATAAAACAAATTTTTACAAATTGTTTACTGTAAGAAAATTTTTAAAAAAATCGAGTTGCATTCCGACAGGTTTCACTGTAACAATAAGTAAAAGTGAAAATGAAAATAAAGTTAAAATCTATCAAATAAGTGAAAATAAATAAACAAAATAAAAATCTGTCAAAATGAAAGTAAAAATAAAGATGAAATTAGACATCTATCAAAATAAAAATGAAATCTGTCAAAGTAGGAATAAAAAAAGATTCCTATAGAAGAAAAATAGTATTAAGAGTGAATTTTCTTTTTTCTCTTTTTTCAATAATAATTTTCTTGTTGAGAATATGATTTTGCGTGTGTCCGCACTGTAAAGCCACGTGTCGTGAACATTGTTACATGCGGGTTTTGGGAATCAATCAGAGGTAGATTGCAATCTCTCTCTGTCTCTGTCTCACTCTCTCTCTCTCGGTGGACTAAATCACGTGGGCCGGTTCGAGTATAAGGGTGAGTTGCTTTTATCGAGGGGTTCGGTTGTATATAGCGAACCAGTATAATCTTCCAACCTATCATGTTGTCAGATGTCGCACGTTATAAATTATGCTTGTAATAATTTTACAGTTCATAATATTAATATATTCACTAATTGACTATAGTTTATGATGTTAAAATATTCATAAAACGATTAACTTTCACTTATATCGCATTTTCGATTCGATCAATTTTTATTGCAGGGTGCTGGCAATTTTTTTTTTTTTTTTTTTTTTGTTATAAAAAATAACGATTGAGTCATTTTGAAAATAAATAAAATTTTTTTTTTGAAAAGCACAATTTTTCCAAGGATATTAAATTGAGACAAAAAACGAATCGTTTGATATCCTTAGAAAAATTGTGATTTATTTATTTCATATTTAGTGGAGAAATTTATTCTAAGACTCGAAAAAAAAGATGAAGATGAAAATATCAAATAGGAACTCTCTAAATTTGATTATAAATTATAGAATTAGAAATATTGACGAATATCTTGAGATTCAATATGGAGACTAGACGCTACTCTCCACCTGAGAACGCCAAGGTCACCGCCAGATGGCAGTTCATTCCCTTCTTGGAATTTTTCCTGACACCTGGTGGCGACCTTGGCGTTCTCAAGTGGAGAAATTGAACCACAATTTTGACTCAGAAAAAACTTAGTTATAATTAATAAAAATGTTATTTTGAGATATTATTTATTAATTATTGATTAATTTTTTATTTCTAAATTTATGTCTCGAGGGGTGTATTTATGTTTTGATAATTAATTCTCCGTCATTTAGTTATTCCTCGGCCATTTATCAAATAGCGTGATTAGTGTATAGAGGGTTTAATAGGACTAGTGGGAGGATAATTTTTGTTTGATTTCGGCACAAAGTGTAATGAGTTATAAGGAATGCTGTCATCGTTTTGTGGTAATAGTTATACACTTTCTCGGGTATTATGACAAGAACGCGTGCAGCACGCCTAAACACCTGTAACTATATTATAATATTATGTGCAATACAGTTCGCGTGCAGTGATGAGTGACTTTTCTCAGCAACGGGCATTTGTCTTTTTTTTATCAGTATTTATATAATTATTATTTACTAATTATTAATGACTAATCGATAATTCTTAATTATACTAATAGGAATAAATAATGAATATTTGAATTGATTTTTTACTAAATTGAATTAGTGACTGAATTTTTGCTTTGAATTAGTAAATTTAACTAATAAATAGTAATTTCTGATAAATTAGTAAATTTTACTAAAAAATAGTCATTTCTGAAAAAGTAGTAAATTTTACTAATATATAGTAATTTCTACTACATTAGTAAATTTTACTAATAAATAGTAATTTCTACTACATTAGTAAATTTTACTAATAAATAGTAATTTCTACTAAATTCGTAAATTTTACTAATAAATATTAATTTCTACTAAATTAGTAAACTTTACGAATAAATTGTAATTTCTACTAATTTATTAGCAATATTTATTAATAAAATAATTTTTACTAATAAATAGTACTTTTTACTAATTTATTATCAAAATTTACTAATTCAAAAGCATAAAGTCAGTCACTAATTTAAATTAATAAATATTTTTACTAATTCAACATTTAGAGAGAATAATAATAACAACAATAATAATATTAATAATAATAATAATAATTTCAATTAATAATTAAATAATATAGGATAAAAATTATCCGTATAAATTAAATTACGTTCATAACTTTAACCAACGTGTCCGTAAATTTTAAATATCATTCCAATCACATATGTTCACTTTTATTTCTATGTATAACCCCGGAAATGTTTTAAATTTAAACCATCTGGTAGTATCGATTTTTTTTCCAATTCTCGAACGATTTTTGATTTTACCATTATTATTTAGGATCAAAATTAACACTATACTGTGGATTTTTTCCATAATTAATTAAATTTAGACAATCAATAATCAAATTTATTAAAATTTAAATTTAATTAAAATTTTATTCCATTTAAATAGCAGGCGAAAAAATATTTCAATTTTAATTGAATTTTTAATTTTACTATAAATAATTTTTTATTTTACTGTAAATTTAATTGAAATTTCAATTTCTTTGTAATTTGAATTTAATTTTTAAAATTTACTGTAATTTGAATTCTATTTTATTCAAATTTTAAATCAATTTTCAAATTTAATGTTATTTTAATTCAATTTTAGTCAAATTTTTTCAATTTTTAAAAATTTTTTTCAGTTTTTAATTTTTATTCACTTTATAAAAAATTTAATTCAATTTTCAATAATCATATGCATTTCTATGCAAATTTTAATTGAATTTTCAATTTTACTGTAATTTTAAATCAATTTCATTCAAAATTGAATTCAATTTTCAAGTTTATTGTAATTTTAATTCAATTTCACTCAAATTTTCATTCAACTTTCATTTTTATTATAAATATTCAATTTTTAATTTTTTTAATATGGATTCAATTTTATTTACATGTAAATTCAATTTTCAATTTTTCTGTGATTTCAATTCAATTGAATTCAATTTTATTCAAATTTTAAATCAATTTCAGTCAAATTTTCATTCAACTTTTGTTTAATTACAATAAATTTAATTTAAATTTCAATTTTTTTGTAATATGAATTAAATTTTATTGAAATTTATATTCAATTTTACTGGAATTTGAATTCAATTTCATTCAAATTTGAATTAATTCAATTTCAGTCAAATTTGAATTAATTCAATTTCATTCAAATTTTCATTCAGCTTTGGTTTTTAGTAAAAATTTAATTCAAATTTTAATTTTTCTGTAATATGAATCCAAATTTATTTAAATTTTAATTTTTCTGTAATATGAATTCAATTTCATTCAAATTTCAATTTTTCTGTTATATAAATTCAATTTTATTCAAATTTTAATTCAATTTTCAATTTAACTGTAATTTGAATTCTGTTTCATTCAAATTTCAATTTAATTTTCAAGTTTATTGTAATTTTAATTCAATTTTAGTCAAATTTGCATTCAACTTTTGTATTTAATATAAATTTAATTAAAATTTTTCTATAATATGTATTCAATTTTATTCAAATTTGAATTCAATTTTCAATTGTATTTAAATTTTAATAGTTTCTGAAGTTTGCGAAAATTTTTTTTTAATCCTAATGTCGTTCCGATTTTCTAAATCTGAATTTTAGTAAAAAAAATTAAAAATTGAATCAATTATTAGCATTAGTAAGAATATTTACTACTCTTTAAATTTGAATTAGTAAAAATGTTTACTAATTTGAATTAGTGACTGACTTTTTGCTTTTGAATTAGTAAATTTTATTAATAAATAGTAATCTTTAGTAAATTATTAGTAAACTTTACTAATTAGTACACTTTACTAGTAAATAGTATATTCTCTACTAATTTATTAGTAAACTTTACTAATTTAAAAGCAAAATGTCCGTCACTAATTTAAATCAAGAGTCAATTTTTGGTAAAATATTATTATATTATTTATTATTATTATTATTATTTATTATTATTATTATATTATTCGATGCCTTAAATTCTCATTTACTAAAATTTTAGTGTGAAAAAGAGTAAAAATTAGTATAAGAATTTTTACCATTTCGGATTAGTGAGTAAATTTTTCCCATTTCAAATTTAGAAAGGAGGAATAATAATCGAAACGATAAAAATACACCATAAATATTGACGAGAAAATTTCAGTTATCGAATATGTAAGAGGAAAATTGAAAGAATACATCTATAAATATTTTTTTTTTTTTTGGGAAGAAAGAAAAAGTGTTTATAGCTTCCCTTTTTTGGAGTACACATGTGGACATACGGACGTACAGAGGCACTCGCATATAGAGACGGGTTTTAGTTGAATTTGTGTCTATATATAAACTGAAAGGGGGGCTAGCATGACTCCCTGGCATTGATCGCAGTGCCACCCCATGAGCAACCCCTAATAACACCCTCTTTTCTCCCTCGAAGCCACCCCCGTCACCCCAACTGCGCCCTTTGCTAACCCAATCTGAGACCCCTGCAAGCAGTGGTTCTCAATTCATTTTGCCAGCTGTCCAGTCAGCTGATCGTGACTCTGAAACGGCACGACGCGTGTGACTGGTATCCGCGCCCATTAGCTTTGCAAACTAAACCCATTAACCCGAGCTTAATAACTATCACTGGTCCAGCTTGCTCGACCACTAACCCCCATCTAACGTATAAATTGCACTGATATACACATTCTCTGATTTTGGTTAGCCCGACCGACCATTAAACTTTAGTTGTCTTTATTTTCAAACATCTTTATTCCTTAATGCCACTTGTCACTAATTCACCAATTCACTAATTCACTAATTCAATTCTTGCAATTGTCGAATTGTATCCATTTCAGAGCACTATCTCAATTTTAGTTTCTCTTATTTTCTTCTTATTATTCTTATTATCTGAATTTTAATTAGTTACAATTTACAAATAACTAATAAAAGGATAATCACCGACTCAAATATTATTTTACTAACAAAATATTATTGAATATTTTAAGTAATATATATATGTAACTTATACTCGATTAGTAAAATTTGATTAATTTTGTAGATATTTACTTGTTAATAATTATTGATTTTCTACTCATAATTAGTTATTTTTTACTAATTGATGAGGCAAACAGTCAGCCATGATTTTACTAATAATTCGTTATTTTTAACTATAATTCAGATTTAGAGAGAAGTTTTTTCTAATTTTTTGAAATTTTTTCTTATAATTTCTTATCCGTTTGCAAAAATAGCTAGAAACTACTTTCTATAAAGAATATTAATTTTTTTTTTTATTTTAAATAGTTTAATTCTTGACGAACAATCAGAAAATAATGTCTTAAAAATTATTTAGTAAATAATTTTATACTTGTAAACTCTAAAAATGATTTAATCTTAGTAGATTTGCTTTGACAATTTTTACAATTAATTGAATTTAAAAAAAGTTTTTAGTTTTTTTTAACAATTTTTATACAATTTTTTTTTTAAATTACTTGAATTTTAGAATTCACATATATGTAATTGAAAAATTTTAAAAATAATCAAAATTTCATAAAATTGAATTGCAAACAAGTGGATTTCAAAAAAAATTGTAGGTTAACTTTTATTTCGTTAAATTGTTGAATTTTTTAAAGAACTTTCTCAAAAATTATTTAAAATCATTGATTTAGAGGTAAATTTTTGTTTGAAAAATTCTAAAAAAAATAATTGAACTGAAACCATGAAAATAATAAATTTTGGATAAGTTTCAGTAGCAAACTTTATAGATTTAATATTATCGAATTTCAAAGGGTAAGAAATTTGAAGTTTTTAAAAATTTCAATTTGAATTTAATAATTTTTCTTAATTATTTGATAATTTTACAAAAAAAAAAAAAAAAAAATTCCAAAAACAATTTAATTTTATTAGAGTTGCGTCTTTAATTTTCCTTAATTTTTTAATTTCAAAAAGTTTCAAAATTTGAAGTTTAGAAAATTTGAATTTTAACAAATTTAAAGTTTTTGAATAATTTTTGGTGAAAATTTTTTGAAATCAAGTTTTTATTATATATTTAATTAAGAAATCTTTGAATAAGAGAAATTTTGTAAAGTTGAATTGTAAACAAGTGGATTTCAGAAATATTTTAAATGAACTTTTTTTTCCTTATAAATAATTGAATTTTTAAAGAACTTTCTCAAAAAATTATTTAAAATCATTGATTTAGAGAAGAATTTTATTTAGAAATAGAAATTCTAGAAAATAATGGAATTAAAATTTGGAAAATAATTTTGGAGATGTTACTGTAGGAATTTTAATAGATCATCGAATTCCAAAGGGGGGGGGTTTGAAATTTGAAGTTTTTGAAAATTTTAATTTCTATTCAAAAATAATGATGATTAAAAATATTTAGCTAAAAACAATTTTTGATGTTTCGAATTTGTTTTCAATTGAAGTTATTGAGAAGTGAATAATTTTTAATTTTTAATATAGACACATTTTTTGTGTGTCAAATAATTTTTGGAGTGAATGAGAAAAATATTGTTTAGGTTTAGAGTCAGGGAAACAGTTAAAATTCTGCTTAGAAATCAAATTTCTGTCCCAAACCTGATGTAACAATAAAAATTGGAATAAAAATCAGTTTCAGGGAATTGAATTTTGGATTTGAATTGTTTGGTAAAAATGAGTTTTTTGGGTGAATGATAAAATTTGAAGTGCGATCTTGAACTTGGAGGGAAAATCTTGTTAAGGAGAGTGTACATATATATATATTCAGAGTCGCAGACCATATCATGCGGCGGTTAAACGCATGGTAATTAACGTCAAAATGATATTACTTAACACGCTAGTTTCCCCGAGACACGAGAGTGTGTGTACATAAACATATCCGTGGCGACGCATTCAGTTAGTTAGATATTTGAAGACAGTGCGGGATTTACTAAGAAGGAAGTACAGCCGTGATTAATTGCAAACGTGTGCTGCTGCCCTTGTTTGCTCTTAAATAGAGAGAACTCGTCCCTTTTTGGGGATGAACTTCATTCATTTCTTTCAACACGCACAAAAAGTCATCATCTCTTTTTCTTTCTTTCTTATCGCCAATACAAAAAAAAAATAAAATACAATGCAAATTTATTGTTTTACGAACAATACAAAATTACATATACAAAGTTAAAAAAGTTTTACTTAAATTCAGAGGGCTTTACCTATAAAAGTAAAAATTAGCAATTAGTAAAATTCTGTACTAAAATAAGCAGAAATTTGAAACTTGAATAAAATTGAATTAAAGTTGCAGTAAAATTTACAATTGAATTAAAATTATAGTAAAATTGAATGGTAACTATGATAGGGAAATAAAAAAGCGAATGAATAACAGAAAATATCAAATAACAAAAAAATGAACAGCGAAGAAATAATAAAATATAAAAAGCATAAAAAATACCAAAAAATACCAAATAACAAGAAAATAAACAACGAAGAAATAATAAAAAATAAGAAACAACAAAGAAATAAAAAATAAAAACAACAAAAAATGAGAAATATAAGAATAACTAATAGAAAAAATAATTAAACTTAAAAATTGGTGTTAAGTGCCTACTAATTTTAATTATAGTGGACTAATGAATAATTTTTTTAATACTAAAAAACGAGAGAGAAGGAAACAGAAGTATTGTCCAATCAAAAATAGAAACAACAAAGAGAAATCAAAGAATAACTAATAATAATGGAAAAAATAATAAAATAAAAATTTGTTTCGTGGACTCTTGAATAATTTTTTTAGCATTAAAAATTGCGATAGAGGAAAAAAAAGTATTGAGTAATATTCTTATAATATTGATAAAATTATTATGCATTTACTTGGGTAATTTATAAATATATGCATCTAATAAATTTTTTTCCACTTTTCTCTCTCTCTCTTGCTCTCGTGTGATAAATAGCTGGCAGATTAGGTTATCTTTGATTTGACTTACATCAGTGCCATTCATATGTTAACGTCTGAGAGTAGATAAGTCTTCCCACGATTGAATCGTAATAGAAGACGAATCCATTGTTGGATTTGTGCTTCTGGGAGAATGAACAGCTAACAAGGTGTAAGGGTATTTCTCTCATTTATCGTTTTCTTTTAAGCTATCATATACACTATATCTTTCACCGCAGCGAATAAATATATACATTAACGTCGATATATCGCAAAATCAAATCGCAAAATTTTTAACCTTTCACATTGTTTCTGCTTCCTTACAGTCGTTTAGTTTATAAGTCAACATTTTTTTTTCTATTTATTTAATACTGTATATTTATTAATAATCTATATTGATAATTATTTACTTATTTTTAATTATTATTTACTACTCTATTAATAATGATTAATTATTACTAATATTATTAGTTAATGAAAAATATAATATTATTAATTAATAAAAAATATAATATTATTGATAATTAAAAATAAGTGTAATTATTAAACTATTATTATTAATACAGTATTATTACTTAATTGCATTTATCGTAATTTTAATATTCGCATATTAATTCTAGTTATTAGTCCACACACAAACTGTATATATATATAATTATCATTATCGCCTCACCACTTGGCTTGCAAATTTAATATTAAAAACGATATTTTTCTAATAATTTTCTCTTTTAAAAATGTGTAAGACTTTTGAGTAAATAGTTACTTTATTAATTAGAAAAGTAATCAATTGATTAAAAATAATTTTTTATTTTTCTCCCAAGTGAATGAAAGTTTAGAGTATAAAAGTTTAGAAAGAAGTTGAATTTTTATGCAAATTCTTTTACTTAACTTTTTTCTACGTTTAGTAACAGTTACTTTACTGACTACTTACTCTTCTACTTTCATTGATATTTTTGGAATAAATAATTATAATAACTTTATTAATTATAATAAAAAAATATATATTACATTAATTATATTAATGTATCTACTAATTATAATAATTAATTTATAATAAAATACATATTTGGAAATAAAAATATAAAAATTATAAAGAATATAAAACGAAAGAGTAAAAAAAAATAATTTTCCATTGTTAATAATAGCAAAAGATAATAAAAAAGTATTATTAAGTATTAAAAAGTATTAATTAAAATAGTAAAAGAATAATTGGGCAATAATTAAATAATTACAGAAAAATTATAATAATATTAATAAAAACAAAATTATAAATTTTCATATCATAATTTATTAATTATCAATTTATTAATTATCAATTTATTAATTATCAATTTATTAATTATTAATTAATATTAAAATTATTACAATAATAGTAAAATATAGTGGATAAAATATTAAATATTAATAATGAAGGAGAAAAAAATTGTCTCGTGGAGATTTGTTGGATAGAAAAAGTTCGAATAGCAAAAGAAAAAAGCAAGAAAAAAAGAAAGAAAGAAAGGGAAAGTGGTAAAGAAAGTTTTAATATGTAAAAAGTGATATTGTGATATGATAAAGATTTGCCAGTCAAGTTGTGGGTTAATTTTAATTTAAATTTTATTGAAATATGCATGATACACGTGACACACACAAAACACATTGTACACAGCACCCTAACATGACCTCTCGGTCTGGTCTGACAGATCGTTGCCTGTCCCCAGGAGGCACACACCATTCATGAACCAACCGGACTACCGACTCTATGAGCTGAACAAGAGGTTACAGCAACGCACCGAGGTGAGTAAACTCAATAAATTTATTATTCATTTTACATTCTCCTGTGCTCTAATATCTCGCATAATTCCAAAATTAATAATTGATGCTCATTCCGTTTTATTTTCGAAATCTTTTTATTTATTTATTTACTTTTATTTTTTTATTCATTTATTCATTTATTTACTATTTTTTATTTCAATCTTTATTTATTGCTTCCTCATAAAGGAAGCTTTGTATTTTATAAATTTATTTACATAAGGTAACGGGACTAAATTACCAAAAATAAATACTAAACGATTATTAGTCCTGTTATCAAATAAATATTTACTTGAATCAAATAATTTCTATTTGATGCAAATAATTGTTTCCTTGAGTCAAATAATTTTTATTTGATTCAATTAAATGGTATTTACTTCAAGTAAAGAAATTATTGCTTCAAACTGGCTTGGTTCAATTTATTGGTTATTTGAATAAAATAAATTTTTTTTCAGTGTAGTCAAAAAATTATTAGTAAAAAAAATACTGAAATAGTAGAAAATAACTAATTATTAGTCAAAAAATTACTAATTGTTAGTTAAAAAAAACTAATTATTAGTAAAAAAAATTACTAAATGTTAGTTAAATATAACTAATTCATAGTCAAAAAATTACTAATTGTTAGTAGAAAATAACTAATTATTATGTATAGTAAAAAATTACTAATTGTTAGTAGAAAATTACTAATTATTAGTAAAAAAATGACTAATTGTTAGCATCAAAATAACTAATTAATTGTAAATAATTAACTACAATAATAGTCAAAATAATTAAATTAATTACCAACAATTTCAATTATTTTGACTATAATTTTACTATTAAAGTTTAATTAATTTTTAACAAAAAAAAAAAAGAATAAATAACTTTCGGTTGAAAAATAATTTCTAACAGGATAATAATTTTTATTGTAATAGAAGTAGAATTAAATTTTAGTAAAAATTTAGTAATTTTTAGTAGAAAAATAATTATCAGTGGACAAATAACTATAGATTTCAATAGAATAATTTTTAACAGAATAATAATTATTATAATAAAAATAAAATAAAACTTTAGTAAAAATTTAACTAATTTTTAGTGGAGAAATAAATAATTATAATAATTTAAAAAAATTTTTAAACACATGTCATATTAACTTGAAATTTGAAAAGAATTAGTTCAAGTTCCTATCAAATTTGTTTGATTTAAAGATTTAAACAAAAATTGAGATAAAAATTATTTGATTCAAGTAAATATTTGTTTGATAATAATTCGTTATTTGAATCGTATCAATTTTTTTCAGTTTATTTTATCAAATTTATTTCTATGAAATAATTGTTATTTAATTCAATTTAAACTTATTTACGTCAAATTCGAAAATAGTTAAAAATATCTACAATTTATTTGATTTAAACAAAAAAATTAGTTGATTCAAGTAATTTATTTATTTGATAACAATCAAGTAATCAGTTATTAGAATCAAATAATTCTTTTTTTATTGTCAATATTATTATTATTTATTTATTTAACATTATTATTATTTATTTATTTAAAATTATTAGTATTTATTTATTGAAAAGAAGGAAAAAATTATATTGTTATAATATAATTATTGTTTTTGAATATTATTAGTAATAACAATATTATTTTCATTATTCCTTTAATTATTTCCATTATTATTATTTATTTATTTATTTATTTTAATCATAAATATTAATTCTCATTATCATAAAATTCGCTGATTTCTTGAAAAAAAAAAAATATCAATGGCAGTACAATTGGCAAAGTTCAGGGTTGATGTTTATGTATACAAGTGTAAATATATATATATAGAAGCGTAATAAATATGCAGTCGAACCTGTTTAAGTGAGCGTGCAAAAGGGACTACCTACTCAAACAGACATCTCACTTATCCGGTAATACAACCATTGAAGATTTCTGATATAGAATATTGTTGGGAACTTGACAATATTTTCAGTCATTAAGCTCACGCCCCATCCCCCTTTCGCCCCCTTTTCAGGTTTGACTGCAGTCAAAATAAATAATTTAAATAAGTACTATGTCAATAGAATTATATGGTTAAATTATGAATTATATTTAGATTTACTGAATATTATGGTAAAACATAAGTAATTTTTGGTGAAAATCTTATTTGAATTTTTAGCTTCAGGCAATTAGTAAAAAATAGTATATTGTGCAACAAGTACAGAAAGAAGCTGTTTTCCGACGAGTGCAAAGTTTGCTGTCCCGAGCGAAGCGAGGGCAGCAATTTGCACGAAGTTGGAAAATCTTCTTTCGTACGTGTTGCACACAGTACTTTGTGCAACACCTTTTGGTTTTGATAAAAAAAGCTGTTTGGAAACGCTAGTTGACGCCAACATACGTACTGTTTAGCAGGGTTTGGAACGTATGTTACCGCACGTAATATTCGTGGTTTTTACGCGTATATTACTGTAAAAAACAGGTATTCTACAAATAGAAAACAAATACCTATGTACATCACCAAAAAAACCCAAAAGTTTAAGAACTTTGCCGCACTAGTGCAGCAAAGTAAGCACTTTGCCGCACTAGTGCAGCAAAGTAAGCTCTTTGCCGCACTAGTGCAGCAAAGTACTGTTTTGCGCCTACTTTACAGGCATGCAAAGTATTACTTTCCTTACAGGTGTTGCACAAAAATATTTTTTTATTTTAGAACATGGCATAATTTTAATTGCTCTTGAATTAGCAAATTTCGGTAATAAATTAGTACAATTAACTATAAAGAAAATTTTACAAATAAATCAGTAGAAATAAATATTTATTACTAAAATTTACTAATTTCAAAGCAAAAAGTCAAATTAGTAAACATTTTTTCTAATTAAAATTTAAAGAGAAAGCGGAATAAAAATTTTATTTAAAAAATACGGAATTTTTTGTGAAGAGATAATTTTTAGCAAAGTGATAATTTTTATTATAAATAAGAAACAGAATAAAGTTTTAGTAAAAAATAAATCACTTTTCAATAAGAAATAAAAGTTTAGTAAAAAAACTAATTGTCAGTAAAAAAAATAAGTTTTAGTAGAAAAATAACTAATATTCAATTAGAAAAATAATTTCTAGTAGAATTATAAATAAATTCTTAATGGAAATCTAGTTTAAAAAATTATTTAAAAATTCTAATTAAAAACTAAAATTTAATAATTATAATTTTAAATTGTAATTTAGAATTATAATTTAGAATTATAATTAGGATTATAATTTAGAATTTTAATTTTGAATTTTAATTCTGAATTATAATTATAGAATAATAGTTTGATATTTATAATTATAGAATTATAATTTAATATTTATAATTAAAAAAATTTTAATTTAGTGATTGCAATTTAAAAATGTGTTATATATTTAAACGAATAAGTATAGAATGTAGCTTCACAGATCATTACTTGTTGATAATAAGACAAGGTTCCTTTTATGGGACACCACCACAAAGAACTTAATGTTAAATGGCACCGGTTTACTTTTTTTTCGACCCTTATTTATATATATATATTATCGTGATTTTCTTTTCTTTTGTACGATGATTAATTTTCGCCAATTTAATTATATCAAGTCTGCAAATAACTAAATTTTGCCTCTGACGTTTATCGCAGAGAATATACGTAGTCGTATTATATGTATAAAAGAGCAACACTGCTTTTTCTTTAATAAAAAAAATATTTTTGCCCTCGAAGAAACAGAAATTAATTAAAAAAATTTTAAATATTTTTTTTAAAAAAGAAAATAATTATAAATAAAAATTTTTTTTTGCGACAAAAAATTGTTCTTCAGCTAAAAATTATTTTTTAACTAAAAACTATTTATTTCTCTACTGAAAATTAGTTATATTTTTACTAAAGTTTTATTTTAATTTTGTAATGATAATTATTATTATTCTGCAAACATTTTTCTACTGAAAACTTAGTTATTTGTCCACTGACAATTAGTTCTTTATTTTTAAATAACAATTAATAATTTTTTACTACACAGAAAAAAAATTTTTTTTTATTCAAATAACGATACTAATTTGAACCAATAATTTTATTATTTAAAGTAAATTAAATCAAATAAAAATTATTTGTCTCAAGAAAATATTTATTTGAATCAAATAAAAATTATTTGTCTCAAGAAAATATTTATTTGAATCAAATAAAAATTATTTGATTTAAGGGAACATTTGTTTGAATTAAATGAAAATTAATTGGCTCAAATAAAAAATAATTTGACTCAAGTAAATATTTATTTGAATCGAATAAAAATTATTTGACTCAAGAAAATATTTAATTGATAATAGTCAAGTAATCGATAATTTGAATCAAATAATTTTAATTTCAGTGTAAAAATTATTTATTTTTAACTAATTCAAATTTAGTGAGTCAATAAATCATTTAATTGCACCAATTAAATTTTCTTTGATCGAAATAAATTCAGATGGATCACTAAAGAAATATATGAACCACTTCATACAGAATATCATTCAATAATTTTATTGAACGACTCAAAAAAGAAAAAAAGTACTAATTAAAAATTAGGCATAATTGGCAAAAGTAAAGAAAAAAAGAGAGGCGTGTGAAGGAGTTAACGTGCTTCTACTTTATAACGCGTTCATGTTTCTTCCACCATTAATCTTCGTTCGAATGCACGTGACAAGCTGGACACATCCGACTAATGTTCTTTCGTGTTTTTCGTATTACGTCCCGGCAATCAATCCTTTTCTCACTCATATACTTTGCGAATATATGATGACCAGTAGCTTCCTTTTTTCTTCCTTACATTAGTTATTTAATTATTTTCCCAACTTTGTATCGAAACTAAATTTTCAATCATTTTTTCTTGTTTATTATTTTTGATTTTCTTTTTTGTTCTTTTTTTTTTGAAAATTAGATTGAAATCTAGGGGGAAAAAAGATAAAAAGTATTGTCAATGTATAAATATAGTGAAACCATCAAAATTTTCGCATCGACCTCGACAACTTTGTAACGTTTTGCAAAGTTAGCTCGACGTGGCATGTCCACCAGCGATAAATCATTTTTGCTCCCTGACTATCGTCAGATCTCGACCGCTGTCAGCGTGCGTGTGCAAAGTTCAGCGTCATTTCTTCCACAGTTAACTTCAGGATTGAATTAATCGATCATGTAAACCCCCGAGGATTTTTATTTTTCTTCAAAATATTTATTCACGGGAAAGAGATAATTTTTTGGTGGATTTTGAAGAAAAAATTTAGTTAATGACGATTTTCCTAAATTTTCCAAATTTATTTTATTTAATTTTTATTTTCGTATTTTTTAAAATTGAAATTTAGATCTTTTGATTAAATTAATTAAAATTAAATTAGAATTCTTCAAAAATACAAGTAAAGAAATAAAATTCATTAAATTATAAAATTTATTTCAATGAAATTTGACAAAATTTTCAACTATTTCAATTATTTTTAAAATTGTTTTCAAAGATACAATTATTTTCAGAAAATTTTAATTACATTTTTTCAAGAAACAATTTTTTACGCAATTTCTGAATTAAATTATTAAAATTTCAAATAATTTCAATGGAAAACCTCATGAAATTTAATTATTTTTGAAAGTTGTAACTTTCAATTATTTTTTTTAGAATTTTTGATAATTTTTTAAAATAAAAATTTTAATATTTTTATACTTTTGCTTCTCTTAAATTTCCAAAGAATTTATTTTTAAAATCTTTAAAATCTTTCAAAAATACAATTATATTTATAGATAATTTTTAAAGATGAAAAAATAAAATTCTTTAAAATATAAAAATTTTTACAAAATTTCCAATTGTTTCGATTTATGAAAATTATTTTCGGGAATTCAAGTATATTTAAAAAAAAAATTTTAATTGCTTTTTTTCAAAAACAAAATTTTTTTTCAAAATTTTCAAATTTCAATCATTTTTGTAAAATAAATATTTTTAAATACTTATTGTTCTTTATTTGCTTAAAGTTTTGAAATACTTTCAATGTAAAACCATTCGAAAATTTTTTCATGAAAATTCGAACTGCAAGACTTTGAAAATTCAATTATTTTTTTAGAATTTTTGAATAATATTATTAAATTTACTTGATTCAACTAAATATTTGTTTGATAATAATTTTTTATTTGAGTCATCGATTTTTTTTGTTTTTAATTAAATAAATATTTATTTGTAGGAAATAATTTATTAACTTGCATTGTTTTAATTAATTTGCATTATTTTAATTAATGTAAATAAAAATTATTTGCTTCAAGTAAATATTTATTAAGAAAGAAAAAATTTATTTGACTAAAATAACCGATTACTTACGTAATTGGTTATTTTAATGAAATAAATTTTTTCTTTCATTGAATCTAATTATAATTCAGAGAATTAGATAATTAGAAAATAGTATAATTAGTAATTAATTTATAATAGAGAATTAGAAATTTTTGCAAAAATTGACAATGGAAAAAACAGTGAATTAATTTTCAAGTGGAATATTTATATTAGTGTCAAGTAATGATTTTAATTAATTGTTATGTATTGTGTTTGAAATTAATTTTAGTTTCGTTTTCTATTAGCGTTGAATTAATATTGCCGTCTCATTTCATTCTTTTTGCGGTTAATTATAATATCAATTACTTACAGTCACGTTAATTATCATTTTAATTGACTATAATTATCACTACAATTTATATATTGACTACAATTAAAATCATAAGTAATAATTGAAACTTTAATTGATTGCAACGGAAATTAACTATAATTGAAATTAATTCAAACTACAAATAGTTAAAACTGCAATTAATAGAAAAAAATATAATTGAATCTAAAATTAATTGAAACTGAAATTAGTTGAAAATTTGCAGAATTAATTAAAACTACAAATAATTGAAATTTAAAATAATTAACTCTTTAATTAGTTGCAATAGAAATTAATTGTAACAAAAATTAATTGAAACTAGAAATAATTTAATTGACAAATAATTGCAACAGAAATTAATTGAAAGTAGAAATAATTGTAACTAGAAATAATTGAAACTAGAAATAATTGAATTTTTCAAATAATTGAAATTTCAATTAATTGCAACAGAAAATAAATGAAACTAGAAATCATTGAATTTACAATTAATTGCAACCAAAAATACTTGAATCTGAAATTAATTGAAACTATTAATAATCGAATTTATAATTTATTGCAACAAAAAATAATTGAATCTTGAATTAATTGAAATCACAATTTGAATTTAATTAATAACAATTATTTTATGATTTTATTATTATTAAATAGATAAATAAAAAAAAATTTAATATTAAAGAAAACTGTGAAAAACTGAAAAAAATTACTCTTGATAAAAAGGCAACTATTAGTAGAAAAAAATACGTTATTAAAAATATATTTTAGTATTAAAAAGTACTAGTGAAAAATAACTATTTGTAAAAAAACGAGTAGTGAAAATTTTTATTATTAGAAAAAACCTGTTAGCAAAAATGTATTTTACTGTAAAAAAAACCTAGTGAAAAGAAAATTTATTAATAAAAAAAAATAACTATTTATTATTTAATAATAGTAAAAAAACTATTATAAAAAGAAATTTTTGTAAATAAATATAATATTTCAATTTAGAGTCCAAAAATAAAAAAAACAAAATAAAAAATGCCAATTTTTTATTTTGCTCTTTTATTTTTGGACTCTAAATTTGAATCTTTCCCTAAACATTTAAATTAGTCTAAATTGCACCATTTTGTGAAATTCAAAAACTATAAAGAATCGACAGAAACAAAAAGAAAAAAGAATATAATTGGCAAAATTTTGATAAAGAAAAAAATCGATTCAATCTTGAATTTAAATTGACCATAATTTGCTTTTCAGATTTTTTTTATTTTAAAATTTTTCTTTTATTTTTTTTTTGAGTAAAAACGACTTGGAGAAAAAATTTTGTGTGCGTATATATAATGTATAGAAATTCAAGCATTTCAGAGTTTTAGGTCCGAACAGTCACGCGAAGAGAAGAATGACGAGTTTATTTTTTTCAGGCCAACCTTTTTCGATAGAAACAGCCAATCCGGTTTTAGAAGGTCTAAAATTCTAGATCTTTTGTATATATAGATATTGTCCAGCGAATACTTATTTCAAAACTAGTACATACAAAGGAGATGAATAAAAAAAATTGAGGGAAATAATAATAATAATAATAATAATAATAATAATAATAATAATAATAATAATAATAATAGAAAATTGAGGGAGAATTTACAAACAAAATATAGATATTTGTGTTATATATATGACAAATTCCCCTCCCCCCATTTTTTTTGTCTTAAAACTTAATCGCATATTAATATTTGAATAATAATTTTTATTTGAACCAATAATTAATTTGATGTAAATACTATTTAATTGATTCAAAAAAAAATTATTTGATTCAAGTAAATATTTATTTGAAAAAAGACAAATAACCATTTATTTGAATCAATCAAATTTTTTTTTTTTATTTTACGGTTGAACTAATTTTGAAAATGAAAAAAGATTGATTTTGGAAAATTTTTCGAAAAAAATTCCAAATTGTCACATTTTTTACAACTGATTTAATTTTAGAGTATAAATAAACTATAAATGTATTAAGGCGCAAAACTTTATTATTACAACATTTTCTGAAATATAATTCTGTATTCATTTTGCCCTTGATGATAAGACCGGTTTATTCTCGAAGCATTCCAAGTTTCTAAAATAAAGTTGAATGTCGTTCGAATGTATGAAAATGAAGATTGAAATATTTGAATAATGAAAGAATAGGAATTTGCAACTGGTCAACTTTTGATACATTAGACAAATATTTTATTCGTCAAAGTCAAAAAAGTAGTGTGAAAAAAATCGTTTACTAAAATTCAAATTAATGAGAATTTTCAGTTATTTAATTATTTTTCACTAAAACTTGAGTAAAACAAAAAGAGTAATTAAAACTGATACCAAAGGAAATAGTACAAATTTACTACAAATTGCACTAAAAATTATTATTATTATTCTAATTGTATAATTATTTTTTTGTTTGTATATTAATAATTTTTATAAAATCAATAAATTAAATTAAATTTTCCTGATGTATTTAAAATTCTTACTAAATTAATACTAAAATTTACTATAAATTGTAGTAAAAATTCTTAGTAATTGTACTATATGTTATTAGTGATTCGTTAATTAATTAAAAAAATTAATAATTATTTTTTACTACATTTTCGAATAGTTTTAATATTTTTTAGTGGAAATAAATTTTATTAATAAAATGTATTAGAGAAAACAATAATTATTGAAAAATTACTATTACTCAATAGAGAACTATTAACAAACAAATTAAAAATAACTATGTAGTAATAAAAAAACCATTTGTAAAAATACCTTTTAGTAATAAAATAACTATTAGAGAAAAATAACTATTAAAAAGTTACTATTAGTAAAAAAAAAGTATTTTCCCTAAATTAGGGTTGCCACAAAAATTTTCTATCTTTTTTCCCTGATTTCAGAGAACAAATTTTGATTTTTTCCATGAATCTAAAGAATATTCTGATTAACGCACGAAAAATTATTTTACACACAAAAAAATGTTTGTAATATACAATTTATTTTTCAATATTTTTTATCGTAAAATTATTCAAAATATCAAAAATTATTTTTAGATAAATATTTAATCATTATTATTATTATTAAAATTGTCAAAAACTTCAAATTTCAAACCCTTTGAAATACATTAATCTATAAAAATTTCTACTGTTATTTCTCGAAAATTATTTTCAAGATTTTAACTCAATTATTTTCTAGAATTTTTAACTAAAATTCTTCTTAATCAATTATTTTAACAAATTTTTGAGAAAGTTCTTTAAAAATTCAATTATTCAAAGAAAAAAAAGTTCACCTAAAATATTTCTGAAAGACGATTGTTTACAATTCAGTTTTATCAAATTTCAATTATTCAAATATTTTTCAATTAAAAATGTATTTGAATATTCAAGTAATTTAAAAAAATTTTGAAATAAAAATTGTTTAAAAAAACTAACTTTTTCGGATTTTTCAATAAAAATTATATAAAAAAAAATTTTCTAAAACTTCAATTTAAAAACTTTGGAAATTCAATTAATTACAAAATATTGAAAATGCAAATCAACTAAAATTAAATTATTCTTGGAATTTTTAAGTAAAATTATTAAAATTATTAAATTGTAATTTAAAATTTCATAAAATTTCAATTTGAAATCATTTGAAATTCAATTATTTAGAAAAATTGTAATCGCAGCATTTATGAAATGAAATTATTTTTGGTATTTTTTAAGTAAAATTATCAAATAATTAAGTAAAGTTATTAAAATTATTAAACTCTAACTCACATTTTCTAAAACTTCAATTTGAAACCATATGAAATTCACTTTCATTATAAAAATAAAATTGTAATCGCAAATCTTTTAAAATTAAATTATTTTTGTAATTTTTAAGTAAAATTCTTTTTGTAATTTTTAAGTACAATTATTTTTGTAATTTTTATGTAAAATTATTTACTAAATAATTTTTAAGAAATAATTTTAAGATTGGTCTTCAAGAAATGAATTATTTAAAATAAATTCAATTTCATATTCTTTATAGTTCAATTCTTCTTATTATTTATGATTTCAAAGTTTGTAAGATAAAGAAAAAAAAATTTAGAAAAATTAAATTTTTTTTAATATTATCAAAAAGTGCTGGACACCAAAATTCAGTAATTTGTTATCAATTCTCACAGTTTTTCTAAGGATATCAGATTGAGACAAAAAAACGTATCAAAACGTTGCATCGTAAGAATTATTTCCTGACTTTTCCCTTATTTCCCTGTCCAACTTTCTAAATTTAAATTAGTAAAAATGTTTACTAATTTTAATTAGTGACTTTTTAGTGCTTTCGAATTAGTAAATTTGACTAATAAATTAGTTGAAATTACTACCAACAGAAATTCCTCTCCAAATTTGAATTAGTAAAATTTACTATAATTAAAAAGCAAAAAGTAGAATTTTTGCTTTCGAAATAGTAAATTTTACTAATAAATTAGTTGAAATTACTACCAATAGAAATTCCTCTCTAAATTTGAATTAGTAAAATTTACTATAATTAAAAAGCAAAAAGTAGAATTTTTGCTTTCGAAATAGTAAATTTTACTAATAAATTAATAGAAATTACTATTTATTAGTAAAATTTACTAATTTTTTTTTAAAAGCAAAAAGTCAATCCCTAATTTCAATTTTTTATTAAAAATACAAAATAGTCGAAGTAATTGGTTATTTGAAACAAAAACATTTTTTTCAATGAAGATTGCTATAAAATTTTTTTTCTACTTCAATGGAATAATCGGTCTGAACAATAAAATTGTTTATTTTATCGAAAAATTATTTTAAAAAATGAATAGAAAGTTCATTTACGATAAATAAACATTTAGTTAGTTTAAAATTTAAATAATCTATAATATATTTTAAGAATAATTCAAACGAATATTTTTTTAAAAATTTTAGGTTAAAAAATTCCAAAATTGAACTGAAGCAAATTTTTTATTTTTAAATAGATACAATTGGAAAGATTTTTGAATTAGTGACTAACTTTTTGCTTTTAAATTAGTAAAGTTTACTGATAATTTATTTAGTTATTATAAATACTTGAAATAAATATTTATTAGTGACTTTTTGCTTTTGATTTAGTAAATTTTACTAATAAATAGTTATTTCAAGTATTTATAATAACTAATAAATTATCAGTAAACTTTACTAATTTAAAAGCAAAAAGTTAGTCACTAATTCAAATTTTACTAATAAATTAGTAGAAATAACTATTTATTAGTAGAATTTACTGATTTAAAAACAAAAAGTCAGTTAATTATTTAAATTAGTAAAGATTTTTACTAATTTAAATTTAGAGAGTAATTTTACTTTTCCTAACTTTTTCCTGACCTGTAGCATCCTTTTCTAATTGTTTTTTTTACTTATAGTTATTTTTCCCTATTTTTTCACTAATAATTATTTTTTTTACTAACTTTTTTTTTTACTAATTAAGTAATTACTGAAACAAAAGTCAGATAAAAATTTACTACAAGTTTGACGATTTAAATTTAGTTCAAATTAAGTCTTAAAATTTAAATTTTAGGAACTAATTCGAAATATTTTGTCAAAAAAAGATCAAAAATTTAAAGTTTGAAAGTCTTTCAAACTTTTAAAAATTTTTTTTCAGTTTGAATAAAAAATTTTTATAGACCGACAAATGGAAAAAGAATGGGCATATAATAGACTAAAGACAACGGTAGTTGTTTTCCCGCGGTGTATAATAAACACAAGAAGAATGATAATTTGTATACATAGTTAGAGGAGAGATATATATTTTACAGTGATTGAGCTCTAATTATTGTATGACTAGTAATAATAATGACTGCTGCTGCTTGATGTGAAGTAATATTTTATTACTAACGATTTTTTCGACATAGGATATTATGAGCAAGGAGCATTAGTTGCTCTTGAGGTGGGTGTAGGTGGTCCGGTGAGCAAATAAAACCAAGGTAGAGTGAACGTATTCTAGCCTCTAGCTCAGCTAAGAGAGAAAGAGATAAAGAGAGAGAAGGGCAATAAGGGCAAAAAGAATAGAAACACATACCGTCAGGGATAGGAGAATAAGATGTAGAAAAAGAAGAAAATAGAAATAAAAAAATAGTAGTAGCAAAAGTAGTAAAAAAAAAAAAATTAAAAGAAAAAAAACAGAAAATGAAGAAGATGAAGAAGAAGTAGAAGTATATACTAGTGAGGAGGAATAAGTTGTATTTCCTGGCAGTGATGTACCTTGGGATGTGTACTTCAATTCTGCGTCACACTCTCTTTCCGTATTCAATGATATATTTTTTTTTCTTTTTTTTTATGAAATTCTACATGGAAAAAAATAAAAAAATATGAAAAAGATGAAAATTCCTTGTAGATCCGCATGGAATCGATGAAACTGACACGTGCTTTCTCTTTAAACTTTCTTGTTGACTCTTATCGTAAAAAATGTTTCTTGTAGTTTCCAAGAGGATGCGGGTCTTGGAAAAATGCAATTTTTTACGATGTATTTTTTCAAAAGTGCGATTTTTCGAATTTTTATTCACATATCTTGCAAATAAAAATCACATGTCAGTATAAAGTCAGTAAAATCAGGGAAATATCAGGGAAACAAAATTTTTATCAGTTAAGTCAGGGAAATGTCAGGAAAAAAATCTTTGTCCAGGGAAATTAAGAAAATTGAGACTTTTTTCGACTACTTTTCAAAAATTGCAACTTTTTCGATTTTCCTTCAAAACATTGCAACAAAATATCACAATTTTCAGTAAAAGAAAAAGTACAAATAATTGAAAATTCAATTAATTGCAACAGAAATTAATCGCAACTGAAATTAATTGAAACTAGAAATAATTGAATTTACAAATAATTGAATTTACAAATAATTGCAACAGAAATTAATTGAAACTAGAAATAATTGATTATTAGAATTAATTGTAACAAAAAATAATTGAATCTAAAATTAATTTTGGAACTTAATTATTTTAATGTTTGAAGAATTAGTTAAAACTGCAAATAATTGAAATTTAAATTAATTAACTCTTTAATTAGTTGCAGTAGAAATTAATTGAAACTAGAAATTTATTCGAACTGAAATAAATAATTGAATTATCAAAAATTTTAATGAAAAATCTTTAAAGGTAAATTTAAAAATGAAAATAAGCTTCTAATTTTTTAAAATTCAATATTTTTAATATTTTTAATTACATATTTTTCCAAAAATAATAACATTTTAGAATTATTTTTAACATTTTGGAGATAACAGTAATGTTCAAAAATTTTCAATTAAAATTTATCAAAAAATTCATTAGTTTTTTAAATTATACAAAAATTCTTTTAAGAAATACAATTATTTTCGAAAAATTACAAACATTTTGTAAAATTTAATTGAAAATAATTTATTTATTTCGAGTATTTTGTTACAATTTTTGAAAATTAAATTTTGAAGAATTTTAATTGCAAATTTTGAAAATAATAATTGAATTATCAAAAATTTTCATGAAAAATCTTTAAAGGTAAATTTAAAAATGAAAATTAACGAAAATTAGCTTCTAATTTTTTAAAATTTAATATTTTCAATTACATATTTCCAAAAATAATAACATTTTAGAATTATTTTTAACATTTTGGAGAAAACAATTATGTTCAAAATTTTCAATTAAAATTCATCAAAAAATTCATTAGTTTTTTTAAATTATAATTATACAAAAATTCTTTCTTTTAAAAAATTCAATTATTTAAAAAAATTTAATTTTCAATTAATTTAAGGTTCAATTATTATTTTTTACAATTAATTGGAAATTCAATTATTTACAGTTTCAAATAACTTCAGTTCCAATTAATTTCTATTGCAATAAATTAAAATTTCATTTATTTGTAGTTTTAATTAATTCTGCAATTAATTGTACTTTAAACTATTTTCAGTTTCGATTAAGTAGGGTAGCAATTAATTTTTGTTTGAAATTAATTATAGTTTATAATTATTTGTGGTTTCAATTTATTTCAGTATTAATTTTTTTTCAATTAATTTTAAAATCATTTTTTTTTTGTTTCAGTTAATTGTAGTATTAATTAACATTAATTTGCAATTAATTTCTTTTGAAATTAATTAATGTTTCAATTATTTTGAAATTGCATTGTTTCAAATAATTTCAGTTTCAATAAATTCTAAATTCAATTAATTTTTGGTGCAATTAATGTTAGTTTCAATTATTTGTAGTCTTAATTTACTTCATTTGCAAATTGAGACTTCATTTGCAAAAATTTGCATTAAGTTTTGTTTTCGCATCAAATTATTAAATCGGATGATGTTTATTTTATTCAAATCGAAATTATTTGTTTCCAGTAAAATATTTATTTAATAAATTTGGAAAAATATTCTGTTAATTGTTTCAAATAAATTTTTTTCTGTACAGTCACTAATTTAAGTATTAGTATTTCTATTAATCATTTGTAGTCAAGAACGAATTAATTATTATTCAGTTTATTTTTAAATTAAGTGCCAAATAAGAAAAAGTTTCTGGTAAATATTTAAATTTGTTAGTTATTTGTACAGTTGTTTTTTAATAGTAGTTATTTCATTGCTAAAAGATATTTTTACTAAAAGTTATTTTGTTACTGAAGCATATTTTTATTGAAAAGTATTTTTTTACTAATAGTTTTTTTACGAATTGCAATTTTTAATTATATATTTAATTGATATATTTTTATTGTTAAAAGGAATTTTTACTATTTTTTTTTTTACTAGAAGGTGTTTTTATTGATAATAATAATTTTTTTACTAATAATTATTTTCTACTGGATTTTGACTTTATACTTTTTTTTACTATTTTTCTTTACTAATAGTTATTTTAATACTAAGAGGTATTTTTTTACTATCTTTTTTACAAGAAGGTATTTTTGTTAATAATTATTTTTTACTATTTTTTGAAAATTATTTTTGTTACTATTATTATTTTTTTCTGCAATATGTGTAATGTAATATGGGATATTATTAAAATTATTATTTCTGATATTCATCCAGTTGAAAATGTTCACAAACTTGAATCAATAATTGTTATGCCCTTATATAATTAATGAGTTACCTAATTTTCATTCTAACTCACTAAACAATCGGAGTTACTGAATTTCGAACTGAAATGCCACCGATGATTGAAAATCAGAAACTGTCGAAAATTCCCACTAATAACAATAATTAAATATAATATAACCTCATGTTTTATAATAATTAAAAATGACCGAGTGATAAAGTCATTTTTTTTTATTTTATAAGACATTATAAAAAAAAAATTTTTAATTATTTTTTAATTGAATTCCTGTGAAATTATCATTATTTATGAAAATAATTAAATGTTTACGTACAATTTTATTAAAATTTTTTGCAAATAATTGAATTTCAGGAAAAGAATTTTATTATTCATAAAGATAATTGAAATTTTGAACAGATTTTTTAAAAAAATTTTAAAAGAAATTGAATTTTGCAGAAGAATTTTGATATTTATAAAGATAATTGAAATTTTGACAAGAATTTCATTTAAATTTTTTTAAATAATTGAATTTCGGAGAAGAATTTTGATATTTTTAAAGATAATTGAAATTTTGACGAGAATTGAAAAAAAAATTTTTGAAAATAATTGAATTTCTGCGAAGAATTTTATTACTTTTGAAGATAATTGAATTTTCGCAAAGAAGCTTTATCAGAACTTTGGAAAATAATTGAATTTCTACGAAGAATTTATTACTTTAAAAAATAATTTAATTTTTAGGATGCATTTTATTTATTATAAAAACAATTGAAATTTTGACCAGAAATTTAAAAGAATTCTTTAAAAATAATTGAATTTTGCAGAAGAATTTTAATATTTATTTAGATAATTGATATTTTGAACAGATTGTTAATAAAAATTTTTAAAGTAATTGAATTTCGGAGAAGAATTTTGATATTTATAAAGATAATTGAAATTTTAACGAGAAATTTAAATAAATTTTTGAAAATAATTGAATTTCTGCGAAGGATTTTATTACTTTTGAAAATAATTGAATTTGTAGGATGAATTTCATTATTTATAAAGATAATTGAAATTTTGACAAGAATTTCATTTAAATTTTTAAAAATAATTGAATTTCGGAGAAGAATCTTGATATTTTTAAAAATTAATTGAAATTTTGACGAGAATTGAAAAAAATTTTTTTTTGATAATAATTGAATTTCTGCAAAGAATTGTATTACTTTTGAAGATAATTGAATTTTGCAAAGAAGTTTTATTAGAACTTTTGAAAATAATTAAATTTCCAGGATGAATTTTATTATTTATGAAGATAATTAAAATTTTGACGAGAAATTAAAAAAAAAATATTTGAAAATAATTGAATTTCTGCGAAGGATTTTATTACTTTTGAAAATAATTAAATTTCTAGGATAAATTTTATTATTTATAAAGATAATTGAAATTTTGACAAGAATTTTTAAAAAATTTTTGAAAATAATTGAATTTTGGAGAAGAATTTTATTATTTATAAAAATAATTGATATTTTAAAGAGAATTTAGAAAAAAAATGATAAAAATACCTATAATTAAAATTTTGTTAAGAATTTGATTAAAATTGTATTCCAGATTGTTTGAAATTAAAGTATGTGTTGTCGAAAAATGTGATTATTTTTACAATTTCGTGTTTCTTTTTCGTCGTTTTTTCTAAAATTTCGTTGCGATTTTTTTTTTGTATTAATTATTTTCTAATAAAATATTTGTGTATTTTTTATTGTTTCATAAAATTTGAAATTTAGTCTATTATATATATTATACCGAGTGGGGTAAATCAGTACAGTTACACTGGGGTAAAATGTACCAAATAGAATTTAAATTCATATAAGAATTTGAAATCAAGTGTATAATTGCAGCAAAATATTGTTTCTTAACTATTTTGTAATAAAATGTCAAAATTCATATTGTTTTTTTTCATAAAAGTAGAATACTGTCCATTATACGCAGAGGGTTACATCACTGGGGTATAAATGTTCCAATTAGAATTTGGAAAACAAATTTTAAAATCAATTGTGTAATTATTGCGTAATTTATTAATTATCAACAATTATTGAAGGGAAAAAAAGAACAGAATTTTTTTTGACAATTTCAGAAAACGTTTTTTGTTGTTTTCGAAAAAAGGGGTGATAGTTGACATTGCCCCGTAGGGATTTGCAAAACCGAACTTTTTTAATGGACCAAAAAAAATTTTCTTCTTCCTTTCTTCACTGTTTTTTTTATTAAGTATAGACTTATTTAAAGTATCATTTCTTTTTTTGACCTGTGGTCCTTTTTACGTAACGCCAATTTTAAGGAGGATTGTTGACTACGGTTAGTGACGTCGTCCCCACGACCACTTTCCATTCGACCCTCTCTGTCTCTCTTTCTCTCTCTCTCTCTTTCTCTCTCTCTCACCCCGGTGTTTACACGATAATCCGCGGTGTTATAAGAACTTTGTAAGAAGTTGAGAACCTCCATGGGAGTCTGGGTAATAAAATGAGGACCCCTGCCCTCCCTCGGGGGTGGGGCCCCCTCGATAACCCATATTGTACCCCCCATCCTCCTCATACCCCTCTTACCGCCGCCCCTGGCCGTATATACTCGAGTTGACTGAACGAGTTTTGTCCAATGTAGTCAGACCAGAGGGAAATCTCACAATTTCAATATTAACAATAATTTTTATTATTAATTTTTCCAAATTGATGGGCTAACGGGGCGGAATTTTCTCTTAATTTCCATATAAATTTTTTCAAAATTCATTAATTCATTATTTTTGAATAACATTTTTCGACAAAAAGCCAGAGGTGGAGCACGCTGACAATACTTCCGCAACGGCATATATACACGATCATATACCACCCCTAGTCTCCCCCCTCCCCCTAACAACAGTAGGGTGGTACAGTCCAAGCTAAAAATCATCCAACTTGACAAAGTACAGGTGATCGAGAAAGTTTCATTTTGGGGATATTTTTTTTATTTATTCAGTAAAAAGAAATTTATTATTGTTTTTTCTTTTTTAGTTTTCAAATTTTTCAAAGAATAATATTATTGACCTTTTATTTTTCAAGTGAAAATTTTTTGTTATTTTTCAGACAATTTTTTCCCCAAAAACTTTTCTTTGGATATTTTGGTCTCTCTCTCTCTCTCTCTCTCTTTCTTTCTACTCTCGTTTGTTAGTCTGTTAAATAAATTAACGCACTAATGAGACGATTTTTTTGGATTTAAATTTTTAATTTCTAAATTTATTATTAATTATATTTTTAATTATTTTTTTAAATATTTTTTTTGAAGAAATTATAAAAACATTGAGAGAATAATTTCTAAAAAGGAAAGTCTCTTTGACATTTTAAATTCAAAATTATTTTTTAGTGGAAAATAGAAAAAAAAGTGGGGTAAATAAATTTAACTTTTGAAAAATTAATGAATCTTGAATTAAGTCATAATTATGTAAATTATTTTAATTAATTTGCAGTAATTAATTGTTATAAAAATGTGACTAAAATTTATAAGAAATCGATTAGAATGTAGAAAATAAATTCTATTCGGTAATTTTTCTTCTCTGTCGAGGAAGATAAAAGAAAGATAGTTTTCTCGAAAATAAATTCAACTTTTAAACATTAATTTTTAGTCATTATTTTATAATAATAACACCCTAATAGTTATAAAAATTCGACATAAAATTTATAACAAAATCAGTTATAATGTAGAAAATAAATTCTGTTTTATAATTTTTCTTCTGCCGATGATGAAAAAAGATAGTTTTGTTAAAAAGTAAATTTAACTTTTAAAAATTAATTTTTAGATTATTATATTTTTAGATTTTTTTTAGTGATTAATTAATAATTTGATTTATAATATTAATTACCGTATATTTATAAAAATTTATAAAAAATTGATTATATTATAGAAAATAAAATAAAATTCTTTTTGGTAATTTTTTTCTGTCAATGAAGATAAGATAGTTTTGTTAGAAATAAATTTCACTTATAAAAATTATTTTATAGTAATAAACTAATAATTTGCAATTTAGATTTAAGTTAGTTTTAATAAAAGGGCGTTCTCTTTTGTAAGCCCGTATAAATTGTTAAATAAATAAATAAATAAATAAATTTATTTTATAATAGTAATAATTACTTCATACTTACAGAAATCCAACTTATAAAATTTATAAAAATCAATCAAAATATTGAAAATAAAGTTTTGTTAAAAATAGATTTCACTTATTAAAATTAATTTAATTTAATTTTAAAAAATCGAAATAAAATGAGAAAATAGAAAATAAAATTCTATTTGGTAACTTTTTTCTCTGTCGATGAAGATAAATGATAGTTTTTGTTGAAATAATTAAATAATAGAATAAATGTATGAAAATTTTATAAATATAAATAAAAGAACAAATAGAATCGGTAAATAAAATCAATACGATATGGATAAGATATTATTAAAGTAAATATACAATATAATGGAAAATAAATCAGTAGAAAAAAGTTGCCTTTTAACGATTTAACAAACGAAAAAAGTAGTTTTTTAATTCGTTTTAATTTTCGATTTTTTGGAAATAAATTTTTAAGTGATTTTAAATACACTTTCATTTTGCCATCGAAAATTATTGTGATTTAAATTATTGGTACAAAATATAGAATTATATAAAGTTAAAGAGCAAGCTAATTATTCATTTGTTTTAATAATATTATATATCGTAAGTGAAATTTTAATTTATTTGCTTTTAAAAATTTTAATTTTTAATTTGAAGTAATAAATTTTGACTAATTTAAAGAGATAATTTTTTTTATTTTTTTATAAACGTTTGATTTTATTCAATGTCTGTGAGAATAATTATTATTTCGCAGTTGAAATTTATGATTGGTGGAAAAAGAGATTTCTTCTCGATGAGAAAATATTTCACTGTTAGTTTTTTAGATTGTTTATTAAAAAATAATTGTAAATTGCAGCAATTAACAATGTTATATGAATAATTTGGAAAATTGAGTGGAAAATAACTTTTGAATACGATATTAGGAATTTTTCTTTTTTTGAAAATTTTTTACATCTATTGTTTTGCAAATTGCAAATAAACGAGGATATTTTTTGTCGCGTCTCTCAATTTTAATATTTTGTCATAAAAAACATTTTTTTGGTGAGATTTTTAAAAAAATTATTTTATAAAACTTAAAACATTCCTTTCACTTTAAACATTCGAAAATTCAAAAAATTACCAGAGAAATATATCCAAAGAATTTTATTATCCTAGAATCTATTTTTTAAAAAATCTTCTTAAAATAAATGCAAAAAAAAAATAAATTAATAAAAAATAAATTAATTAATAATTTTAATTTACTTTTTATTATTTTTGAATTTTCCAAGAATTTTATTGACGGAAATTCGAATTTATTTTTTAAACAGCACCTAAAATTTTTAACATTCTTTGTTTAGTGTGTATTAAAAATTGATTCATGTCGCAAAATGTAATTTGCTCTGTGTGAATTTTCCTAAATTTTTAACTCACTTTTTTCGTGTACCAAAACATTTATTTTTAATCTCACAAAATTCTTTTTTTTAAACACTTCTTACTTTTATTTATTTATTTAATCTTACTGAATTAAAAACTAATTCTTTTGTTATATAGAAAGAATTTTTACATTTTTGCAAATTTGAATTTTTTCCAGCGACTTTTACTAAATTTTTAATTATAAATTTAAAAAAATTAAAATGTCTTTAAAATTTTCAATGTTTGAATGAACAATTTTCTTCTGTTACTTTTACATTAATTAATTTTTATTAATTAAATTTATTAATTAATTTTATGTTAGTGAAATTTTTAACTAAACAACTGCTAAATTTATTTTACTGTTTTTGGAAATATTTGAACATTAAAAAATTTTGTTGATTTTGAACATTCAAAACTTTTTAACTTTTAATCATTCAAAATTTGTAGAATTCTAATTTCGTAAATTAATTTTTTTTTTTTTTGAGAATTTTCCTAAATTTTCTACCATTTTTGTTGGTTTATTAAAATAATTCCAATGTCATGAATTTTAAGTTGTTTTTTTTTGTAAATTTTGAACGCGCTCTGTTGGTATTTTCATTTCACAAATTTTTCGAATTTCTCGTCTCTAATTATATTTATTAATGTGACTTTCATTAATTAGTGGTATAAAATTATTAATATAATATTGTTTTAATAGAATAATGTTTATTAGAATAATATTATTTATTAGAATAATATTTATTAAAATAATATTTAATAGAATAATATTTAATAGAATAATATTTAATAAAATAATATTTAATAGAATAACGTTTAATAGAATAATATTTAATTGAATAAGGTTTAATAGAATAATATTTAATTAAATAATATTTAACAAAATAATAATGTTTAACAGAATAATAGAAACAGTATAATAGAATAATTATTAATTAATACGAGAAGTAAATTGTTAATTAGTGGTCTATTATTTTTACGATGAGTAATTATAATGAGTATTTAATGAGTATTAATAAAAAAAATTAAATGAATAAATTATTATTTAATGATTATATTTAATTTCACGATTATTATATTAATCGAGTGTTATATTATTTTAAAACTGGTTTGATTATTAATAGTTTAATATTTGTCGTTCTTTTCAAAAATTATTGAAGAAAATGAGCAAAATTTTAGGTTTATTTATTTTAGTGTTAATTGCGCTCACTATTTATGCGATAATTATGTATTTATACGTTAAAAGATAATAACCCAAGGCGAGGGAAAATTATATTTTAGTAATTAGAAGATCGAATAATGAAACGAATTAAAATTCGTTTCCTTCTTTTATTAACAATTTGGAAAATATGTTTTTATTTAAAATTTAAAAAATTTTAAATTAAAAATGAAAGGAAATGATTAAAATAAAAAATAAAAAACGGAAAAACTTTAGTTTAAAAAAAAAATAACAAAATAACAAAAACAATAAAATTAAAAATTAACAGAAACAATAAAATTAAAAAAATGACAATGAAGAAAATTTGAAAGTAAAAAGTAATAATAAATATGAAAAACAGGATAAAATTAAAAAAATAACAGAAAGCGACAAAACTAAAAATTAACAGAAACAATGAAATTAAAAAATAACAGAAAGAATAAAATTGGAAAATAACAGAACAAAATTTGAATATAAAAAGGAAGAATAAATATTAAAAACAGGATAAAATTAAAAAAAACAAAGGACAATAAATTATTTTGTAATAAAAAGGCCCGAATACGAGCAATAAAAAATAGACAAAACAAAAAGAATAAAAAGAACAAAAGAAATATTAAAAAAAACGCTTCCGAATTATTGATTTTGACAGAAAGTCGTGAAATTATAAATGATATTTTGAATTTCGAAATGCAATTATCGTTTTGAATGCGCAATACTAAATTTTGCATTTTCTGACACATTGTGACATAGAAGCGTTTACGAAAATACAGAGTGTAATTATGCGTTTTCTAGCAGTTCTCTTGACGTTACAACCATACGATTTATGGAATCCATTGGGGCGCTTTTAGTACGAATGATGTAATAAAGGCAACGCGCAACACGTTTCCTTCTATTATCATGCGTTCATCGAACAGAGTGCAGATTGAATCAGAGTTCACTTTTTTCAAATTCTATCCCTATATATATATATATATATATATATATGTATATATTTGTTGCTGGGACACTGTTTAATGAAAAGCTATGAAAAAGCAGGCCACACATTTGTTTGTAGCTTTTCCACAGTATTTTAATTAGATTCTTATCCGTTTTTTTTTTGGTTTTTGTTATTTTTTTATTTATCGGAAACGAAAAAAACAATTGTTAAATATTTCTTTTTTTTTTTTTTTTTTGAAACACAAAAAAAATATTGTTGGGGATTTTTTTTTATCTTTTCATACAAAAGAAATATGGTTGATAATTTTTTTTTGGAAAAATCATTCATTCATTGTAAATTGATTGTATTTGGAAATAAAATTCGGTGATCAATTTTTAACAATTTTTTTTGAAATTCTTTTTGTGTCAAGTTTTACAAAAAAAATTATTAATTGATGAAAATAAATTATAATTTCTAAATTTGTTTAAGTTTTTAATTTTTTAATTTAGTAATTTTTGAAGAAAAAAATTATATCGACCTTGTAAATTATTTAATTAAAATAAATACTTAATTAAAAATTAAAATAATTACCAAATAAATATTTATTTAAATCGAATAATTTTTTTAAACCAAATAATTTTTTTTAAACCAAATTTTTAGTATTTGAAGCAAATACGATTTAATTAACTAAAATAACAACTAATTGATACAAATTAATATTTCTTTGTTAACAAACAAATGAATAAATATTATTTTAATAAAAATTGAAAATAAAAACAGTAAAATTATAAAAATAACAAAAATAGTGAAATAAAAAATTACAAAAACATTAAAAATGAAACATAACAAAAAATAATAAAATTAACAAAAGCAAAACGCAATAAAATTAGTAATATTGATTTATAATTATTATTATTATCATTATTATTAATTCAATATTTTTGGAAGCCATAAAATTATTTAAATAACATCTTCATCAATAACATATTTTATTATTATTATTATTATTATTATTATTATTATTATTATTATTATTATTATTATTATTATTATTATTATTATTATTATTTTATTATTTTTATTATTTTTTATAATTCCTGTAACATAATAAATTTCGTTTTCAGTGGACGCAAGACAATTTTGTTCGTTTAAAAGTTCAGAACTTGTGGATCATAAAAATTTTTGTATTTATATAAAAAAAAACATTAAAAATAAAGTTTATTCATAATAAAGTCTTGACAGGAAAAAAATATATGTAGATTCAAGCTGTGCACACAATTTTTTTCTTTTTGTTCTTAAAATCATGGTAGAAATATAACTGTACAACATCTCGAATGGTCGTCTTTCTGCATTACATACGTGACAGAAATTCCAATTGGCAAGATTTTTTGTTGAAGATACTGAAGCAATAACAACAAAGTTTATTTAAGTTTTTTCGCTCAATTTCATAACTTTTTAACCCTCGAGAAATATTAAATTTACATATCACATATATAGAAATAAATTTACTAGAAAAAAAATTATATATATCCGATGATTCGGGTAAAATATACATTTCCTTTTTTTTCAATATATTTCTCATCATATTTTGTGATAAATATTTTTCCATCTCTCTAAAAAAAAAGAAATGAAACAAAAATACTTAGGTTTTTTTCTTTTTTTTTTGTTGAAAAAGTAGAAAAAAATTGAGTAAATAGAAATCTGGCTTTTTCTCAATTGAAAAATAATCCTGCGATGTAGAAAGTTGTAGCAAAAAAATTTTTTTTTTTGTAAAAAAAAAGGAAAACAAAAAAAATTGTTCCTCCATAAAATATAGAAGCGATTTTTTTTTCAACGAAGAAAAAAGGAGGAGCAAAAAATAAAAGGAATTCATAAACTTTCGGTTGGAAAAATTTTTTATCGAAAAAGAATTAGATTTTTCGATATATAGGAATTTATTTCGTAGACTGTCAGATCGGCTTTTTTCTTTATGGAGCTTTTTGTCCACTTTTTTTCATCATTGATAGCAAAAAAAATTTGAATGACGAAAGCGAATTTTTTTTATTGTAATATTATTTATTATAATCGTAAATATTTTCTGAATTTTGAAATAATTTTCCTGAAAGGTTTTCAGATCTTTTATAAATAAATGAAAGGGAAGATTGATTTAGAACGATTTCTATTTAGTTGAACTGGAGAATCTGCCATTTAACAAATTATTATTAGTTATTTATTATTTTTTTTTTATTATTTTGTCATGTATGGAAATTATTTTATTATTAAATTAATTTTTATATTTATTTATTATTATTACAGGGTTGTCACAAGTCAAAGAAGTCAGGGAAAAATCAGGAAAAGTCAGGACTTTAGTCAAAATTTAAATTATCTTTATAAATAATAAAATTCTTCTCCAAAATTCAATTCTTCTCCGAAATTCAATTATTTTCAAAAAATTTAATAAAATTCTTAGCAAAATTTAAATTATTTTCAAAAATTTTCCTCATTTCAATTATTTTTAATATCTACTATTTTTTTAATCAAATTTTACAAAAGAATTCTTTTATTTAAACAAAATTTTAATAAAAATTTCACAGGAATTCAAATACATACCAATTTTTTTTATATTTCTTCGCACTAATTCAATAATTTTTAATTTTTTAATGAAGTTTCTCCAAAGAATTCAAATATATTCAGAGAATTGAAAAAAATAGTTCTGAAAAATTCAATTATTTCGAAAAATTTCAATAAAACTCATTTACCTAAAAATTCTATTATTTAAAAAAATTATGACAAAATTCTTTTCTTAATAAACTTTTAATAAACTTGCAATTTTAATAAAATTTTCCTATTAAATTTAATTATTTTCAATACAATTCTTCTCGAGAATTCAATTATTTTCAAAAATAATACATTCTTTTATGGGAATTCAATTATTTAGAAAAAAATTGAATAAAATTCTTCGCTAGAAATCAATTATTTTCATAAATAATAAAATTTTTCTTGAGAATTCAATTATTTAAAAAAATTTTGATAAAATGCTTTACAAACTTGAAAAATTATAATAAAATTGGTCGTAGAATAAAATTATTTTCGTAAAATATAACATTCTTCCTAGAAATATAATTATTGTCAAAAATGTTTGTAATAATCATCGAAAGAATTTAATTATTTTCGTAAAAAATAAAATTCTTCAAAGCAATTCAATTATTTAAAAAATTTTAATAAAATTCTTCTCAAGAATTCAATTCTTTTCAAAAATAAACATTTTCACAGGAATTCAATTATTTAAAAAGGGATTTTCTTTAATTCTTTGTCAGATTTCAATTATTTTCAATTTTTTAATGAAATTTCTCGATGGAATTAAATTATTTTCAAGAAGTTTTAAAAAATTCTGAGAAATTCAATTATTTAAAAAATTTGAATAAAATTCTTTGCAAGAAATTAATTATTTTCATGACTAATAATATTTTTCTCCAGAATTCAATTATTTTTACAAATAAAATTCTTTACAGGAATACAATTCTTTAAAAAAATTTTTAATAAAATTCGTTGCTAGAATTCAATTATTTTCATAAATAACTAAACTTATCGCAGAATTTCAATTATTATTTATACAATTTTAAATATAATTATAGAAAATTGCATTTATTCTTAAAATTTTTGTTTTAAAATTCACCGAAAGAATTCAATTATTTTTAAAAATTTTAATAAAATTCTTCGCAAGAATTCAATTCTTTTAAAAAATAAACATTTTCACAGGAGTTCAATTATTTGAAAAAGAATTTTTTTAAATTCATTGTCAGATTTCAATTATTTTCAACTTTTTAATGAAATTTCTCGATGGAATTTAATTATTTTCATGAATAATAATATTTTTTTCCGGAATTCAATTATTTTTACAAATAAAATTCTTTACAGGAATTCAATTCTTTAAAAAAAATTTTAATAAAATTCCTTTCAAGAATTCAATTATTTTCATAAATAACAAAACTTATCGCAGAATTAAAAATTTTTTTTTATACAATTTTAATTATAATGATAGAAAATTGCATTTATTCTTAAAATTTGTTTATAAAATTCACCGAAAGAATTCAATTATTTTTAAAAATTTTGATAAAATTCTTCATGAAAATTCAATTTTAAGAAATATTCAATTATTGAATAAATTATTTATTTTTGTATGTAAATAATTGAATTCTCAAAAAATTTTCTAAAAAAAATTTATTAAAAAATGAATTTCAGGTAAAAATTTTAGATAATAATCGAATACTTATTAGAAGAGTTATATTGTGTGAATTTTTAGAAATAATTGAATTTTGGAAAGGGTTCAAATTAAAATCTTTGAAAATTGGAATTTATAGTTACAATATTCTTATAATATAAAATAATTATTTTATCACTCTGACATTTAAAATTTCTTCTTGTTTTATAATAATATTCTCATAAGTTACTGAATTTTAGAATCTTAATTCTGTAGAAAATACTATAAAAATATTAATTAATATAATAAAATAAAAAATTAATTTTTCAGGTTCAGGGAAAAAGTGAAAATTTTATCTGGAAATCAGGGAAAAGTCAGGGAAAAACAAAATTAAAGTTTTGTGGCATCCCTGTTATTACTTATTATTAATTTTAGAAATTAACAATGTTAATTATTATTTGTAATTAATAACACTGATTATTAATTAATTAGAAATTGATTATTAATTATTAATTATTAAACACGTCCTTATTGGATAAACTTGGTTTATTCGCAATTATTAATCATTTTGTGCTTAAAATTGAAGAAAATATTACCCGAGATTGTAAATGAAAGGAGATAAATTACAAACACCTGAAGAGAACATAGATATATAAACATACACGCGAAAAGATGCGTAATGAACTCGAAATTGACTTTTCGAAAATAAAAGCACGCGAATGTTTGCGCTTAATTGTCAGATAAAGATAAAAGTGGAATTATGAATCAAAAGGTAGAGAGAGACACGTGAGATGAATGCTCTCTCTCTCTCTCTCTCTCTCTCTCTCTCTCTCTCTCTCTCTCTCTCTCTCTCTCTCTCTCTCTCTCTCTCTCTCTCTCTTTCTCTCCTTGGGCCTCTTTCTTCGTTCGTGACTGTTCGAAACGTGCGAAACCAGTTATTTAACTACAAGTCCCCACATTGCGGCTGTATGTGGGAACGACTGACTACCGGGAGGATGCGAATGCCTACCACTCATGGTGCCTACAAATCTCGCCACCTTGAAGCACCTTGGACCCTTTACTAAGTGGTCGAAAAGGAAAAAAAGCAAAAAAGAAGCAGAAAAAAAGAAAAATGCGAACGAAAATGGAAAAGAAGCACAGAAAACGAAAAAAAGTAAAGAAAAAGAAAAGAAAGGAAAGGAAAAAAAGATAAAGTCGAAAGAAGAGAAAAAGAGGTGGGAAAAGAAGCAAAACGAAAAAAATTAAAGGAAAAGAAACAGAAAACGAAAAAAGCTACAGAAAAAGAAAATAAAAAGAAAATACTAAAGAAAAAAAACAGAAAAAAATCGAAAGAAACTAAAGAAAAAGAAGGAGGAAAGGAAACAGAAACAAAAAAAAATTAAAGGAAAAGAAACAGAAAAACAAGAAGGAAAAGAAACAGAAAACGAAAAAGCTACAAAAGAAGAAAAGATAAAAGAAAAGAAACAAAAAAAGAAAAATATACAAAACGAAAAAAATTAAAGAAAAAAAAGAAACAGAAAACGAAAAAGCTGAAGAAAAAAGAAGAAGGTAAAACAACAGAAAACGAAAAAAGAAGGGAAACCAAAAAAAAAAACAGAAAAGTAAAAAAAGCAGAAGAAGGAAAAGAAACAGAAAAGGAAAAAAACAGAAGAAATAGAAAAGAATTAGAAAAAGAAGAAAACGAAAAAAGAAAAAGTTAAAACAACAGAAAACGAAAAAAGAAGAGAAACAAAAGAAAAACAGAAAAGGAAAAGAAGCAGAAGAAAAAAAAGAAGCAGAAAAAGAAGAAATCGGAAAAAGAAAAAAGAAGGACAATAAGACGCGAAGAAGATAAAGAAGAGAGTGCGCGCGAAAATAACACGAGGACAGGGGCCTTGCAGCGAAATACATAATTGAATGAAAACGCGGTGAACAGCACCAAAAGGTAGTTCTTTCTAAAAGGGGGTGGGATAGGGTGGGTGGAATGCTATAATTTCAAGCCAGACAGTCATGCGTTATTCAACTCCGAGTACAACGCTCTCTCAAACCCTTTTCGTCCTTCATCATGAGCAATGCTCTCTTTCGCTCTATATTTTCATTGTTTTTATATATATATATATATATGTATTCCGATCATCCCACTCCCTGTCATCACTGTCATTATTCGGTCAACTCTCGCCTATAATCAATACTTTTTTTCTCCAATTAAATAAAATTAATTTTCATCAAAAATTTAATTCATCCAATTAAATCATTTGATTTTATATATTTTTAACCACGCAAATAAATATTTACCTTATACCTAATCATTTTATTTTATCGTACGCTGGAAATTTGATTTTCATTCAAATAAAACCGAAAATTTGTGTAATATCAACTAAATATAATTTACTTAAAGCAAATAAATATTTAAATCAAATAAATTTTATTTTAACCAGTAATTTCGATTTTTTTTCATTTGAACCAAATAAAAATATTTGAACCAAATAAATTGTATTTGAATCAAATAAATTATATTTGAACGAAATAAATTGTATTTGATATTTTATTATATATCAAGTATATTTGCTTCAAATACTGAAAGTATTGGTTCAAATACAATTAATTTGATTCAAGTAAATATTTATTTGATCGAAGTAAATATTTATTTGATTCAAGTAAATATTTATTTGATTTAAGTAAATATTTATTTGCTTCATGTAAATATTTATTTGATCCAAGTAAACATTTATTTGATTTAAGTAAATATTTATTTGACAATAGACAAATAATCGATTCTTTGAATAAAATAAAATTTTATTTCAGTGCGCAGATATAAAATTTTTATTCGGAGATTTTTCCATTTATAAAAGTAAAAATCTTCTATTTTTGTCTAACTATTTGTTGTTTAATGTTGCAGGAGAGCGATAACCTTTGGTGGGATGCATTTGCAACTGAATTTTTCGAAGAGGATGCAACTTTAACTCTTGCGTTTTGTTTGGAGGATGGACCGAAAAGATACTGTAAGTCTCATTATTTATCAAAAAAAAAAAAATTTATACTTTAAAGAATTCAAATTTTCTCTTTATAGAAAAATTATAATATTATTATAATTATTATTATAATATTATATTATTTTAATTATTTAAAATAATTTTTAATAAATGCCTAGAAAACAAATATATTTGACTCAGTGCCAACTAGACTTTTTTTATTTGTTTTTGCAACAAAAAAAAAAAAAAACATTTGGTTTTCATTATTTGGTTTAAATAAAATTTTATTTAGTTCAAATAAAATTCCCTTGGTTTAAATAAAATTTTATTTGGATCAAAAAAAATTTCCTCGGTTTAAATAAAATTTTATTTGGTTCAAATAAGATTTCATTTAGTTTGAATAAAATTTTATTTCGTTCAAATAAAATTCCCTTGGTTTAAATAAAATTTTATTTGGTTTAAATAAGATTTCATTTAGTTTGAATAAAATTTTATTTGATTCAATTAAAATTTCATTTGATTTAAATAAAATTTTATTTGGTTCAAATAAGACTTATATTTATGTCGAAGAAAATTTTTAATTTAAAAAAAAATAATATAGGCTCTGGGACAAATATACTTTTATTTAATTTGAAAGAATTTTTTGAATTTGGTTTAAATAAAATTTTCCTCTGGGTGGAAAAAATTGATTTTGTTTCTTTTTTGCTTTTAGCTATAGGAAGAACATTAATACCAAGGTATTTTCGTTCGATATTTGAGGGTGGAGTGACGGAACTTTACTATAATATGAAGCATCCGAAGGAGTCGTTTCACAATACGAGTATAACATTAGACTGTGATCACTGCGTTATGGTCACGCATCATGCGAAACCAATGTTCACAAAGGTGAGACTCTTTCTTTTTTTTCTATTAATGTCCATTATCTTAATTAATTGAGGGGTGGATTCATTCACTCTATTTGACTTCTAAGTATATAATTCTTATTTTTAGACGTATAGTTGATTTTCATTTTTTTTTTCCTTTAATTTCAGGGGAGGAAAAGGTGAAATTTTAACAGATCTAAATTTACTTTGTTGACAATCATTTCAATTTTTTTTCTCTGTCATTTTTGGAGGGGGGGGGGGGGGTAATTAAAAATTATTCCATATTTAATACGATTTTTTAGAAAATTATTTTTTTATTATATCGTTTTGGAATTTTTCGTTATTGCGAAAATTGAAGTTTATTTTTCAATTTCTTACTGAAATTTTTATTTCAATTTTTTACTGAAATTTTTATTTCAATTTTGAATTGATATTTTTTTTATTTTAGAATTATTAATTATTATTTGTGTATTTTTAAAATCGTACTTTTTGCGTTAATCGTAGGATTTACGTATTGGTTTTTTTGAATCGTACTTTTTACGTAAATCGTAGGACTTACGTATTCGTATTTATAAAGAGTATTTTTTTCGAAATCGTAAAATTTACATAAAAAATACGATTACGAAAAGCAAAAAATTTATGAAAATAGTCCAGATGAAAAATATTCTTCAAAATACGATTTTATTTCAAAACAATTTTTAAAATTAATACAAAATTAAATTCTTACGAAAAAAAAATTTATTTCAATGAAATTCAACAAAACTTTTAATTGTTTCAATTTTTAAAATTATTTTCGGGAATTCAATTATCTGCAAAAAAAATTTCAATCATAATTTTTCAAAAACATAATTTTTTTGTAGAATTTCTACATTAAAATATTCAAACTGCAATAATTTTTGTTAAACAAATATTTAAAAACTTACTGCTATTTATTTTAATTGAAATTTCAAATAATTTTAATGTAAAACCTTTTGAAATTTAATTATTTTTAAAAATTACAACTGCAATTTTTCCAAAAGTGAAATATTTTTTAGAATTTTTGAATAAAATTAATTAAAACTTTAATCATTTTTAAAGGAAAATTATATGTTGATAATTTTTTTAATTAGTTTAAATATTATTATACTTTTACGGAGATTAAAATGTTAAAATAAAAAGATTTCTATTTAAAAACATTTTCAAATTTAATTATTTCTTAAAATTTCTATTATTACACTTTTAATATTCAATTATATTTCAAAATTAAAATTAAAATTATTTTTTAAATCAATTCTTCTTAGAATTGAAAATAATTGAATTATTTAACTAAAAACATTTTTGTAAAATTTAATTATTTCCCAAATTTTTACATACAACTCTCCAAAAAATATAATAATATTTATAAATAATTTTTTTAAAGTAAGAAAATAAAATTCTTTGTAATTCAAAATTTATTTTAATGAAATTTGAGAAAATTTCTTATTTTTTCATGATTTTAAAATTATTTTCGGTAATTCAACTATTTTCAAAAAATGTTAATTGCGATTTTTTAAAAATCTCATTTTTTCCGTATTTCTAAATAAAATTTTTCAAACTTCATTAATTTTTGAAATATTTGAATACTTATTGTTATTTATTTGTCCACCAGGAATAAAAATTTCAAAATACTTTCAATGTAAAACCTTTTGAATTTTAATTATTTCTAAAAATTTGAACTATACAATTCCTCAAAATCTTGAAATATTTTCTAAAATTTTAACTGAAATTCTTTTAAAAAAGTTCTACGAGAATTCATTAATTTAATTACAAAAATAAGTGACAAAATAATTCATTGTTTCTGAAAATTGTAACTGTAACTCTATTTATGGATTTTTTTTTAAATTTTTAAAACGAGAAAGAAAATTCACAGACTATTTAAGATTTTCAATAATTTGATATTTTTTTCATGCTTTGGGTTTGGATAAAATTTCCTTACTTCACGAGACGATGGAATATCTCGATTATTATTTTATAATCAAAATTAATAAAAAATATAAGTTCTACTAATATATTCTTTGAATAATAAATTTTTTTGAAATTTTTATAATGAAACATAATTTTAGATTCTCAGTAATATATTGGAAAATAAATTGAAAATCCTAAACAAGGTAAATTTTGATGCGTTTAAATTGAAATTTCACTCTTCCCTTCCCTTGAGTGACTGATCCATTCACTAATTTCAGTTTAAAATGGAAAATTATTATTTTTAGACGTGTAATTAATTTTCATTTTCTCAAAATTTGTTTTCTGTTTTTCTACTACATAATTGTTAATTATTTTTTTTTATTTTGTTTTTAAAAGTATTTTCTAATTTTCTAAATTCTGTTTAGTTTATCAATTATTATTATTATTCTATAAATCAATTTTGTTTTAGAATTAGAATAAAATCCCTTTATTTTGTTTTTTATTACACAATTGACAGTAAATTATTTTTCTCTCGATTTTGTTTTTAAAATTATTTTCTAATTTTCTAAATTCTGTTTAGTTTATCAATTATTATTATTCTATAAATCAATTTTGTTTTAGAATTAGAATTAAAATTCCTTTATTTTGTTTTACTTAATGATTGTTTTTTTATATTTATATTTTTGTATTTTTATATTTTTTCCTTATTTTTATTTTGTTTTTGTATTTATTATTGTTATTTTATCTTGTTATTTTATTTTGTTTTTTCATTTATTTATTTTTGTATCTTTTTTATTTTTTCTCATTTTTATTTAATACTTTTATTTTCTTATTTTATTTATTCAATTTAATGGTCTTTTTTTGTTTCACTTTTAATTAATTGATTCTAATTTTGTTTGCTCATTTACATTTTTGTTTAATACTCGTTATTCTACTTTTAGGTGTGTACCGAGGGTAGGCTAGTTCTTGAATTTACTTATGACGATCTCATGAGGATAAAGTCGTGGCATATGACGGTGAGAGCACATCGAGAATTCGTACCTAGATCCATGGTTGGAATGCACTCGCAACAACAGGACCCGGCGTTATTAGATCAAATTAGTAAAAACATCACGAGGCAAGGGATAACCAATTCCACCCTCAATTACCTTAGGGTAAGATATTTGCTATTTTTTTCTACATTTAACTTTCATTTCCTACGAGTCGGAATTTTTTTTCTACAATTTCGAAACTATTTTTATTTTTATAAATTTGAAGAAAAAAGAAAAAAAATTCAAATCATAAACAAAGCTTCAGTTATTTTTCTAAATTGCAGAAAAAGAAATGAATTTTATTTTCTGAAATTTCATAAAATGAAACTTAAGAGAAAGGAGAACAAAGTGTTAATCTGAGAAATAATGTAACACAGTGCTTTATGTGAAGAAAAAAAACTATTGGAAATTTCATGAGAAGAAAATTTTCAAACGTAGTATCAGTTCTTTCACTTGATCTAGGCTTAAGTCGTGTTCATGTTTCGCGAAAGTAGAAAGAATCCGGGTTACGATCCAGCTTCTTTCGGTTCCAGAACGCTTTCTCTCTCCTCTCTCTTGTCTCGTGCCAATTTTTTTTTTCTCTTCTTTTTATTTGAAAAATATCGAAGGGAAATTTAATTAATATTTTTTTTCTTTTTTAGTTATGCGTGATTCTAGAACCAATGCAGGAGCTTATGTCGAGGCATAAAGCGTACGCATTGTCGCCAAGAGATTGCTTGAAGACAACCCTGTTCCAGAAGTGGCAGAGGATGGTTGCCCCGCCGGGTAAGAGAGGTAGACGGACAGTTGCTTTACATGAGAACCACCAGCCAGTGGAGCCAGTCAGCAAGCTGGTCTGCTACGGTTTACATTCAACAAAATTGATTTTAAAATAATAATTAACGATTTTTCAAATTTCGTGGATTTTTTTACTTTTTTTTCTCTCTCTCTCTTTCTATCTATACGAAGAAATAATGTAAAATGTTTCAGTATTTTTTCTATTTTTGCTCATTTTGTGCATTTACTTTGGTTCACAAGGTTTCTCCACTTTTTCTGTATTAAATATTCTTGGGGTTTTTGAAATTTTTCATCCGATTATTCGAAGAGGAAATAATTATTTTCTATTTTTGATTTTCTGTAAAATATCCCTGATTTGTGAAATTATTCCCCTGATTATTCGAGGAGGAAGCAATTTTTTTCATTTCCTTTTCTATTTTTTATTTTCTAGAATATATCCGGCTTTTCGAAATTATTCCTCGATTTTTCAGAGAGGAGCTAATTTTTTTCTATGTCTTTTTTCCATTATTGATTTTCTATAAAAAAATATCCCGCTTTTTCAAATTATTCATTAATTTTTCAAAGAGGAAATAATTATTCACTATTTCTTTTATTTTATACAAAAAATATACCGTTTTTTAAAATTATTTCTCAGTTTTGTCAAAGAAGTAATAATTATTTTCTATTTATGTCCTTTTCTATAAAATACCACCGATTTTTTGAAATTATTCCTCAATTTTTCGAAAAGAGAATAATTATTTTCAATTTAGGTCCTTTTCTATAAAATATTCCTCGATATTTCAAAGAGGAAATAATTATTTTCTATTTATGTCCTTTTCTATTTTTGATTTTCTATAAAGTATCTCTGTTTTTTGAAATTATTCTCCCGATTATTCGAAGAGGTCAATTGTTTTCCTAAAAAGTGAAATAATCATTTTTTAAAATATATTTTTTAAATTTAGTTTTTAATATTTTTCACAATTAATTGTTGTGTTAGACATTTTTTTACATTTATAAGAATTTCGACAATAACAAAGTTCACACAGTTCAGAGAAATCAGGGAATTTCTTCCCAAAGTAGTAAAAAAAAGTATTAAATTTTGTAGGAATGCTGCAAAAATTTAAGTTTTTGCTCAACTTTGAAAATATTGAAAATTTTAAAAAGTTCGTGAATTTTCTTTTTCACCTTGAAAGTTTAACAAAAAAATCCGTGAAAAGTATATCTTCAATTTTCATTTAAAAAAATTTCTTTTTTCTATTTGAATAATTTAATTCACGCATAATATAAAATTATTGAATTATTATTATTATCAACTATTAATTGATTTACAGAAAGTTATAATTACAAATTCTAGAAAATAATTGAATTTTGAAAGAATTATTTATTGTATAAATATATTATACATAAATATTAGTAGATATTTTTACAAACAATTAAATTTTGAAACTCTGAAATTTTAGAATTTCAATTTACATTTTTTTTTTAAATTAGTTGAATTTTAAAATGTAAAATTAATTAAAAAATGTTCGTATAAAACGAAATTTCTTAAAATCGAATAATTGAAAACAATTGAATTTACAATTGTATTTTAAGTAAACTTTCTTCTTTTTTTAATAAATTTCAATTCTCAAAGAACATTCAGAAAATTATTAAAAATAAATAAATAATTCATTTAGAGAAGAATTGTAGTTTAAAATTCTAGAAAATGATTGAATATTGGAAGAGTTACAGAATTTTTTAGAAATGAAAATAAAAATATTTTTAATTTCAAATTAAAATAATTGAAGATTTGAGTTTTAAATAATTTTAATAAAAATTCTAAACAAATGAGTTAATTGAACAATTTTAACTGACATTCTTTATTTCGAAAATGAATTTTTGAATTGAAAAATTTTTAAATTATCGAAATTTCGTAAAATTGAACTAAAAACAATTGAATTTTACACAAATTTTAAGTAAAATTTCATTGTTTAGATTAATACTGAATTAAAATATTTTTAATTTCAAATTAAATTTTAATTCAAATCAAAATATTTGAAAATTTCAAATTCAATTTCAATTCAAATTAAAATATTTAAAAATTTCAAATTAAATTTTAATTCAAATTAAAAAAATTTGAAAATTTGAATTTTGAATAATTTTAATTAAGAATTCCAAACAAATTTTTCAGTTATCTGAAAAATTGTAATTGTAATTTTATTTTAAGTGATCTTTCTTTTTCTTGACTAATATTGAATTCCCAAAGAAATTTCTCAAATTTTTCAAAAAGTAAAAATAGACTAAATAAAACTTAGTTAGAAATTCTAGAAAATAATTGAATTTTGGAAAAGTTGAAGTAGTAATTTTTTGAAATATTCTTAAATTTTAGAAGTTTAGTAATTTATTGAATATTTGCCAAACAATTGTAAATGTCATCAATTTTTATTGTTATAAATTTTGCATTTTACAGAATTTTATTATAATTTTTTAGAAATAACTATGTGTTTTTGAAGAAAAATGTGGAAAAAATTTTAAAAATAATTGAATTTTAATTATGTTTTTAATTTTTATAAATAATTGAAATTTAGAATTAAAGGGTAATCTCTAACGACAATTTTCTTTATTAGAAAAGGAGAGAAAGTTAAAAACTTTTGTCGAAATTGGAGAAGAGAAATAGAAATAGAAAATAGAAAAATAGAAAAAGGAAAATAGAAAATAACATTTCTGATAAAAAGACGACTTTTCTCGTCCTTTGAATCGATTATAATGGCATATTTTTTCTTTTTTGCATCTTAAAGTTGTTCCGAAGTCTGCAGAATGTAAAAATTTGCTTTTCTTTTAACTCAAGAGGAATTAGTTGTTGCTGACAAAGTTAAAGAACTGTTTTCTTGAAATTGTTTCGCAACCTATATTTATGTTATACTTTGTATAATCGACTGTACTCTTTTCTCGGTTATCCTTGGTTGAACACTTTTGAACCTTCTTATCTTACTTTGCAATCGTGCGTTATGCGCGCACACCGCGTTTCCGTTTCTTAGTCCATATTTTCCCTCCTCTTTCGCAGTTGAGCTGGTACCTACGACCGTATATCCTTTGCAAGGTCGGAGGAGCCTTGGAACCAAAGCGTGCGCGCAATATTATGCAATTTTTTTTTATCTATTTTTTTTTGATGAGTAAAGCAAACAAAAAAAAATTTAATATCTATTTTTTGGAAAAAAAATAATAATATCTGATAGAGTTTTTGTTTTTTTGTTTAAAGAAAGATGTAAAGTATCTGTGCATTTGTCTGTCGCTGCATGAGTGCCTGTATGAGCGTGTTACGTTCATACATTAGAGACCTTTGATACTGAGAAAGGTCCACAGCTGGGTAGTGAATATAGATTCAATTAGAGATGTTGCATACGCTTAGAAATACTAGGTGTGTGCACACGCGACACATTGTCTCATGTTTCGTTTCTTTTCTATTTATTCCAGAGTCCCAAAGACCAGCCAGCAAAAGGAGAAAGCGAAAAGGCAGTACGTCGGGTCCTGGGAATAACGCGCCTCCAGTTCCCAGTAAAAAACGATCCCCAGGTCCAAATTTCTCCCTAGCTTCTCAGGTTCGTTGGTATTTTTGGCATTTTATTTTAAATTTATTTATTTATTCCTTTTCATCTTTCGAGTACTGTAAACATTGTTTTTTTTCACTTCTAAGTTGAAGGGTTGAAATTTTAATAAATTTTCTATTTGCTTTTTTGTTTCTTAACTTTTTTAATAATTTTTCTTTTTAAATATTTTCAATTTTCAAATTCATGTTATAAAAATTATTAAACTCTTGCAAAAAATTTTATTAAAATTTTTAAAAATGCTAATTAAATTATTTTGAAGAATTTCTTTGAATTTTTTTAAAATAATCTAATTTCTTAAAAATTTTAATGAAAAATTTTGAAAGTAATTGAATTTTATGAAAAATTTCTTTCAAGTTTTTAAAATAATCGCGTTTCTTAATAATTGAAGTTAAACACTTACTTTTATTGAATTTTCTTAAAATGTTTGGAAATAATTGAATTCTTCTCAAAATTTTATTACAGTTTTCTAAAATAATTTAATTCATTCAGGGAATGTTATTAAAATATAGAAAATAATTAAATTCTTTTAAAGAATAGATACTATTAAAGGATTCGACAATAATTGAATTCTTTTAAAAAATTTTCTTAATTTATTGAATATAATCGATTTTCTTAATAATTGCAATTCATAATTTTACTATTAAAACTTTATTAAAATTATTGATAGAAAATTAAACTCTTTTAAACCAATTTTATTAGAGTTTTTGTAAATAATTAAATTCTTTTTAAGAATTTTTTTGTGTTTTTTTTCAAAATTGAATCCTTTCGTGAAATTTCATTAAAATTGTATTGAAAATAATTGAATTTTTCCGAAGAATGTTATTATTTACGAAAATAATTGAAATTTTGCGGAGAATTTAATCAAAATTTTTGAATATAGTTGAATTCTTTAAAGAAATTGTATTGAAAATTTTGAAAAATTAGTTTTTAAATTCTATAAAAAGAAATTTAATTTTTCTAGAAGTTTTTGTTAAAAAATTCACTTAAAATTTTTAAAACAAATTGTATCATTTTCTAATTTTTATAGAACATAATTTAATATTTTACAAGAAATTTCTTAAAAATTTTGAAAATAAATGAATTTTTAAAATAAATTTTACAGACAATTTTAGAAATAATTGAATTTTTGAGATTAACTCAATTTTAGAATTACTTTAATTATTTTTTAAATAATTGAATTTTGGAATTGTAATTGAAATTTCTCAAGTTTTAAAGAAGATATTTGAATATTTTTCAAGAAATTTATTAAACGTTTTGAAAATTAAGGAATTTTTTAAGGAAATTGACAGAAAAAAAGATTTTTAAATAACTAGAATAAAACGAGAAGGAAAAATTAAAATAATTGAAAGTAATTCAATGTTTGCAAAGACTTTATTATTTAAAAAAATAATTGAATTGATTCAATGGATTTATTAAAATTTTAGAAAATAATTGAATTTTTCTTGAAATTATATTAGAATTTTGTTGAAAATATTTGAATTTTTGCAAAAAATTTTATTATTTATAAAAATAATTGAATTCTTCCAAAGAATATTATTAGTTATGAAAATAATTGAATTCCTTGCGAAGGAATTAATATTAAAATTAATATTAAAATTTTTGAAAATAATTTAGAATTTATAATTTGAAATAACAATTTTTAATTTTATTTTCATATTAAGAATTAATAATTAAATATTGCATTTTCCATTCCTGGGCCTAAAGAATTAATTTTCAATAAACATTACCATAAATATATAGAATCTATAATTTGAAATAATAATTTTTGATTTCATTTTCATTTTCGTAATAATATGAATATTGTATTTTCCATTCGTGGGACAAAAGATTGAAATTTCAATAAATATTATTATTGTAAATATATAGAATTTATAATTTTAAATGATAATTTTTACTTTTATTTTCATTTTCGGAATAATGGAAATACTGTATTTTTCACTTCTGGACGAAAAGTTTGAATTTTCAATAAATATTATTATAAATATAGAATTTATAATTTGAAATAATAATTTTTAATTTTATTTTCATTTTCGAAATAATATTCGAATATTATATTTTCCATTTCTGAAATAAAAGTTTAAAATTTCAATAAATATAATTATTAATATTTTATTTTTATTATTATTATTATATTGCTTCCTCATAGAGAAAGGATTGTATTTAATATTTTTTTTTTTATTATTATTTTTATTTTATTTATTTTTATTATTATATTGCTTCTACACAGAGCAGAGGAAGGATTGTATTTATTTTTGTTTTGATTAAATTATTTTAATTATTATAATATTTTGAATATTAATAAATTGCAATCGCGAAAGTCAGTGTATAATATTAAATGATGTGACAATTTTCCATTAGGACGTGATGGTGGTGGGTGAACCATCGTTGATGGGTGGCGAATTTGGCGATGAGGATGAACGACTAATAACAAGGCTGGAGAATACACAATATGACGCGGCCAATAGTTTAGATCCTCATAGTCACGATACTCCTGGTGGACCACCTCCGCATCCGCACCAATTTCACTCTGAACCAACACCTGGCAATTCCTGGCCACCGGATCGTGGTCCAGGTCCTCCACAAGGAGGTCCCGGTAGTCAGGTAAATATTCCACTCATCACTACTGTCCGATAGTTTTTTCTTTTTTTCTTTTTCACAATTTGAGAAAATTATCTCTTCAATTTTATTCATCTTTTTCAAAAAGTGATGAGTCTAAAGACGCCAGGAGAAAATATTTTTTTTTCTTTGCCAACAAATTGAGAAAAGGCCAAAATTATTATTTTTAATATTATATTTTTAATATTTTTAATATTTAAAAATGAAAACATGGCTATTTTTTGATGAATGGCTTTCAAAAAAAAAAACGTTGCGGACTAGGAATAAAATAATAAATTTTCGAATTAAAATATAAGAGATGGGGAATATTTTTGTCATATTTTGAATTATAGGCGCATTATCGAGTGACATAACTTTGAAAATAACGTTACAGCTTGTACTTTGGGTTCGATATACCGAATGATTGCGAAATCTGATTCGTTGCTATACTAATGAGAAAATTATGATGCCGTTAGAATCAACCAATCAAGCTCTGTAATTATTCGATATCATCAAACAAACACTGATTTTACTTTATGTTGTAAATGTTCGAATTATGAATTTCAGTTACAATTTGTCGAATAATTCGAACAGGAAGAATATTATCAAAAAATAATATTAATAATATAATAATAACAATAATAAAAATATAATAATGTAAATGTATTAAAAATATCCATAGGTAGTCAAATCTGACAAAAGTTATTTTTGTATAAATTTTTAAATTTAATTAAATTTTCGAAATGTACAACTAAAAAGTTTTGGAATAATTGAAATTTTTTACAATTTTCTTGAATATAATTAATTTTGTTTAAGTATTTTTTAATAAAATTTTTAAAAACACCCATTTTGACGAATTGTAATTGTAAATTTTGAAAATAATAGAGTTTTCAAAAATTTTGATCTAGAAAATTTAAAAATGAAAACTTGTAGCAATTATTCAAAAAAAAAAAATTTTTAATTAAAATTCTTTAGAAAATTGATTATAATTTTTTGAATTGTCAACAAATTCTTTTGAGAAATTTAATTATTTTCGAAAAATTACATTACAATATTCTTTAAATAGTAATTTTAAAAATCCTTTAAACATAATTTTTTAAAATCCAATTATCTTTACAAAAAGTAAGTTAAACAGTTTTGAATTCTACTTTTTTCGACTTAAAATTAAAATTATGAAGAAATCACATATTTTTTATCTTTCTATTTAAAATTCTTCACAAAAATTTGATTAATTTAATAATTTGCCAAAAATTCGTTTATAAAATTCAATTATTTTCAAACATTTTTAATTAAAAATGCTTTAAAAAATTTAATTATTTTAAAAAGTTTTAAGAAAATCCTTAGTAATTAGTAAAAAATTTAATTATTTTCATAAATAATAAAATTTTTCATAGGAATTGAATTAATTAATTAAAAAAGTAATAAAATTCGTTTGCAGGAATTCAATTATTTTCATAAATAATAAAATTCTTCTCTGGATTTCAATAATTTTTAATACAATATTAAATGAATTTCTCGAAAAAAGTAGTTATTCTTCAAAATTTTTTTAAATTCTTAAAAAAGAAATAAAAGTTTCTCAAAAATTTTGATGGAATTTTTTATCAGAATATCAATTTTAAATAGTAAATAATTATTCTACCAATTACTTACTTCTATATTTAATTAATTGAATTCTCGTAGAAATTTCTAATAAGAATTGATTTAAAAATGAATTTCAGTTAATAACGAAATTGAATTTTAGTTAATAATTGAATATTAGAAGAGTTATTGTATGAATTTTTTGAGAGTAATTAAATTTCAACAGATTTTAAAATTAAAATATTAAAATATTTATTGTAAAAAATTATTGATTTATGTATTATTATTTCCTAAAAAATTATTAAAGTTTTGAATAATTTTATTTTGAAAATTTCATAAAAAATAATTGAGTTTTGAAAGAATTTCCCTGGTAATTTTTAGAAATAAGTTGTTAAATTTCGACAATCTTTTGCATTAAAATTATTAAAAATTTAAGTCCTGTGGAAAACTAAATAAGAATAAATAAATATTTATTTTACAAAAATTGTTTAATATTTGAACAATTTAATTTAGAAATTAAGAAAAAAAATTCTCTTTTGAAAAATTGTATTTAAAATATTTGAAGATTCATTCGAAAAGAAATGTATACGAGAAATTTTTGCGAAAATTAAGAAAATTTATTAAATTTTCAATTCGAAATTTTAACAGATTTAATTGAAATAAATTCTATATTTTGAAGAATTTTATTTTTTTACACTTAAAAATTATTTTTTAAATATAATTCTATTTTTGATGAAAACTAAAAAGGAAAGTAAATTAATTTTAGAAAAATTTTAAATTGAAGTTATTACCCGGATAGGGAAAAAAGAATATTCGTTTTGGAAATAAGGAAAAGTCAGGAAAGAACTGAATTAAATTTGTGTGTCCCGACTGAAAGAAGTCTTTTTCGAAGTCAAATTTAATTTTTCGATAGCTACATTTTTTTTTACTATAAAAATAGAAATAATAATGATCCACAAGTTTTGAACAATCAAATGAACGAACTTTTTTTAATTTAAAATATTTTCATAAATTACTGTTTGGAATAAAAATTAAAGTCTAAAATTTTACATTTAGAAAATTTTAATTAATTTTTGAACAAATAAAATCTTAATTTGCAGAAGAAAAATAAATTTCGTTCATTTGAATGTTCAGAACTTTCGAATCACAAATAATACTATTACTGACGATAATAATAATAATAAATTTCTATCCCCAGAAGATTTAGTTCCCTATTTTTTAATTAAAAATAATATTTTTTACTGAGCGTTGAGAGAAGGAATTAAAACGAATAATTTTCTTTAATAGGGAGTCCAGGGTTCTCAAGGTGGACAGGGTGCTGGAATACAGGGATCACAGGACACGAGTCAGCAACAGCAAGACAAGAAGAGCCCCGCGGTGAGCCAGTGAGGCCAGGAGTCCCCGCGCCCCCCCACCAGGGGGCGTCGGGGGCGCAGGCCCAAAAATTTGGCTCCCTAGCGGGGCGAGAAAAACCTCCCCAATTCCTATTTGGCCAGCTCATCTTCCTCGGCTGCTCGATTGTCGCAGATCGGCGTTCTACCTCTCAATTGTCAACCTGCACTTTCTGGTCTTCGTTCAGAGCAGCACGCACAACTGGGTCATGTTTCTTCCATGGGGATGGATTCATTGGAGCTATTAGCAGCCCATCATCAGGCTCAGCAGCAGCAGCAGCAACAACAACAACAACAACAACAACAGCGACAATTGTTAACAGCAGCGGATCATTCAGGAGCAACCGGATCAATGCCTACCGGTGGTTTACCACAACCACTTCAGCAAGCTCAATTGGGACAAACGCAAAATCAAGATCCACTACAGAGTATGGTACAGCAACTTGTCTGTTTGACGCAGCTGCAACAACTCCAGTTCCTTTTGACTCAGAGTGGTCACATGTGAAATGAAAAAGAAGAAGAATAAAAAGTCTATATTTACCCCAAAATATTACAAAGAATAACACAAGGAGTTTGGGAGTGTTTAGGCAATACATTTGTGCAGGATAAGTTAGTTTACAAAGGCTGAGGAAATCAGAAGATTAAAAAGTGCTCGATCCACTTGAACTCGCAAAATGTTTTAAAAAATCGATTTAGTGAAAAAGAAAAGCAACGCGAAAGTGAGATCCAGCGTGTGATAAATCGAATGTAGGGAAGATAACAAGTATAAAAAAAAGTGTGACTCTTGCACTAATAGAAACGCTAAGCCACGCGCGATAAAAAAAAAATATGATCGACACTCGGCCGTGGATCTGTGAATGAATCTCTATCCGTCAACAGTATTGATATAATTAATAGAGTAAATGAATATAATACTTTAAGAGGTTTTTAGCGTAAGTACGTACTGTGCAAAAACGTATGCAAGGAAAGAGACGTGAGAGAATGGATCCGAGATGACACAAGATTCAGGAGAGGTATGTGTGCTCGATTTTTCAAGTTTTTTTTTACACCCCCTCCCCCCTTTTTTCGAAAGTGCAGAGCCGTTTTTTATTTATTTTTTTTAATAAATAAGGCCGTACTGTCCATATGGACACATCCGTAAAAAATTTTTCCTTTTATTTTTAATATTTAATGAAGCACAAGAGTTTAAACGTTTGTGAATGCTCGAGTGTGAATTTACGTTTACTATCATAATTTTATCACAAGTACGCACAAAAGTACTACTGTTTTATGAAAAGCTCAAGAGTGGCAAGAAACACTCGGAAATTTAATCTGTTTATTTTTAGACGAAAATTTAATTAATTTCATTTCTTATTTTCGTATTTTGGAAATTTGTAAATATTTTTTTTTCATCGTTAATTTCTTTTTTAAAATTTACAATATTCGTTAAGTTACAATACTTAATTGTTATTATAATACTTAATTGTTACAATATTTAATTGTTATTAAAATATTTAATTGTTGTCACAATATTTAATTATTGTCACAATATTTAATTATTGTCACAATATTTAATTTTTATTACAATTATTTAATTGTTAATACAATTGATAACTGATAATTGATAAAAACAACAATTGGACAATTGTCACTTTATGAATATTGTAAATTATAAAAAAAAACAGATTCAGAAGGGCATTTTGCAAAGAAGACAAATAGATTCTAAGTAATTCTCTTGTTAGACTGCAAAATTTCCAAATATTGCATTGTAACGACAGAAAATATCTCTTCGTCTTCTAAGAAATAAATATATTTCTTATCTTGCATTTTTATAAATAAATCTTTTTCTGTTTTAAAACAATTACTTTTTCTCCAAACTCGAAATTTGAACTCGAAATTAATTAATTAATTTAAACTGAATCCAAATTAATCAATTAATTTAAAATGAGTCGAAATTAAGAAATTTAAAAAGAATTGAAATTAATTAACTTAGAATGAATGAAAATGAATTAATTTAAATTGGATTAAAAATTGAAACATGTTTATAAAAATCGAATGAAATTTACAAAAATCGAATAAAAAGGCACAGTTAATAAAAAGCGAATGAAAATTTAAATTAAAATTAAATATTAAATTTAATGTAAAATTAACTAAAATAAGATAAATCTAAATTTACTCACAACTTAGTAAGAAATCTTTTAATATTTATTTATTTGTTTTAAAATTTAAGTAACTTAATTCTTTAGGCCTTTTCAAAGATTCTCTTTTAGTTTTCCTAATTTTAATTTTATATTTATATATATAAAAATAAATTTGTATAAATAAATATAAATATTTATGTAAAATAAAGTATTATCTATTAATCTTGTATAAAAATTTAATTTCTAAAAATTCGAAAAATTGCGTACTTCGTTTTTTATTAGCTATTTTTGTTTTTTGCTGTTATTTACTCTCTCTCTATTTCTTGCCACTCTTTTGCAAAAAAAATAAAAACGATGTGAAATAAATAAATTCGTAGGCAATTATCAATTCACGCATTTTTGAAAGTGCGGATGTACAAATTTTCTACACGCTAATTGTAAACAATGGAAAATACACAGAAAAACAATACACATTTTTTACTCTCTTCTTCAGTAAATGAAATCCGTGACAAAAAGAAAAATATAGATGACAAAACTTTTTATTAAAAAAGAAGAAAATCACGACATCTTTTAATCGCCGTTTTAGACACTTTTCTGTCTGAAAGTCAATCGAAAATATTTCTTGCCAATAATTTTAGTTTATTTTACAGAGATTCGAATTATTTTGTTCAAAGATGAAATGAATTTCAAAGATTTTAATTTTTAATTTTCGTACAATTTTTTTTTTATGAAAAGTATTTAAATTTTGAAAAGGGATTTTTTTTTAATTACGAACGGAGAAAGATTTTATTTTTTAAATTGTTTGAATTTAATTGAATGTGAATTTACATTGAGTGCTGAATGATCTTTTTAAAGATCATTCGGGATTTTTTTGATTAGATTTTTATTTAAAGGACATTTTTTTTATTTTTGAATCATGATTTTTTTTCTTTACAATTTTCCCAATGGGATTAATAATTCTTTGTATTAATTCAATAGCGAATTATCATTTTATAATTTTGCAAAGGAATAATTTTTATTTGACGAACAATTAATTTTTTTCAAACAAAACGTTTTCAGTATGATTGAGATTTTGTACGGAAAAGTGTCTTTTAATTATGTATAAAGAAAGAGTATACACTATTCATAAAAAAAATGAAACCAATGTAGTGTAATGAAACAAAGATGAATGAAAAAATAAAGAAAACTACAGAGACACGAACATAACAAACAAAAAAAAAATTGCGAGAACGTATTGTGTGAGACTCGCAAAAAATTTACACGTACATTAATCAAGCATTAGTTCAATAAGCCACGCGTGAAGCCAGTACAGTCCCACAGCGCGTGTGTATGAAAGAATAGCCGAAAAAAAAATGTTTTATGCATGAATCTGAGTGTGTGTATAATGTGTGAGAAGAAGACGAAAAAAATAAAAACAAAAGTCTTGAATACAAGCATGCAGTGGGGATTTTTAGGATAAATGATTTATTGAAAAAATGTTGTATATTATTACCAATTATAATGACAACTATTATAATTAACTAATATACCCTAATAATGTGAATTGAATTTAAACGACAAAAAAAAATACATGAACGATAAGTAATAGGAAATTTTTAATTGTTAGCAAAGCACACGAAGTCGCCGTTTTAAAACAGACTCTCGGTCGAAATCGCATTAGCCAATCGATCCGCTCAAAGAAAAAAAAAATGAAAAAAAATAATAATAATAATAATAATGAAAAAGGTTTAATATCGATGGAGGATGGAGCATGAAAAAAAAATTAGCTAAAGAATATTAAAAAAAAGAAAATTACGACGAATAAAAGATGATGATAAAAATAAAAAGATACAGAAACGAAAAAATATAAAGCGTAACAATAAAAAGTGCATTATCAACGTCGAATGACTCGTGCGCCTTTGCACGCAAAAGAGTTGTTATAATTGGAACTACGTGATGGTTCGTAAATTATTGTAAATCATGAACAACAAGTTTCGTGCGCCGTCATCTATATTGTAAATAAATGAGTATAAATTATTGTTGCTGTGTTTTTTTCTTTATTTCATTTATTCGCTCATCCGTTCCGCTTCTCCCATTTTTTGTGAAGCACATCACGAGGAAATCATTAAAAAAGACAAAACACACAACCGTTGAATATGCACTTTTCCAAGAAAAAACGATTCGCAAACGATTGACTCGCACTTTCTCAAATATAATCATAAAAATCGAATTTCAAGCAAAAAAAGTAGGTAAATGAAAAAATTTAGTCTCAAAATGAAAACAAATCATATTCTTAAAAAAGTAAATGAAAAAATCAATCTCAAAACAGTAAATAGAAATTAAATGAGAAATATCAAAATTAAAAAGATACGAGAAAAAAAATTTTGAAAATTGAATGAAAAATAAATTCTTTTATAATAAAATAAATAAATTCCTCGTGAAGCTTTTTATTATATTTGCTAAAAAACGAACTAGCGATGAAGTTTGTCAATTAAATCTCGAAAAATGTTAAAATTCTTATCAATGAAGGAAAATCGAATGAAAGTAAAATTAATCGCAAATATAATTGCATAATACAATTGAATTATATTTCCCTTTTTCTAAAAAAATTCTTTACAATGAAATCATCGAAACAAATTCATTATTAATATAATCGAAATTCTAGTTCTTTTCGTACCTATCTGTAAACTTTCAAGAAAACAAGGCTTAAATATTTATTACATTTTGAGAAAATTTTTATTATTTTTGTAATTTTCTTTTTTGATCTCTTTCTTTTAATTAAATTTTTGCATTTAGAATTGAATTTGCAATAGAATTGAAAAGAGGATTCGAAAAAAAAACCAAACAAGGTGCAATGCAATCGAAAATTTCTTTTTCGAAGAGTTGATTATTCGAAAAATAAATAGTTTTTTGGAAGAAATGTAGATTTTTTACATTTCCAAAAAAAAATTAGAAACAATGAAAAAAAGAGAATTGTGCAAGTATTTCTGGAATTTTTATAAATATGCAGCAAACGTGATTTTTGAAATTTTCTGTAATTTTTAAAAAATTGTAAAATATGCATAAACATCAGTAGAAAATAATTTTTAAGATGCGAAACAACAAGAGAATAGATCTCACAAGTATCTCTCCGCTCAGGGATAAGCAGCTGGAATTTTGCGATTTCCAATAATCGATACTTTAATGATCTCTCAATTGTTGATTAGAAACGAAAAGAAATTTTTTTTCCGCATTTTTTTCTTTATATTTTTTCTTCTTTAGTTAAAAAATTTTCTTTTTCTGCAAAAATTACAAAAATAAATTTTTAAATCTATTGCTGAACTAGCAAAAAAAAAAAGAACAAATTAGTAAAATTTAATTACTAATTTATTTTTTTCGAAATTAGAGGAAAAATTTAAATTACTAATTTATTTTTTTCGAAATTAGAGGAAAAATTTAAATTACTAATTTATTTTTTTCGAAATTAGAGGAAAAATTCAAAGTACTAATTTATTTTTTCGAAATTAGAGAAAAATTTAAATTACTAATTTATTTTTTTCGAAATTAGAGAAAAGATTTAAAATACTAATTTTTTTTCGAAATTAGAGAACAAATTTAAATTACTAATTTGTTTTTTCCAAATAAGAGTTAAAATTTGAATATTTCTGCTGCAAAAAAAAATTTCCGAAAATAAATAATAAAACTCATATCAAATGCATCGACAAAAAGACTATTATGTAAAACCTCGAAATTTTTCTAAAAAAAAATTATAATTATTATATCGTCCAAAGAAAATTTTGAAATTTAATTTTTTCTGTATTTTTGTACGAATTAATTCAGTTTTTTTCCTCTCTTTTTTCGTTTTTAAATATATAAATATTGAAGAAAAATGGAAGATTAAATGAATTATTGTAAAAAGTCTTCTCTTGTGTATAAATAGCTTGGGAATATAAATGTATAATAATTAAATCGTGTACAGTGGCTACATTTTCGGTATTGTTAGATTTATTTATTACGTAGTTATCATTTTCATTTTTTTTTTTTTTAAATAATTGTTATAAGCGCCTGAAAAATATGATCCAGTATTTTTTTTCCTTTTTTTTAATAATAAATGGTGTCGGTTCGACTGCTAAAAAAAAATCACTGGACCAGTCTCGGAATGCACGAATAGTGTATAAAAACAAAAAAAAAATTAAATACTAGCTAATTAGGTGCGACTATTGTGCAAGGATACATTTACATTTTTTTTTGTTTTTTTTTTTTATTAAATGGACATGAGCCAGCTCGGTATATTATATTAATATACATTCAAAGTTAGCTCATTGCCATTGACCAATAGTGTAATAAGAAAAATTGTCATCTAATTACATTTTTACGCACTTCCAAAAAATTTTTATCCTTGTAATTTGTATCATAGCGACATGTGTTTTAAAAGTCCACCATTATATGTATGTAATCAAAATTGTAACTGAGAAAACGTTAATAAAAAAAACGATATTTCGAACGTTCAAATTGTTTCTTTTATTGAGAGAAAAAAAATTTTGTTTCCCCCGTTCTTTTTTCTTACTTTTTATTTCTTATTTTTATAATTTTTATATTTTGAAAACCGGAAGTAGAGGTGATTTGACTCTTGCAGTGTGAGCGCGCGCATTTAGTTGTCATACCGACCCAACCCTGTTTAATGGGACATCGGCATATAAACAACAATGTTAAAATACGTCAAGTAATTTGCAACTAATTAGCATGTATCTTATCTAATTGTCTTTTACTTGTGTGTCTTGTGTGTTGAGTCTTATTTTTCAATGAGTGGAAAAATATTTCGGTACGGGAAATTTTTACGAACTTTTATTCGGTGGAAAATTGGAAAGCAGCGCCACGTATAGTTTTAGGTTAAGTCATTTAAGTGCAAATCGGAATTAAGTTTCGTCGCGATTTGTCAAGTGCATGGGACTTTTTTTTTCTCGCATTCATATAAGAGAGTTGAATGTGACATTTTAATTGTTAATTAATTTAATCGTGTACATTAATCTGAATATTTTTGGTGATTTGTCGATAATTATTTTCCGATAGTATTCGAATTAGGTATGCGAAAATGTGATGCGAAACTTTGAAGATGAATTCTGAGGATATATATTTAATTTGTCATTTTTAACGTGATGGGATAAATTTTTTCTTATTATCACAATGTTATTTGTACATCTATTGACTTGCTGCGATTAATTAATCGTACAATGGTAAGTTGCTGTGAATTTATTAAATTAGTTAATTTATTTTACCGATGTCAGTTATAACCTCAATTTTGACACTTAATGATATTAAATGCGCTTTTTATTTTCAACTTCGATAAATTCAGTTTTATTTACACTGGAAAAATGTTACGTAAAGAAGATAATTTATTCAGTTTTACAATACCACGCGCTTTTTCTATAAAATTAGTTTTCCTCCTTTTTTTCTCGTTTTTATTATCAAAAGAAAATGTTACAATTTTTATCGCTAATTTTTATTTTCATTAATTTAAACGGAAATTATGTACTAATTTCTTGTATTTTTATTTCCAGGGAGCAAATATATCACAATTGGAAAGAGATATCGGATCTGATCAATTTCCACCAAATGAACACTACTTTGGTTTGGTCAATGTACGAATTTCAATTTATTATTTCTAGAATTTTTTTATTTTATTATATTATTATTTTATTATTAATTAATTATTCTCCGTAAGAATTCAAATTATTTTCATAAATAAGAAAATTCTTCGCAAGAATTAAAATATTAACATAAATAATAAAATTCTTCAAAGAAATTCCATTATTTTCATAAATAATAAAATTTCTCGAAAGAATACAATTATTTTTAAAAATATTATTTAAATTTAATTATTTTCAAGAGTTTTAATAAAAATGCAATTATTTTCAACAATTCTGAGAAAATAAAATTCTTCGAAACAATTCAATTATTTTTAATAAAATTTTAATAAAATTTCTCTAACAGGTTCTTTTCTAAACAATTCAATTGTTCTCAAAAGTTTTTAATAAAATTCTTTTGTAAATTTCAATTATTTTCAAAATTTTCAATTAAAATTCAATTACTTTAAAAATTTTTAGTAAAAAATATTTGAAAAAACGTCATTATTTTCAAGAAAATTGAAATAAATTCTTCAAAACAATTCAATTATTTTAAAGAATTTTAATAAAAAATTTTTAAAGAATTAAATTATTTTTAATGCAATTTTAATTACATTTTCTCGAAAGAATTCAATTATTAAAAAAAAATGTTGATAAAATTCTTAAAATAACTTTGATTATTTTTAAATTTTTTTAATAAATAATACTTTGCAAGAATTCAATGATTTTCAGTATATTTATTTTAAAATTGAAAACATATTAATTGTTAAATTATGAAAACTTTAGTAATTAATGAAAATATATTTTTTTTACAGTTTGGAAACACTTGTTACAGTAATTCTGTACTACAAGCTCTATACTTTTGTCGACCGTTTAGAGAAAAAGTATTAGAATACAAAGCTAGGAATAAACGAACCAAAGAAACATTGCTAACATGTTTAGCCGATCTTTTTTACAGTATCGCAACTCAAAAGAAAAAAGTCGGTTCCATAGCGCCTAAAAAATTCATTGCCAGATTGAGAAAAGAAAAGGGTAAATTTTACTTCGTTAAAGATTAAGGTTACTTTGTATTGAATTTTTATGTTAATTAAATTACAATTTTCTCAATTGCAGAGGAGTTCGATAATTATATGCAACAAGATGCTCACGAATTTCTCAATTTTCTAATAAATCATATAAATGAAATTATTTTAGGTAAGTTGAGTTAGAAAATTATTTTTCATAACATAACTTTGTTAATTTCCAGACATGAATTCTGTTAATAAATTATTTTTATTTATTTTATTAGTCAAAATAATGCTTTTTATAATTTAAAAGTTACTTTTTCAATAAATAAATGTTCATTTAGAATATTTTTCATCTTACTCTGGTAATTTTCAAAAAAATAGAGCATCAAAAAAATATTTTGTTCGCAATTTTTGAAAAATTATTGAATATCAATGAAATGAAAGATATTTTATTTTATTATATTTATCATTATTAAAGATCTGAAATTAAAAAGGAAATTGCTTTATTTTTAGCGGAAAGAAATCAAAGTAAACCGGCCGGAGGTAAAAGTGGGCCCGAAGATGCCGGAACACCACCGGAACCAACTTGGGTTCACGAGATTTTTCAAGGGATTTTAACATCAGAAACTCGCTGCCTTAATTGTGAGACTGTTTCTAGTAAGGATGAGGATTTTTTCGACCTTCAGGTCGACGTTGATCAAAACACCTCAATTACTCATTGTCTGAAATGCTTCTCAAACACTGAGACGCTTTGCAGCGATAATAAATTCAAGTGCGATAACTGTAGCAGTTACCAAGAAGCTCAGGTAATTTATTTTATTTCTATTTAATTTAGTTTCGATTTTTATTTTATTTATTTATTTATTTTATTTTATTTACTTTCTGTAAAATTTTTATTCACTTTTTTAAAGATAATTATCTAAATTCAAAAAGAAAAATTCTTAAATAATTATCAAATAAATTGAAATTTTGTAAAATTAAATTGAAAGTTGTTAAAAATAATAAAAAAATAAATTTAACATAATATTTAAAAATTAAGGTAAATTAAATTCGTTAAAGAATTTTATTAGAAATTTTAATGGAATTTTCAATTAATTTTAATTGAATAATTTTTGGTAAATAATTGAATTCTACAAAGAATGACAATTGAATTTAATTTTGAAAGAATTGCAATTCAAATTTTTCTAATTAGTTCATTTTCAAACGATTGTAATTTGTTTTTAAATTAAAGTTTCAAAAAATGTTATTTAAAATTCTAAAAAATTATGGTTTTAAAATATTCCATGGCTATTTTTCGAAGGTTATTGAATTTTTACAATTAAATGATTGAACATTTTTTAAATAATTAAAATATTCTAGAATTCGAATAAAAATAATTGAATCAGGGAAAAAGATAAATTTATATCTAGAATTCAAGGCAAATTAGATTTTTGTGGCAGCCTTGATAATTTACTTTTTTTATTTGTTTTCTATTTAATTCTTCTTCTATTATTTTTTTATTATTTACTTTAAGGACTTTATTCTTATGTTTTAAAATTAGTTTTAATTTCAATTTTAAAATAATTAAAAATTTTCTTCAATGCAGAAACGTATGAGGGTTAAAAAGCTGCCTATGATTCTGGCTTTGCATTTAAAGAGATTCAAATACGTCGAACAATATAATAGACATATTAAAGTTTCTCATCGAGTGGTATTTCCATTAGAACTTCGACTTTTCAACACAGTGAGTTCGCTTTCGTTTAATATTTAACATTTCTATTATTATAAAATTTTGTTTTTATTTTTTAATCTATTTTGTATTTGAATATTTTTTTCTTCAAATTTTTAGAGTGATGATGCTGTCAATCCAGATCGATTATATGATTTAGTAGCAGTTGTGATACATTGTGGAAGTGGTCCTAATAGAGGACACTACATTTCTATAGTCAAAAGTTATGGATTTTGGCTTCTTTTCGATGATGATATGGTCGACGTAAGTTTTTTTTTTAAAGAAAAAATTCTAGAATTCTGGTTTTATATTCATTTACATTTTGTCACTTATTAATTTTCGTTTATTTATTTATTAAAAAATTTATTAAAGTTCTTATTTAAGAATTTATTTAAGTACTTATTTAAGAATTTATTTAATTTTTTTCAGTTTTTTAAATTCAAAAATCAAAATGTTTCTAATTGTTTTCCGTAGAAAATTGACGCCTCGACGATTGAAGATTTTTATGGATTAACGTCTGATATTCAAAAAAGTTCAGAGACCGGTTACATTTTATTTTACCAGTCGAGGGATTGCAGTTGAGAATTTAAGGAGAAATAAAATAATGGAGGTAAAATTTTTTTTAATCCAAAAAAAAAGAAGTGTGATGTGTAAGTATTCGATAAATGAAAAACGAAGGATTTTCATTTACTTATGAAAAAGAAAATCTTGTACATTCAAGAAAATGATGAAAATCTGAAATTCCTTCTCTCGTTACGATAAATATACATAAATATAAATATATATATAAAACGATCGGCCATTATCGATACGAGAAAAAATAGGTTCGATTATAAAAAGGCTTTAGGTCGATTTTTCTAATTAATTGGATTCTATGAATCTAATAAAAGTTTTCTTTCTTTTTTTTGCTAAAGAGCAATTTACATAATTTTATTATTAATTATTGAATAATCGTGTGTGTACAATTATTTTTTATTTCGCACCAGATGCCAAACATTTTTATGCAAGAAAACAAAAAAAAAAAACTGTAGAAGTCGAGCAAATACAGTTCTATTTAATAATCCAATTTTAAATATTATATTCTCTAATGTGCATTTAGATACTATTCATTTTACACAAAGTGTTTGCAAAGAAAAAGATAAGAAAACAAAGAAAAAAAGAAGAAGAAGAATAAGAATTTTAAGTGACTGCAGAGATTTTAGTAGTTATATAAATGTTGTATGTACAAAACGTAATTGATAAAACAACCTTTTTGTTTTGCGATTGTTGAATATGTTGAGTTTTAAGAATAAAAGTCAAACAATTTTCTTGAATTTGTTTCGTTTAATGTAGAAATTCCTGAGTAAACGTTACTGATAATCACGGACATTTATCAATTTAGAAAGTAATTAATTTAGAGAGATTCTAATTTAATTTTTAAAAAAATTACCAGAAAGGTGATAATGAAAATTCTTTTATTAGAAAAAATTTTGTTTAATTACTGAATTGTTTGAAAAAAAATGAAGTTTGAATGAAATTTGCTTATTAACTATTTTTTTATTTAAAATTAAGTAGTTAATGAATTAATTATGAGACAGATCTTTGACCATTTTCTTGGTCTCCTTCAATTTTTCCACAAATACTCCCATCGCTGCTATTTTCGCTCTTACTATCTTCACTTTCATCGCTCACATCACTTTCTTCACTGTCTTCTTCAGAATTTTTTTCTCCATCCAATACTGAAAATAATTTTCACCATTTGAAAATTTGAATAATATTGTTAAAAAATTATAAATAGAAAAAAATTGGTTCAATTACAACTACTAGTAAATAATTATAAATTTACTAATATTTATTTCTTTTGGTAAATATTAATAACAATTTACATGCGGGTGCCATTTTAGAAAAGAATTAAACGATCTATTAAAAGATTCAATTAGACGTAAATAAAATAAATCAGTGATGAAATATCGTGAATTCTAGATAAAATTATGATTTATTTCCGGGTACGATCTACAGTCACCTTTAATTATCACACACTTTATAAACAATATGAATTTTATTAATTTTGTTTCTTTTTTTCAGTTAATAGAAAGTGAATGAATGGAAAAATTTCAGGAGGAGAATTTTACTACTAAAAGAAAAGGAAACACGTAATTTTTGAGTAAATCTTTTAGTGAAAGAGAAAGAAAAGTGATAATGATAAAAAAATGATAATTAAATAATTGAACGTACTATAATCCCAGGAATTGACGGACTCGAAATAAGCAGAGACGAGAATGTCATTTTCGGGAAATTTCACCCGTCGATTATTTTTCTTCTTGCAAAAGGATATTGAACTCCGCAATAATTTGCCATCGATTAGAATAAATGGCGATGGTGGTGTCACGTCTTTTTTTGTTCCAAATCTTGGAAAATATAATTCATGCGAAATCACTCGCGGTGGAGGAAGAATTTCCTTCTCTTCGATTGATTTTTTGAACTTTCGGGGATGAGTCGCTTTTTTGAAATTCATTTTTTTCTCTCATGACATTTTACAAGAGCGAAAGAAGAAATTTTCTTTTTGTATCCAAAGTTCCTCTTGATAGTTTTTTAAACTTTTGCTTCGTTTTCTTCGTTCTGCTGTTATTTCTTCAATGTTTTTTTTCTCGTATTGTAAATAATTATCTTGATATTATTTAATGAGGCAAGTTCTTCTTTAGTTGTGTACACTACTCGTTTCACAAATGCCATCATTGTCGCTATTCGATGCAAGTGATTAAGAGCTCATGATCTAAGAATAGGGGGTTAGTGACGAAGCTATCGACATCTAAAAGTAAAACTGACTCTTGAGAGTCGAATCAATGGAGTAGGCGACCCGATTTTTATTTTTCTTTTTTATTTATTTTGTATATAGTGGCCTAGACGCTTCTTCTTTTTTTGACAACGTGAAAACAAAGTAAAGGTTGATAAATATACACAAGTTTTTCAATGAACGGAAATAGTTTCCTTATTTCAGAAAATGTGTGAATTTAATTTACTCGATTTTTAGATTTTATTTTCCCAAAATTCAATTTTTAGTCCGAACTTTTCAAAAATTCTTTTTGAAACTTTTTAATTTTTTTGTTTTCAAAGATTTATAACTTCTCTCTTTTCTAATTCCAATTTTGGATAAAAGACCTCCTTTTTTTCATCGTGCCAATTATTTTCTTTTTGGCTCGATTTCAAATATTTTCTTGACACTTCTTTCTATCGCTATTTTTTCTATGTGCCCCAAACCCACCTCAAATGTTCCCCTTTTATTTGCCCCAGAAAATTTTCTCCTCATCCTGGCGAAATAAGAAAAGAGAATTCAACCTGGAAATGTCAGGGAATTTTATAAAACTTGAAAAAACCTGGAAAAGTCGGGGAATTTGAAAAGAGCAAATGCGTGGCAACTCTGAATTCAGTTTCGAGAATTTTATTTTGACCGATAACAATTTTATTTAGTAAAATTACAACATTTTTTCAGTTCTCTTTAGACTAATTGTAAGTTCGTTCAACATTTTAGATTTTCTTTTTGTGTATTAAGTATCTAAACATTTATAGAGATTTTTTTTTTGTTTTTTCTAAAAAAAAGAAAGGGTGTCTCTCATTTTGGCAGTGTTTGCCACATCTTTTTTTTGTGCAGATTTGTGTTTTTTTTCCTCTTTCTCTCTTGAAACATTTTTCCTCCCGTTCACAAAAAATCAGTCTCCGTAACATTTATAAAAATATTAAATTATCAATCAGAGACGAATATTCTGTTTTTTAATAAAAGGAACACATGACATTGACGAAACAATCTGTACATATATATTATTTATATTATTAATATTCATCATCTTTTTCTTGATATAAAAATATTTAATTGATTTTGTCATTCTTATTTTTAATTCTGAAACAAAGTCTTTTATTTTTAATTTATATGGGAAAAGAATTCTATACTTTAATTAATTTTCTTTTTTGACAATTTTAATTAATAACTGAAATTTGGGTATTTTTCATGAATAATTAAATTATTCATAATCAAATTATTTATAATTATTTATAATTGTTTACAACAAAATTCATAACAAAATTATTAATAATAAATTATTTTTAATAAAATTATTTTTAATTGGTACAATTAAATAATAAAAATCTTTTTTTGGAGAAATTTCAGTTTTGAATTATAAAAATGGGAAATTGAAATGTGAATCAAAAAGGAAGTAAAATTAAAAAAAGAGCTTTTTTCAGACAAAACGTGGAAAATAAGAGCCACCCTGAGTTAGGAACCTGGAAAAGATTTTTTTCTCTCTGTGTTTTTTTTTCGCTACTTAAACGACCAGATGGGAAACATCCAAGGTGTAAGCTGCCGGAGATAATCTGATATCATCAGAACGAGGTCTTTGGCGAATGTCGTTGTCACCTGGCCAGGCTCTTCCTGGACTTCGTAGCAAAATATTGGACCTTGAGACAGCATCCACCGCGAGACTCACAGTCACAGGATCATTGAGTCCATTACTTTGGATTTGACGTTGAGCCGCTATTGACGCTCTCAGCGATTTTCTCTTCTGAAAAATAATTATTTTTTTGGCTGAATTTTAAAAATTCTTAGTCAATTTTTAAATTTATTTTTTTTTTAGATGAATTTGGCAAATTTCTATCAATGAAGGTATTTTAATTTGAAATTATTTATTTTTAACTCTTTTGAATAGTGACAATTGTTTTTACAAAAATTTATTTTATACTCTTTCGAATAGTGACAATTGTTTTTAGAAAAAATTTATTTTATACTCTTTCGAATAGTGACAATTGTTTTTACAAAAAATTTATTTTATACTCTTTTGAAAAGTGACAAATTTTTATTTACAAAAGAAAATTTATTTTCTACTCTTTTTGAATAGGGTGACAATATTGTTTTTCTAAAATTTATAATTTATTTTTTTTATTATAGATTTACCTCTATCTGGCCTCGCCATTTATCAGCAGCGTGTCTGGCTATTTCGAGTTTCTTCTGTTTTTTTATTTGATGCTTTTTATAAGCCATTTCGATAATAATGAGGCCTATACCGCCCACGATTCCAGCTCCGACCAATATAAATACTCCGGCCATATTTTTTAAACCAAGAGTGTTGGGAGTTTTTTCAAGGGCATCGCACTGTTGCTGATAACCTTGCATAATCCATTTTAAATCGAGACTCTCCATGAAGCCGCCTATCGAAAATAGAATATTCAGTTTATTAATAATCCACATGGGGGAAATTAATGCTTAAAAAAAATTAGTTTCTATCTAATTTTTTTAGGTAATTTTTGAAAATTTAATTCAATTATTGAATAATTTATGGGCATTTAGGGAAATAGTTATTTCAGGATTGCCACAAAAATTTAATTTTGTTTTTTTCTGAATCTAGAATCTAGAATATTCTTAATACACTTATTTGCGAATTTCTTTAATTGTAAAATTATTCGAAAACATCAATAGCTTTATTTAAAATAAATATTTAATCATTATTTTTCCACAGGAATTAAAGATTATAAATAATTTAAAATTCACTTTTTGAAATTCAAAAACTTTGATAAAAATATTGTTACTGTAACTTCTTCAAAATTACTTTCATCATTTTAATTCAATTATTATTTTCTAGAATATTTTTAACTAAAATTCTTCTTTAAATCAATTATTTTTAATAATTTTCAAAAAAATTCTCTGAGAATGTGTTACATTTTTTTTGTTACATTTGTTTACAATTCATTTCACCTGAAATTTTGATTATTCATAAATTCTTCAATTAAATAAATGATTAGAAAATAAAAACGTCAAATAATTTCAAAAATTTTTAATTAATGTTTTTCAAAAAAAAAATTCGTTTGACAGTTAATTTAAAGTAGGAAAAATTTAGATTTTTGAAGATTTTTATTCAAAACTTTTTCAGAATTAAATTATTTTTTTTTAGAATTTTACTAAAATTCTTCTGCAAATCAATTATTTTTATTAATTACATAATTTATAATTAAATATAATATTAAAAAATTCAACTAATTTCAACAGAATTAGAATTAACATTTTTCAAAAAATTAGTGGTACAGGATTTTTAATTAAAAGCATGAAAAATTTAGATTTTCAAAGAATTTAATTTCAAACTTTTTCAAAATTTAATAATTTCTAAAAATCTATCCTTATAATGCTTCTATTATTCAATTATTAATAATTATTATAATTTTTACTGAAATTCATTTTTAAATTAATTTTTATTTGAAAATTTTATTTTTATATTCAATTCTTTAAATAAAAAATTCAATAATTTATTGAATAATTAAATTATTTCTATGAATTTAAATAAAATTTTTATAAATAATTGTATTTTTGTGAAGAATTAATAAAAAAATTATATTAAAAATAATTGACATTCTGCGATTAGTTTTATTATTTTTGAAAATAATTGAATTCCTAAAAGAAATTTTATTATTTATAAAAATAATTGAATCGCTGAGAAGAATTATAATATTTATGAAAATAATTTAATTCTTGCGAAGAATTTTATTAAAATTCTCTAAATAATTAAATTCGAGTAAAAAATTTTATTATTTATGGAAATAATTGAATTTTGGATGAATTTTATGAATTTTTTTCAATAATTAAATTCTTTTCGTAAATTTTTTTAAAATAGTAAGTAGATATTGAAAATTATTGAAATGCGAAAAAGTTTTGAAAATAATTGAAAATTTGACAAGAATTTTATTAAAATTTTGAAAATAATTGAATTTTGTCGAAGAATTTTGCTGTTTATAAAGATAACTGAATTCTTGATGAGAATTTTGTTAAAATTTTTAAAAATAATTTAATTTTTGAAATGAATAATTGTTATTTATAAAAATAATTGAATTTTAGCGAAGAATTTTTCTGATTATAAAGATAATTTAAATCTTGACGAGAATTTCGTTAAAATTTTAAAAAATAATTGATTTTTTTCAATGAATATTGTTATTTATAAAAATAATTGAATTTTGTAAAGAATTTTATTAAAATTCCTGAAAATAATTGAATTTCTGGGAAGAGTTTTGTTACTTATGTGTTAAAACCTTGGAATATTAAAAAATCAATTACTGTCAGAAATAGAAAAAATTGAATATTTTGTATTGGAATTCGTGGTAATTAGTAATTTTATAGTTTTGGAAAAAATCACAAAAATTCAGAATAGTATCTTATTAATTCGAAATATTTAATTTTCTTCCATCACTTTTAATATAATTCCCTGATTTTCTTGACTTGTGGCAACCCTGAATTATTTATACTTTTTGTTATTCGATAAAGTAAAAAATAATTGTTTTTAATTTTTTTTAATAACACTGTTTAATAATTAGTTTTAACTATTCTTTTTAATTATTCTTTTTAATCAATATTTTCCACTTTTCTTGTTAATTATTCATTTAAAAATTATTTTTAACTATTCTTTTTAATTCTTTTTTATTATTCGTTTCAAATTGTTAAATTGTTAGTTAATTTTCAATTTGAAACATTTTAAAAATTTTCTTTCAAAAGTTTTTCATTTTTAAAATTGAGAAATAGTTTTCATTTCAAATAGAAAGTTTTCCTTTTTTAAAAATTGAGAAGTAGGGGAAAAGTTAAGTTTTCTTTCTTTCGAATAGAAAAAGTATTTCCTTTTTTAAAAATTGAGAAGAGAAGGGGAAATTCTCAAATTAGCTAAATTCGAAAAGGCATTTTTCTATATGATTCGATCTTGAGAATTCATGTTCAATTTTCTTCTTATTATTGATCCTTACTTTCATGAAAATCCAATATAGCTAGAGTCACATGATCTGCCCACGGAGATCCTTTCTGTAAACCAATACCATAGCCAGACCTTCCGAACAATTCTCCGGCAGTGACCAATTCACAATCCTGAGCTGCCTCAAATTCCAATCGAGAACTGTCCCAGATAAACGCCATCAACTTACTGAAATCAATAAAATTTGCATTGTTATTGATTTTCCTGGCATTCTTTCTTTTTTTTTCATTTTGCATTTTGTATTAAAAAAAGAGGAATTTTTACTCTCCAACCATTTTTCTTCCAAAAAGATAAAAAAAAGACGAAAAGTTGTCTCCAAACACTTCTTTGAATTATGGAAAATAGAGAACAATTTGCAGTTAAAAGAGAAAAGAATTAAAATTTTTAAATAAATAATTAATAATTAATATATCAGGGTTGCCACTCCTTCGCATAAATTCAATTATGTTCAAAAATTATTTAAAACTCTCGTCAAAATTTCAATTATCTTTATAAATAATAAAATTCTTCTCCGAAATTCAATTATTTTCAAAAAAATTTAATAAAATTCTTGGCAAAATTTTAATTATTTTCATAAATTTTCCTCATTTCAATTATTTATAATATCTACTATTTTAATAAAATTTTCCAAAAGAATTCAATTATTAAAAAAAAATTTTATTAAAAATTTTACAGGAATTCAATTACTTATCAATTTTTTTATAAATTTCTTCGCACCAATTCAATTATTTTTAATTTTTTAAAGAAGTTTCTCAAAGGAATTGAAATATATTCAGAAAATTAAAAAAAAAAATAGTTCTGAGAAATTCAATTATTTCGAAAAATTTAAATAAACTTGTTTTAAAAATTCTATTATTTAAAAAAATGTTGACAAAATTCTTGACAAGATTTAACGAATAAAATTGCAATTTTAATAAAAATTTCCTATAGAATTTAATTATTTTCAATACAATTCTTTTTAAAAATTCAATTATTTTCACAAATAATCAATTTTTTTTATGGGAATTCAATTATTTAAAAAAATTTGAATAAAATTCTTTACAAGAAATTAATTATTTTCATAAATAATTAAAATTCATAATAAAATTTTTCTCGAGAATTCAATTATTAAAAAAATGTGAATAAAATTCTTAAGGGCATTTGAACCATTATGACGTGACAGTTTTGCAAAGTATGTGTTCTAAAGTGTGACGTCATCAATGGTTCAAATGCCCTTAACAAGAAATTAATTATTTTCATAAATAATAAAAATATTTTTCTCCGGAATTCAATTATTTTCATAAATAAAATTCTTCACAGAAAGAATTTTAATTTTTTTTTAAATAATGAAGTTTCTTTAATAATTTTAATTTAAAATTTTGAAAGTAATTTAATTTTATAAACAATTTTTTTCAAGTTTTTGAAATAATAGTGTTTTCTTAATAATTGAAATTAAACATTTAATTATTGAATTTTATTAAAATTTTTAGAAAATAATTCAATTCTTTTCAGAATTTTATTAAAATTTTCTAAAATAATTTATTCATTAAAGGATTTTTATTAAAATATAGAAAATAATTAAATTCTTTCAAAGAATAAATACTGCTAAAGGTTTTTATTTAGAGTTTTTGTAAATAATTAAATTTCTTTGATGAATTTCTTTGTCCTTTTTTAAATAATGTAGTTTTTTGAATAATTTCAATTGGAAATTTTGAAAATAATTGAATTAAACAAAGAATTTTTTAAACTTTTTAAAATAATTTTTGCGATGAATTTTAATTCGAAAAATAAATTCTTGTCAAGAAATCTGGACAAGAATTTATTTTAAATTTTGGAAAATAATTGAAATTTTGTAAAGAATTCAATTATTTATGAAAGAAATTGAATTGAATTTCAAATTTTTGAAAAAAATTATAATCCTACGAAGAATGTTATTATTTATGAAAATAATTGAAATCTTCCAAAGAATTTTATTTTTTATGATGATAATTAAATTTTTGCGTAGAATTTTATTAAAATTTTTTTGAAAATAATTGAAATCCTTTGGGAAATTTGATTATTTATGAAAATAATTCAATTATTTTCACAAATAATATTCTTCACAGTAATTTAATTCTTTAAAAAAGATTTTAATAAAATATTATTTTTAAAAATTTTTCATAAAATTCTTCATAAAAATTCAATTTTAAGAAACATTCAATTATTTAATAAATTTATTTTTGTATTTAAATAATTGAATTCTCTTTGAATTTTTTAATAAAAAGTTGTTTGAAAATGAATTTTAGTTCAAATTTTATAGATAATATTTTTTCGAAAATCTAATAATTTTTGGAGTGAATCAGAATAATCATCAGGGTGAGGGAAAAAGTCAAAAAAATTTTCTGGAAATCAGTGAAAAGTCAGGGATAAAATCAAAATAATTTTCAGGGTCTGGAAAAAAGTAAAATTTTTTTTCTGGAAATCAGGGAAAAAGAAAATTAAATTTTTGTGGCAACCCTGCACATTAAAATAAAAAAATTGGAAAATTTTGATTGAAATATTATTTTTGAATTTACAGACCCAACTTTAACATCTTGAATGGCGTCTTCGGCTGTATTGTAATTATTGGCTTCCATTGTTCGATACATGTTCGAAAGTTCCACTTGTCTTCTAAAGTACATGTCGACTGCGGATCCTTTAACAGTGGCGCATGTTAAATTTTCCATCGTGTTTCTAAGCTGTTGAAATACACCATGATAAATTATTGTTGTGCAAAACATAAATTTCATTTTGATGGAAAATGATGAGATTCGTTACGGGGAAAATACTATAAATTATTGGTTCGTAACTCTCCGTTGCGCACCAATAAAACATTTCATATGTATACCATGTGAAATTTTGGTCAGGTCACTGGACAACCAAATCCGGCTTTATCTCCCTGATTAATATAAATTACACTCGGTGATCTATTTCTGTGTTGGTTCACATATTTTTGTTTTTGTTTTTTTTGTTTTTTGTTTATTCCTTCCGTTTCAATTTAAATTGAACTTTAATATTTGAAATCGTGAATATACAAATTTTGTCACTCTGAATATGTTACATTTTATTGATTAATTTATATTTCTTTTTTTTTTTTTTTAATGAAATTCTTTTTTCGACCCAGAAATTTAGTTGACAATTTTTCAAATTGAGGAATTTTTCTTTTCTATTTTTTAATATCCTATGAAATGGAAAAATATTTGAGATATTTCTTTTTCTTCTTTAAATTGGAAAAAAGAATTTAATTTCAGAATTTAGAGAATAAAAAGAAATAAAAAAAAGAAAAGTAAAGAATATATTTTTTGAAAAATAGACGATAGACTTTAGAAAAAAAAGTTTAGTTTTTTGTTTTAGGAAAAAAGGTAGAAAATAAAGTTTTCTTTTCTGGGGGGAAAAAATTTGACAAACGTGTTAGGTGGGGAAAATATTTGAAAATGAAAATAATTTTTCGTTAAACTCACTCGAGCGTCGTTGATTCCACTTAATTTAGTTTTGGGTCGTTCCAAAACGAGGAAGGCTGCCAAGTTGGCAGTGTACGAAGCTACAATAATCATTGCAAATCCAGCCCAAACCATTCCCAAAACTCGAGCTGAGAAACTGCGGGGTGTACCTTAAGCAGGAACAATGCAATTCGAACAATTTAATTTTATATTTCTCATTTACATTCAATTTATTATTCTCTCCTCTTTAGGGGAGTTTTGATCCTTTTTATTATTATAATAATTAGTGAGGCGAATTCTCGAAAGTTTTCTCAAAAAGTAAATTTAACAGTAATGTTAGAAAATGTTATACTAAATTTATTTTTTTGTATTTTATTATTAATAACAACAGTAGTAGTAGTAATAAAATGATAATAATAATAAATTGAAAATTATATGAAATTGATGCCAAAAAAATTTAAACAGCATTTTCTTCTTCATAGTGATAATAAAATTTGGAAACTATTTTATTTAAGTACCTAAATTAATTTATTCTTAAATGTTATTCATTTAATTGAAAATTAATTCTTTATAAATATATTTATAAAATATATTTATAATATAAATAAATATATTTGTTGAATTTAACAAAAAATTAATTTTAAAGAATTAATTAATTTAAAAAATTATGTATCTTAAATAAATTCAAAAAATTGAATAAGCATTAGCATTAATTTTAAAATATAAACTTGTATAATTACAAATTTATTACTTATTTTAAAATTTCAATTTTACTATTTTTTATTCTTTGTACTTTCAATTTTTAATTTTTATTTATTTTCCATTTAGTTCACTTCTAATTTTTGAATTTTATTCATATTCTATTTAATTTACTTTCAATTTTTGAATTCCATTTATTTTCTATTTTTGAAATTTTAAACAATTTTTATTTATATTTAAATAGAAATAGAATTCAGAAATCATTTAATTTTATTAAAATTTTCAGAAAGTAATTCAATTCTTCTCAGAATTCTATTACAATTTTCTAAAATAATTTATACATTCAAGGAATTTTATTAAAATATAGAAAAAAATTAAATTCTTTCAAAGAATAGATACTATTAAAGGTTTTTATTAGAGTTTTTGTAAATAATTAAATTTTTTTAAAGAATTTTTGTGTGCTAAATAATTTAGTTTTTTGAATAATTTCAATTGAAAATTTTGAAAATAATTGAATTAAACAAAAAATTTTCTCAACCTTTTAAATTAATTTTTGAAAATAATTTTTGCAAAGAATTTTACTTCGAAAGAATTTCTTGACAAGAATTTATTTCAAATTTTTAAAAATAATTGAAATTTCATAAAGAATTCAATTAGAAAAAATTGAATTCTTGACAAGAATTTTTTTCCAATTTTTAAAAATAATTGAAATCCTCGGAAGAATTTTATTATTAATAAAAATAATTGAAATCTTAAAAAGAATTTTATTTTTTATAATGATAATTGAATTCTTGTGAAGAATTTTATGAAATTTTTTAAAAATAATTGATTTAGTTTTTTGAATAATTTCAATTAAAAATTTTGAAAATAATTGAATTAAACAAAGAATTTTTTCGACCTTTTAAATTAATTTTCAAAATAATTTTAGCAAAGAATTTTACTTCAAAAGAATTTCTTGACAAGAATTTGATTCAAATTTTTGAAAATAATTGAAATCTTCGATAGAATTTTTTTTTTATTATGATAATTGAATTCTTGTGAAGAATTTTAGTAAAATTTTTGAAAATAATTGAAATCCTCTGAAAAATTTTATTATTTATGAAAATAATTGAAATCTTCCAAAGATTTTTATTAAAATTTTTGAAAAATAATAAAATTGTTTCCATGAAAATTTTAATACTTTGTAGGAATTTAGTTAAAATTGTATTGAAAATAATGGAATATTTAGGTAGAATTTTATTAAAGTTTTAGAAAATAATTGAAAAATTCCAAAGAATTTTATTTTTTATGATAGTTGAATTCTTGTGAAGAATTTTTTATTAAATTTTTTGAAAATAATTGAAATCCTTTGAAAAATTTTATTATTTATGAAAATAATTGAAATCTTGCAAAGATTTCTACTTTTTTTAAAGACAAGTGAATTTTTGCGAAAAATTTCATTGAAATTTTTAAAATAATTTGAATCCTTTGAAAAATTTTAATAATTGAAATTTTCCAAAGAATTTTATTTTTTGTGATATTTTGTGATATTTTTTAACGAATCAAGAAAAAAATTGAATTCTTTCGTGAAATGTAATGATAATAATTGACGTTTTGCAGAAAATTTTATTATATTAATGAAAAAGTTTGCTAGTATATATATAATTTATAAAAATGTTAATTAGTTTAAATTAATTATTCAATTAAAAAATAATTTAAAGTAATTAATTAATTTTAAGTAAGTGAAAAAAAATTTAAATTATTCAAATTAAATAATTTTTTATGAACTTTATTATAATTTACGTAATTAATTTTAAATCTCCTAAAATTGTTAATTAATTTAAGGAAAGTTAATACTTTCTTCAATATTTAAATATTATATTTAAATTGAAAATATTTTTTTTTCAAATTAAGTACAAAATTCCGAATATTTATTAAGTTTATTGCTTTTTTTTCTACTTTTTTTTCGTACGTTTGGGAAAGATTTAACAATATTTTTTCTACCTTCTCCAATTCCACTGTTGAGTAATACTCCCCAAGCGAACCAAATTGCACTGGATAAATTAAGGGCATCTTCTTCAGTTCCGTCCGTATTGGCTAATTTAAATCTTCCAAATGGAGAGAAACGATCTAAGAGATAAAGAACCAATGCCACAACGTGCACTGATACCATTACCAAAATCCACAATGTATTGCTGAATGGTTGCAAAAAAGATACCAAAGTCGATGACCTGGACGGCTGAAATATTAAAAAAAAAAAATCATTAAATTAATAAAATAATAATTATTAATTTTTTCCTAAAAAAAATTTTTAATTTTTATTCAGTAGGGGAACATAGTCTAGGTCGGCCACCTTTTTGACTTTTGTTTATAACTTTTTTTTAAAAATGAATTTGGACAATTGAAGTATATGGTTGGAAAGTCCTGTTTAATAGGAACATTTTTTCTGTACAAAGTAAATTGACAGGTTTAAAAATGAAAAAGTTATAAAGATTTAAAAAAAAAAAAATTTGTAGTCCAGGTTGGCCATTACAGTCAAGGTCGGCCATGTTTAAAATTCAAAGGGCATTAATCGTTAAAAAATAAAATGACATGTTTAGAGTTACGGAAAATTGATTCTTTATTGTTTACAGTTTGTAACTTAATGAAATAACAAAATAATAACAATAAACAATATAAAAAAATAAATATAAATAAAAAAAATTTTTGCACTAAAATATTAATAAAATTAAATAAAAATATTAATAAGATGATTAATTATATTATGAGTTATACAGAATTGCAGTTTTTGCAAATGAAGTAGCTCGTCCTCAACTTTGCGCATTTTAAACACATAGTGGCCGACCTTGACAGTAAGTAACATTACCGAATTGTTGTAACCATAAAGAAATACGTTTCGGGATTCGATTTTTTACTTTGTTTTCCTTTCAACCATGAGTCCCACAAATTTTCTGCATACTTGCCTTGACGATTCAATTTGTTTTTTATCTTTTATTAATGGTTTTTCACATTATGCACAAAACTTTTTTTGAGCTTTTTTTGTACCGACGTCACAGAAAACACAATTTTCGATTTTCCGAAAATGTAATTGAACAAAAAGTTAGGTTTCACTAAGACAAGCTTCGACAAAAATGCGCGTAGGTGGCGCTAGTGAACTTGACAAAAAAACGCGAGTGGCCTACCTAGACAGTAGGCCAACCTTGACTACATTCCCCTAGTTAAAAGAGGAAAAAATCTACTTAAATAAAATATTTTTTTATTATTCTTAAACTGTAATTTATTTGTTTAGTTAACAAAATTTATTAATTTAAATTATAACTTTTATTATTATGATTTTTATTATTATTTAATTTGTTAGTTATTATTATTTTTACTTTTTTGTTAATTATTATTATTTTATTTTTTTGTTAATTATTATTATTTTTATTTTTTGTTAGTTTAAAAATAAATTTACATTTATTAAGGTACATTATTATCAATGTAAAAATGTATTCTCAAAATCTGATATTTTCATCAGGCAAAATAAAATTTCGTATAGCATAAATTAAAAAGAAATATTCTTTGTGGCGAATAATAAAAAAATTGCATTATAGAGAAAAATTTGCAAAAATACCTTCTTTTCAAGAATGGTAATTCCTTGGTACTTGAAGGGTTTGCTAAATTCAATAAATTCAGCACGTTCTGGATTAATTGTTAGGGGAGCCACAATCATATCAGCACGTTCATTAACAATCTCACCAATGAGACCGGTCCACTCCTTCTTCCCTCCAACTGTGTTTAATTGAATAAAATTTTGTTTTATTCCCTAATTACTAATTTGCTTGATAGGTATATTGAGAAAATTGAATTTGACAATTATTAAATTATTTAACTCTTACGTGAGCTATTTCGAACTGAATAACTGCCAAACAATCCGTCCGGCGATAGAGCGAGACTATAAGTGAAATTTATCGTTTTCGATAATTCTTTCAATAAATCCATGCAGTATCCTTTACAGCAAAACATTCGATGATCTGAAATAGATAAAGGAAAATTGATTTTGTATTTTTTATTTATAAAAAATTTTTTTTTTTAATTTTTATATAAAAAAAAATTTTTTTTGGTAATTTTTTTTGTCGTATATTTGATTTAATAAACATTTTTATTAATAAATATAAGTTTATATTAATAAATATAAAATCAATCTATTAATTCAAGTGAATAGAAATAAATAAATAGAAAAAATAAATAAATAATAAAAAAAATACTAAATAGAATTCTCGTTATTTTTAGTTCAACTTTTAATTTCGTTAATTTTATATTAAAAAATAAAAATTTTCATTTATCAATAAATATAAACGAATATTGATATTAACAGCAAAAAACTTTTATTAATAATATTAATATTACTACAATATTGTTATTATAATATTATATTTCATAATTATATTTTCAATTATTTTTCATAAATAATAAAATTTTTCAAAGGATTTCAATTATTATTTTCTAAAATTTTAATAAAAAATTACTCACAAGAATTCAATTATCATAAAAAATAAAATTCTTTGGAATTTTTCAATTATTTTCTAAAATTCTAATAAAAATCTTTGCAAGATTTCAATTATTTTCAAAAATTTTAATATAATACTTCACAAGAATTCAATTTTCATCAGAAAAAATAAAATTCTTTGCAAGACTTCAATCCTTTTTATAAATAATAAAATTTTTCAAAGGATTTCAATTATTTTCAGAAATTTTAATAAAATTCTGAGATCTCAAAATTCTCAGCAAAATTCAATTTTCATCATAAAAAAATAAAATTCTTTGAAAGATTACAATTATTTTTATAAATAATTATTTTTCAAAGGATTTCAATTATTTAAAAAAATTTTAAATTCAATTCAATTTTTTTCATAAATAATTGAATTCTTTATAAAATTTCAATTATTTTCAAAAATTTGAAATAAATTCTTGTCAAAAAATCCTTTCCAAGTAAAATTCTTCGCAAAAATTATTTTGAAAATTAATTTTAGAAGGTTGTCAAAATTTTTTGTTTAATTCAATTATTTTCAAAATTTTCAATTGAAATTATTCAAAAAACTAAATTATTTCAAAAAACACACAAAAATTCTTCAAAAATATTTAATTATTTACAAAAACTCTAATAAAACCCTTTAATAGTATCTATTCTTTGAAATGATTTAATTATTTTCTATATTTTAATAAAATTCCTTGAATATGAAAAAATTATTTAGAAAATTTTAATAAAATTCTACCTAAATATTCAATTATTTTGAATACAATCTTAACTAAATTCCTACAAAGTATTAAAATTTTCATGGAAACAATTTTATTATTTTTCAAAAATTTTAATAAAAATCTTTGCAAAATTTCAATTATTTTCATAATTGATAAAATTTTTCAAAAGATTTCAATTATTTTCAAAAATTTTAATAAAATTCTTCGCAAGAATTCAATTTTCATCATAAAAAATAAAATTCTTTGGATGATTTCAATTATTTTCTTAAATAATAATATTTTTCAAAGGATTTCAATTATTTTCAAAAATTTTACTAAAATTCTTCGCAAGAATTCAGTTTTCATCATAAAAAATAAAATTCTTTGATAGATTTCAATTATTTTTATAAATAATAAAATTTTACAAAGGATTTGAATTATTTTTAAAAATTTTCATAAAATTCTTCACAAGAATTCAATTATCATCATAAAAAATAAAATTGTTTCGAAGATTTCAATTATTTTCATTAATAATAAAATTCTTCGGAGGATTTAAATTATTTTCAAAAATTTGAAACAAATTCTTGTCAAGAATTCAAATTTTTTTTTTCATAAATAATTGAATTCTTTATAAAATTTCAATTATTTTCAAAAATTTGAAATAAATTTTTGTCAAGGAATCCTTTCGAAGTAAAATTCTTCGCAAAAATTATTTTGAACATTATTTTAAAAAGTTGAAAAAATTCTTTGTTTAATTCAATTATTTTCAAAATTTACTATTGAAATTATTCAAAAAAATAAATTATTTAAAAAAACATAAAATTCATAATTTTTATTGATTAAAATTTTTTTTGAATGAATTATTATTTAAATTGATTATTGAAGATAAATTTTTATTATAATAAAATATAAAAGTTATTTTCGAAAAATTGATTAAACTCTCACCCTTGCTGTCATCGACATTAAAATGAGGACATGGTATTTCATCAACTTGACAATCATTGTCAGTTGTTTCTCGTACATAGACAAACGGTTTTTCTTCAATTGTCAAAACTTTTAAATGCGTTGGAATCATAAATCCTTCTGGCTTTGTTCTCAAGTGTCCCGGCCAAATAATATTTGACTCATTTAGTTTCAATTTCATTTTACTGGCATTCTGTGAAAAAAAAATGAAATTTTTTATTTTTAAACTTAAAAATTATTAAAATTATATAATTAATTAGATGTTTAATAATTGTTAATTTATTAATTTACAATTATTTATCGCACATATATTTAGAATTTAAATTTTATCGCAGTGATTTTAACGATAATATTTATTTGAAAATTTAAATGGTAATTAATTTTTAAATGTAAATTATAATATTATAAAGAAGGGAATTTTATTAATTTCTTTCTTAAGTTGATATTTTATTATTTTTTGTTCAATTTATCTTTTATTTGATGAATTTTAATTATTGGCCTGCAGTTAATTTAGTTTTACTTTCTGAATTTTATTTATTTTTTTACATTCAATTTTTTTACATCTTTACTTTCTGAATTTTATTTATTTTTTTACATTTAATTTATCTTTACTTATTGAATTTTATTTATTTTCTGCAATTAATTTATTTTTACTTGACAAATTTTATTTGTTTTCTTCATTTAATTTATTTTTAATTTCCGAAATTTAATTATTTTCTGCAATTTATTTTGAATTTTATTTATTTTTATATTAAATTATATTTCAATTTTTGTGTTTTATTTTCCTCATGTTTAATTTATTTTCAATTTTTGAACACTATTAATTTAATTAAATTAAGTGTAGAAAATAAATGTAGCAAAAAATTAAAAATTTATTGTTTAGTTTCAAAATTATTGTTTTTTACATTTTGAGCAGGACTTACGGCATTATAAAAGTATTGTCCAACAGAAACATTTTTATAATTTCTCTGAATATTAACAATGTCATATTCGGCAAAAATTCTATCTCCATTATCGTCAAAAGCCACTCGTCCAGTCGCTCCATTTTCAAGGACTTGTCGTCTTATATAACTGAAATTTTTTTTTTAGTGATTAGCAGTAAAAAATGAAATTTTAATTTTTTAAAAATAAAAAGCAGTAAAAAAAATGAAATTTTAATTTTTTAAAAACAAAAAGCAATAAAAAAAATTAGAAGTTTAACTATATTTTAAATATTATTAGAGAAACAAATTAAGGTTTTAATTTTCTTAGTCATTGTCATCAGCAGTAAAAAAATTTAAAATAATAATTTATAATTATAATTTATATTTTTATACATATATAAAAAATGAAATCTCACTCGAAAAGCAGTTTTCCAGTTTCCCAAATTGATCCAGAATTATCACAGTCATGAGGTGCTTCAGTTATATTTTCTGTTTCATTCATATCCCTTAGCGCTGAAACCAGGACGTATCTATCCGAACAATTTCAATTAAAATAATTTTTATTAAAAAGAGATTATATTAATTTTCAAATGTTTCATATCGAACATCAAAAAAGGGATGAAAGTTTTCCATTAAATTAAAAGTCAGTTTTTAGGAGATTTTTTTTTTTTTTTTTTTTTGCTTTCCATCTATAGAGAGATATAAATAATATTTTTAAAGGCATTTAGAAAATTAAAAAATTTAATTAAAGAAAAAAATTGTAGTTTTATTTGAGAAAGATTCTTATTTTCTCTAAAAAAAGTATTTGTCTATTCTCTTTTCATTTAAAAATCTTTCCTTGATGTCCAAATTTTTCGTATAAAGTGAAAATAATTATGTGAACGTAATTTTTATTTTTGTTAAAATTTCTTCTTGAAAAATAACTTTTATTGAAATGATAAAGAAAAAAAATTAAAATTCTAAATAATTTCGAAATATTAAAAATTTATTTAAAATAATTTTCATCAAATTATTTATAATCAATGTTATTCGTAAGTTAGAATAAATCTTGTTATTAACGTAAATTATTTGAAATGAATTTTTTTTAATAAATTATTCGGAATAAAATTTTTTAATAAATTACTTCAGATTAAATTTTATCAACACTTTAATTTAGAATGAACTTTAATAATACGTAAATGAATTAAAAATAAATTTTATTAATATAAAAAGCCGTATTCTATAAAAAAAAATCGAAATTTAAAAGAAGTAAAAATTATAAAATAAAATCCAATTTTTATCTTCTTTTTAATTTCCATTTAATTAATTAAATATATAAATTCGAAAAGTAAACGACGTCAAAATATTCCTTTCGCTGATAAAAAGTTAAATTAATTAAAATTTTGTTTGTAATTATGTTAAATTTTGAAAAAAAAATTGTCAATAAGAAAAAAAAACAAAAAAAAAATGAAAGAAAAATAAAGAGAAAAAAAGAAAAAGAAAAATTCAAGTAATAAATGTAAAAAATATATTTAAAAAAATGTTCGTTCTAGAAAAAAGAACGTACAAACTATCTTTGATATGAGTCTTTTCATCAGTAGCGTTGATTAGTTTGAGTCCCAGAAGACCTTCAGGCGCATTAGGAGTCTCCAAAGCTTGTTCAGTTACAATCCATACATATCCCGCTCCTGTCATGTTTAATGCCGCAGCATCTCTGAATATTACTGCAGCATCCTTTTTGCTAAAGATAATTAATCATATTTTGTATTAAATTTTCATGCTGAGAGAGAAAGAGGATCTTCTATTTTCCTTTGTATTTTAAACACTATGTAGTTTTACTCCCTATTTTCAAATACATGAGTTGTAAATTTTAATTAAATTTATAAAGAAAATAATTTTTTATATTTTTGTATATAAAATATTATTTGGAATGTTAAAGATTATTTTCTTCGATAAACTTTAATTAGATTTTATATACATAAAATATTTTTTTTATTTTTTTTGGAAAATAAAATATAATTTGGAATTTCTTCAGTACACGGAAAAAAAAATTTATTTGATTCAAATAATCGATTAATTGACTTGAATTATTATCAATTAAATATTTTCTTGAATCAAATAATATTTATTGGAGTCAATTAAAATGGTATTTGAATCAATAATTTCAGTTTTTGAAGCAAATATGAATTAAACCATTTAATTGACTCCAATAAATATTATTTGATTCAAGTAAATATTTAATTGATAATATAGTCAATTAATCGATTATTTGAGTCAAATAATTTTTTTTAGTGTAAACTTTAATTAGATTTGTATATAAAATATTTTTTAAAAATTTTTAGTATAAAATATTATTTGGAATTTTAAACATTATTTTCTTCAGTTTATTCACCTTGAATACATGAGGAAAACTCTCGCTTGGGCACTTTTCATGTAAATAAGTTGTTCGGTAAAACTTTCCAAACCGGGTTCGAATTCCATAACTGATTCAACCTTTAAAAAAAATTCACTTCTTTTAGAATCGAATTTTTTTCCCCTTTTGCGAAGATATTCGATAATTTAGACAAATTATTATTAGAAAAAAATTATTATTAAATTATTATTATTATTAGACAAATTTAGCAGTAGAGAAATTTTCAAAAAAAAAAAGAAAATTATAATTAATTAATATTAAATATTAAACAAGGAAAATAATAATTTTTTAATTATAAAATGTTAATAAATTAATCTAAAATTAAAGAAATTATTCGAAAAATAATCTTAAATCAAAGAAAATAGTCTGGAAATATTTTTTCATTAAAGAAAACTTTCGAAAAATATTCTTAAATTTAAGAAGACATTCGAAAAATATCCTTAAATAAAAAAAAAATAGTCTGAAAATATTCTTCAATTAAGAAAATATTTGGAATATATTTTTTTAAGGTAAAAGAATTTTCTGAAAATATTACTTAATTTTAAAAATATTTTTTATTTAAAGAAAATATTAGGTAAATATACTTCAATAGAAAATATTCGGAAAATATTTTTAAATTAAAGAAAATTTACCTAAAATATTCGAAAAATATTTTTAAATCACAGAAAATATTCTGGAAATATTCTTAAATTAAAGAAAACTTTCGAAAAATATTCTTAAATTAAAGAAAATATTGGAAAAATATGTTTCTTTAAAAAAAAGTAAAAATTTAATAATTAAGGATCTTAAAATCCTTAAATCACACAAAATGTTCTGTAACTATTTTTTAATTAAACAAAAATATATTCGGAAAATATTCTTGTAAGTTGAGAGAGTTTTCTAAAAATATTATTTAATTAAAAAAATATTCGGATTATATTCTTATAAGATAATATAATGTTCAGAAAATATTACGCAATTAAAAAAATATTTTAAATTTTAAAGTAAATATTCCTAAAACATTTTTCAATTAAAGAAAACATTCCGAAAATATTTTTAAATTAAAGAAAATATTCGGAAATATCATTAAATTAAAGAAAATTTTCCCAAAATATTCTTAAATCAAAGAAAATATTCAGAAAATATGCAGAAAATATTTTTAAATCATAGAAAATATTCTGGAAATATTCTTAAATTAAATAAAACATTGAAAAAATGTTTTCTTAAAAAAAAATAAAAAATTAATAATCAAGGATCTTAAAATCCTTAAATCACACAAAATATTCTGGAACTATTCTTTAATTAAACAAAAATTTATTCGAAAAATATTTTTGTAAGTTGAGAGAGTTTTCTGCGAAAATATTACTTAATTCAAAAAAATATTATTAAATTAAAGAAAATATTTGGGAAATATTCATAAATTAAATAAAACATTCGGAAAATCAAAGAAAATTTTCGGAGAATATTTTCAAATCACAGAAAATATTCGGGAAATATTCTTAAATTAAAAAAAAATTTCGAAAAATATTCTCTTAAAAAAATAAAAATTAGAAATATTCTTAATTCAAAGAAAATATTCGGAAAATATTATTGAATTAGAGAAAACTTTCCTAAAATATTTTAAAAGCAAATAAAATATACGGAAAATATTTTAAAAGCAAATAAAATATACGCAAAATATTTTCAAATAAAAACAGAAAATATTTTGGAAATATTCTTAATCTAAAGAAAAAATTCGAAAAATATTTTCTTAAAAAAAAATAAAAATTGAAAATATTTTTAAATCAAAGAAAATATTTGGAAAATATTATTAAATTAAAGAAAATATTCTTGAACTATTCTTTAATTAAAAAAATATATATTTGAAAAATATTCTTGCAAGTTGAGAGAGTTTTGTGAAAATATTACTTAATTCAAAAGATATTCTTATATAAAAAAAATATTCATAAATTAAAAAAAACATTGAAAAAATATTCTTAAATCAAAGAAAATAGTCTGGAAATATTTTTTAATTATAGAAAATATATTCGGAAAATTTTCTTGTAAGTCAAGTCAAGAGAGTTTTCTGAAAATATTATTTAATTAAAAAAATATTCTCACAGTTTTTCTAATGAAATCAAATTGAGACAAAAAAAAAGAAACAAAATGTTACTTCGCAACACTTTTGATTCTTTTTTTTGTCTCAATTTGATATCCTTTGAAAAACTGTGCTTAAATGAAAGAAAATATTCGGAAAATATTCTTAAATAAAAAAAAAAAATGATAAAATCATTCGGAAAATATACTCTTAATGCAAACAAAATATTCTGAAATTAATTTTTAATTAAGAAAATATTTGAAAATGACTTTTAAATGCGAAGAAAATATAGTTGAATTTTAATAAACGAAATTCAGTCTTACGTGAACTTTAATTTCAACATCGTCTTCGAGACTTTGAGACGTCGTTTGAAATCGACCAAGCAAAGCTCGACCATCTGTATCTGAGCTGTGTATGAATATCACTTTCATGTAGTTGAAATGTTTCAAAAGTTCTACCCAAACGTCTGCCTGATGAGAATATGGGGGCACAGTTCGCAGAAATGAAACGTGGATATTCTGTTTCGCAAATAATATTCATCGTGAAATTAAATTATATATTCTATTCTACTATAAATCATATGTGTATATATTATTATTATTATTATTATTATTATTATTATTATTATTATTATTATTATTATTATTATTATTATTATTATTATCATCATCATCATTATTGTAATTATTTTTTGCCTTATGATCATTATCAGATAATAATAATCTGTATATTCCATTTTGAACATTAATTCATCGATATTTGTAGTAGAAGACAATTTTATGAAGATAATTTTTTTGTCAGAATATAAGTAGTATTAGTAGATTTTAGTCAAACATGTATTTCTCAATATCACCAATATTTTAAATTAACTTGTTTTCGACAACCAAATTAGCATTTTTCTAATTCAAATTTTTATTGTTTTAGTCACAGTAAATCATGAGGTATTAAAAAGTGTTGCAGATTAATTTAACACAAAAAAAGATTAAAATAATCAGTTTTGGTGGTATTTTTTACAATGAATGAAATTTTAGTTCATTAAATTTTTTTAAAACAATAAAACATGAAGATATCAATAACTCCGAGTCTTCGACTCGGAATAATCGTTTTCTTCATATTTTATAATAATTAAAGATGACCAAGTAATAAAATCATTATTTTATATTATAAGAATATTATACTTCTTCAAAATTATTTTCATTATTTCAATTCAATTATTATTTTCAAAAATTTTTTAACTACAATTTTACTTTATATCAATTATTTTTAATAATTTTCGAAAAAGTTTTTTGGCAATTTTCAAATCCATTTGTTTACAATATTCAATTTCACGAAATTTCAATTATTCAGAAATTCTTTAATTAAATGCATATTAGAAAATAAAAACTTGAAATAATATAAAAGAACATTCAATTAAACTTTTTTAAAAAAATAATTTCAAAATTCAATTATTTCTAAAAATTCACTCTATATTTCTTTTAATATTCAATTATAATCTAAAATTTCAACTGAAATTCATTTTTAAATCAATTTCTAATAGAAAATTCTACGAGAGTTCAATTATTTAATTGAAAAAGTAAATAATTTATTGAATAATTGAATGGTTTCTCAAAATTCAATTCTCATAAAGAATTTTATTAACAAATTTTTAAATAATTAAATTCTTTTGTCGAATTTTATTAAAACTTGCATAAACATAATTACTTTTTTCAAGAAATTCAATAATTATAATTGTATGAAAAATAATTGAAACGCTGCGATCAGTTTTATTATTAGTAAAAATAATTGAATCCTTAAGAAGAATCTTAAAAATAATTTAATTTCTGCAATAATTTGTAACTTCTCTAAAATTAAATTTTTTCCTAGTGTTTTTAACTAAAATTCTTCAATAAATCCATTATTTTTAATAATTTTTAAAAAAGTTCTTTGAGAATTTTCAAATTCATTCCTTTACAATTCAATTTTCTAAAATTTCAATTATTCCCAAATTCTGCAATTAAATATATATTGAAAAATAAAAAATTGAAATAATTTCAATAAAAAATCCTATTAAACTTTTAAAAAGAATTAATTCTACAGAATTGTTTGTCAAAAATATGAAAAATTAAGAATTTCAATGATTTTAATTAGAAACTTTTTCAAAATTTAATTATTTCTAAAAATCCACGTTATAATGCTTTTAATATTTAATTATAATCTAAAATTTTAACTGAAATTCATTTTTAAAACCATTTTTATTAGTAAATTCTACGATAATTCAATTATTTATATACAAAAATAAATAATTTATTATTTATTATTTATATTTAATTAGAAACTTTTTCAAAATTTAATTATTTCTAAAAATCCACGTTATAATGCTTTTAATATTTAATTATAATCTAAAATTTTAACTGAAATTCATTTTTAAAACCATTTTTATTAGTAAATTCTACGAGAATTCAATTATTTAAATACAAATAAAATGAAAATAAATAATTTATTAATTTCATGTTTCTTGAAATTAAATTCTCATAAAAAATGTTATCAACAAATTTTTTAAATCATTAAATTCTTTAGACGAATTTTAATAAATTTTTTAAAAATAATTACATTTTTCCAGGAATTCAATTAAAATTGCATTAAAAATAATTTAAATTCTGCAATGAGTTTTATTATTTATGAAAATAATTGAATTCCTAAAAGAATTTTATTATTTGTAAAAATAATTTAATCCCTGTAAAAATGTTATTATTTATGAAAATAATTGAATTATTGCGAAGAAATTTATAAAAAAATTTGTAAATAATTGAATTCCTGTACAAATTTTCATTATTTATGAAAATAATTGAATGTTTGCGCAGAATTTTATTCAAATTTTTTTTAATAATGGAATTCTTTTGGAAAATTTTATTGAAATAGTAGATATTGAAAATCATTGAATTTTAGAAAACTTTTGTAAATAATTGAAATTTTGACAAGAATTTGATTAAAATTTTGTAGAATAATTAAATATCAGAGAAGAATTTTATTATTACATAATGAGAATTGAAATTGAAAATTGAAATTTAGCCTGGAGAAGCTGAATTCGTTGATTTTTTACAAATCGTTGACTTTGGTGTTTTCTTTAAAGTAAAATTTCATTCTTAGTTAAAAATAACACCAAAATAGATTATTTTAATCCTTTCTGGTGTTAATTTAATCCTAGAGGGATGAAGATGTTGCAGATTATTTTAATCCATTCTGGCGTTATTTTAACACCTTACGTTTTACTGTGTACGTAGTAAAAGTGTATTTTTAGTCAGACATATGAAATTGTTAAAATTTCCAATTTCAGTAGTCAAAGTCAATATCAGTCAGACATAAAGTCGTCTATTCTTTTATATTCGAACATTTGTATTAGTGGTAATTGTCAATTAATGTCAGACAAATTCTTACAAATTAATTATTGAATTTTTTCTAAGTGGTATAAGTAGATTTTAGTCAGACATGTCTTTAAATTCTAATTTCTCTTTTAGTACTCTAAATAATTGGAAATTGGTTTATAAGTACTGTTCAATTGATATTGGAAAAAATATACTTAAGAATTTTTTTTTATATAAATAATTAGTAGAAAAGGCCAGTTTTAGTCAGACTGAACGTAAATTACTCTCTAAATTTGAATTAGTAAAAATGTTTTCTAATTTGAATTCGTGACTAACTTATTACTTTATATTAATAAATTTTACTATTTATTAGTGAAATTTATGATTTATTGGTGAAATTGACTAATTCGAAAGGAAAAATCAGTCGCTAATTTAAATTAGTAAACATTTTTACTAATTAAAATTTAGAGAGAAGTAAATATTGTTTCAGTATCAATATATAGTATAGAATCTAATGGCTTACATTTTCTTATAAAATCCTAATTTTTAGTTAATAAAATTTAGTAGTAAAGTTAGTTTTCAGTTAGTAGTGTAAGTCAACGATTTTATAAGACGGATTAATTATATATTTTTTGTAATTTTTCCATTGGAAGTCAATTTAAGTCACAGTTAATAATTACAAAAATTTTTTACCATTCGATTATTAGTTGTAAAAGTAAAGTCTCATTTAGACATAATATTTTTGCATTATCAGTGGTTAGAGTCATTTTTAGTCAGACCGTAATTTTTCAAATGTCATAATTTTGTGGTTTCAGTAGCAAAAGTTGTCTTTAGTCAAACATAACAAGTGTTTATATTTTCGACATCTATATATTCACAAAATATAGAAATTACTCAAATATTATTATTATTAATCAAATATTAACGTAATAAATATTAATTTAATTGATTATTAATATTAAATTAATTATTTCAGTCAATTTAATAATTCAAACAACAACAAAGAAGCAGTTAAAAATTAATTTTCTGATTTTAAAGGTAAAGAATAATTTTAGTCAGACACAGTTGTTTGTGTTTTATTATTATTCATCCAGTTTTCCTATAAGAATATCAAATTGAGACAAAAAACGAAATAAAAAAGTATTGCGAAACAACATTTTCATTCGTTTTTTGTCTCAATTTGATATCTGCAGAAAAACTTGTGTGAATCTTATAGTGTTAGGGATAAAAAGATTCTATTTGTTACTTAAAATTAAATGTTAATTAAAAATTGAATTTTTTTGTAAAATAAATTTCTAAGTAGTTTAATGTTACTTTAGTCAGGCGAATATTCTTTTTCTTTCAATTTTCCCATAACCATTTGCTGTCAGTAGTTAAGGTCAATTTTCAAGCAGACAAATTTATTAACCTACAAAATCGTAATATACCAGTACAAGTAGTAAAAGTCAATTTTAGTCATACTATAGTTTTGTCGGTTATTTGATACATGATACTCTCTCGCCATTTTCCATCAATGTTAATTAAAGCCACATTAATTAATTGATGTGTTGAGTAATTATTTGATCTTTGAACTGCGAGTAAAGCGTCGTAAATCATCTCTATTAGGATTTCCCTGGTCTATTATTAATTATATGCCCTATAGTAGTTGATTTTATTTTTTTCACCTCACTCTCTAAACGTGAATTTTGTTAAAAAATTTTGAAAAATTCTCGTCAAAATTTCAATTATCTTTAGAAATAATTAAATTCTTCTTCGAAATATCAATTATTTTCAAAAATTTTTTAATAAAATTCTTGGAAAAATTTCAATTATTTTCCAAATTTTTCCTTAATTCAATGATTTTTAATAGGTATCTATACTATTCTAATAAAATTTTCCAAAGGATTCAATTATTTTAAAAAAAAATCTAATAAAATTCTACACAAACCTTTAATTATTTTTGAAAAATAATAAAAATTTTACAGGAATTTCATTATTTACAAATTTTTTTTTATAAATTTCTTCGCAATAATCAATTATTTTTATAAATAATAAAATTTTTACAGGTATTTAATTTTTTTGGCAAATAATAAAATTCTTATTAGAAATTCAATTATTTTCATGAATAATAAAGCTACCCAATGGGAAATGGCCATTAGTCTACCATTGGTGCATTAATGGCCCAATATTGGAAGCCATTGGTTTTCTCTAGGTTTATTATTGGCACCCAATAATGGACCACTAATGGTAAAATCGTGGGATGTCCACGCCGATGCCAATAATTGGCAAACCATTATTGGCACATTATTGGCTGCCATTAAAAAACCAATAATAAAAAAAAAATTTTTTTATTAAATTTTATTAAATAATAAATTTATTTATTTATTTAATAATTATTTTATTTATTATTATTTATTATTATTAAAAATATTAATTTTTTTAATTAATTATTTTATAGAAATGGGTATTATTTTCTATCACATCGAAATGTGAATAACCCATTCGTTCAGAGTCTAAAAATTATTTACCTCACATCCATCAGTGCAAAAATAGGAGAGGACGGGCAGAATAAAATTCTACAAATATTCGTGAGAATGCTGCCTCTTTATATACTATTCAAGTTTCATGTTAGTTGCGAGAGAGTTTGAAACAACACCTCCTACGGAGCGTTGAGCGAACTACATACTTACTACATGATAATTTCTGCAGCGTCGGTAAGTAATTGTATGTAGTTCGCTCAACGCTCCGTAGGAGGTGTTGTTTCAAACTCTCTCGCAACTAACATGAAACTTGAAAAGTATATAAGGAGGCAGCATTCTCACGAATATTTGTAGAATTTTATTCTGCCCGTCCTCTCCTATTTTTGCACTGATGGATGTGAGGTAAATAATTTTTAGACTCTGAACGAATGGGTTATTCACATTTCGATGTGATAGAAAATAATACCCATTTCTGTAACATAATTAATTAAAAAAATAATTATTTTTAATAATAATAAATAATAATAATAATAAATAAAGTAATTATTAAATAAATAAATTTATTATTTAATAAAATTTAATAAAAAAAATTTTTTTATTATTGGTTTTTTAATGGCAGCCAATAATGTGCCAATAATGGTTTGCCAATTATTGGCATCGGCGTGGACATCCCACGATTTTACCATTAGTGGTCCATTATTGGGTGCCAATAATGGGACAATAATGGAATGGTGGCTCCCATTATTGGGCCATTAATGCGCCAATGGTTTTTTTCCCATTGGGTAATTGCAGAATTTCAATTATTTTTAATACAATTTTAATCGAATTCCTCGAAAAATGTAATTATTCTTAAAAATTTTATTAAAATTTATCAAAGAAATTTAATTATTTTAATATCTTGGCAAAATTTCAATTATTTTCAAAAATTTTCCCTAATTTAATTATTTTTAATATATCTACTATTTTAATAAAATTTTGCAAAAGAATTCAATTTTAAGAAACATATGTAATTATTCAATAAATTTTCAATAAATTGTTTTTTTTGTATTTAAATAATGAAATTCTCGTTGAATTTTCTCATAAACTATGATTTAAAAAAGGATTTCAGTTAAAATTTTAGATTATAATTGAATATTAAAAGTATTAGAGCGTAAAGTTGTAGAAATAATTAAATTTTGAAAAGGTTTCAGATTCAAATCTTTGAAAATTTGAATTTTTCATATTTTTAACTAAGTAACAATTCTGTGGAATTAATTTTTTTGAGAAATTTTAATTGCGAATTTTTTTTTATATTATTTGAAGTTTTTATTTTCTAATACATATTTAATTGAAGAATTTACAAATAATTTAAATTTCGTAAAATTGAATATTGTAAAGAAATGGATTTGAAAATTGTCAAAGAACTTTTTCGAAAATTATTAAAAATAATCGATTTTAAGAAGAAGTTTAGTTAAAAATTCTTGAAAATAATAATTGAATTGATAATGATTTTATCACTCTATCTTTAATTATTATAAAACATGAAGTAATCGATCGCTTCGTGTCGAAGACTCGTAGTTATCGATATCTTCATGTTTTTTAGTTATGAAAAAATCTAATTTATAGTTTTAACTAAATTTTCTTTTATATATTTTTGTCAGTAATTGGTCCGTAAATGGTCCGTACTTTTTCATTTTTGGTCCGTAAAGTCCGTATTTTTAAATACTTTCACTGGTTCGAGCCCTGAAATTGTGATAATTAAAATTTCGAATTCAAGTAGTGAAAGTCAATGTCGGTCAGACAAAAATTATCTATTCTTTTATTGAATTGCTGGATTTAGTGGTAAATGTCAATTTTAGTCAGTCATTTTTTTTACACGGAGAAAATTTAAGTAGTCTAGTTCATTTACGTCAGACATGAATTTAATAATTTTAATTTTACTGTTTTTTTTTTAATTTTACTGTTAGTTGTAAACCAGACTTTGTGTCCTACAATTCCAATTTTTATTTTTTTAAGTAGTAAAGGTTTAATTTAGTCAGACAAACTTATAAAAATGTTAAAATTTTGATTCCTAGTAGTGATAGTCAATATCAGTCAGACATTTACTAATATAGTTTTGAAGTCGATTGTCAATTTAGAGCTTTTTTTTAATGTTAAGCGCTTTTTTTATTAAAAAACATTTTTCCGAAACGTGTCAATAATCGAAAGCTTTTTAGAATTCATTCCTGATTCATGAAAAAATTGTTTCTTTAAAAACAAGTTGGTCTTGACATTTTTCATACCATTTTTGGGGTCTATTATCAAATTAGGGTTTTTTTTTATTAAAAATAGGATTTCTTTTGGATAACATGACTTTTATTTTATTAAAAATGGTCTTTTTTATAAAAGAAGGTTTTTATCCGAAATTAAGCCTTTTTTTAAGTAAAGAAAGGTCAATTATCAAAAATCAGGATTTTTTTTATTAATGAAGAGCTTTTCTATTATTAATGTGCTTTTTTTCGAAACAAATCGATAATTGTAGAAACTTTTTCTAATCCATTTGTGATTCACAATATTTTTGAACCTTGAAAAATGAAGATGACCTTGACATTTATTTTTATACCATTTTTTGGGTCGATTATCAAATTAAGGAAATTTTTTTTTATTAATGATGAGCTTTTTAATAAAAAAGGTCTTTTTTTCGTAACGTGTCTACTATTTTCGTTCAACAAGATTCCCAGTTTTTTCCCGGCTATGTCCTAATTTTTTCCGGTTTTTTTTTAATCAAATTTAAATTTATTTGATTTCAAACATAAATAAATTGACAAATGGCTTTAAAAAATTGTATTAAGAGTTTTTATGAATAATTAAATTGTTCTGACGAGTTTCATGAAATTTTTGTTATAATTTTTTATTTGAAAATTTGGAAAATAATTGAATTAAAAAAAGAATTTTTTTGAATTTTTAAAAATAATCTTGTCCGTTTATAATTTATAATTGAAGATTTGATTTTTCAATTTTGTAAAAATTATATTGACAATAATTAAAATTCTGCAAAGAATTTTACTACTTATAAAAGTAATTGAATCCTTCCAAAGAATGTTGTTAGTTTGAAAATAATTTAATTCTTGCGAAAAACTTTGAAAAAAAAATTTTTTTTTTAATAATAAGCAGTAATAATTAAGTATTTACTTAATAAGTAATAAAAATTTAATTTGCTCAATAAATAAATAAATTTCATTTATTTGAACATTCAGAAATTTAAAATTACAGAAATATAAGAGTAGCTCAATAATTATAATTATTGAATAATAATATAATTTTTAGAAGCAATAATTGAGAGACTTATATTTTGAAAATAAAATTATAATTTCGGTCACTATACCTTCCTTTCATTATTTTCGAAAAATTTAAATAAAATCCCTTATAAGAATTCAATTATTTTTAATAGAATGTAAAGAAATTTTAATAATTTCAAAAAATTTTAATTGTTTTTATTCAATTATCTTGAAGCAATTGAAAAATTGAAAAAATCTTATTTTTCAGAATTTGAAAAAAAAATTCAGTGTTTTTTAAAATTTATTTACATACTATATTTGAATCAGTGACTGATTTTTATCTACCAAATTAATTATTTATCCATTATTTTTTAACTAATTCAAATTTAGACAGCAGTATAAATATATATAAAAATTGAAATAAAAGCAATTTTTTTTTTAAAAACAAATTAAAAATTAAAAATTTCCTAAAAAATAGAATTTATTATTTAGTTCTCGGTTTTTTGACATTTAATTATACCATTTTTTAGTCTATTATCAAATTAAGAATATATTTTATTGAAGGACTTTTTTTTTTTAATTAAAAACGAGCTTTTTTTCAGAAACTTTTTTTAATTCATTTCTGATTCAGAAAAAAATTTGCATCTTGATAAACTGCTGGTCTTGGCATTTTTTTTTTGGAAATTCCACATTAAATGAACTTTTTAGTAGTAGAAGTGTATTTGAGTCAGACGTAATTATTTAAATCTTAAATATTAAAATTTCGTATTTCAGTAGTCAAAGTCAATATCAGTCAGACATAAAATTGTCTATTCTGTTATTCGAACATTAGCATTAGTGGTGAATGTCAGTTTGTGTCAGACAAATATTCTTATTGTTAGAATATTTAATTCTTAAAAATTTGTTGCAAGTGGTAAAAGTACATTTTAGTCAGACATGTCTGTAAATTCTAATTTCTCTTCTATCATTATAGTAAATGTTAATATTGATAAAATTCGCTTATAAAAAATTATTTCTCAATGCAAAAAATAAATTTTTTTTCCCCAAAACTTGAACAGATTTTGCAAAAAAAAAAAAAAAACAGGTTTTTGAAAAAACAAATAGGGGATTGTTAAAATTTGTGAAGAAAAAAAAATTGATGACTTACTTTGTCCGAAAATGCTGAATCTCTAGACGATATACCAATTACTGGTATGTGATAGAAACCGCTTGTGTAAGACACTGCTGCGGGTGATAGATCACCTGTCAAAGGGTGTGATACTACCACTGCATAAACCCTTTGAGCGATTAATCGCTTACAGACATTTAGGGCTGTGCGGATTGGATTGGAATCCATTTCGATTACAGTGTGATAGTAAGTTACTCCTTTGTTCACATATTGAGAATCGAAGTTCAAATGCTAGAAATAATAGAATATTAGAAAAAAAAAATTTATTTCTTCCTTCAGTCTTTTTTTTCTATTTTACTTCATTGGTAATTTAAACTTTGGAAAAGAAAAAATTTTTTAAATTAATACCAATTTTCCTTTTATTCAGTGTTTTATTAGGTATTTATTTGGTTTTTATTTAATTATTTAAATGTAAATAAATTTAAATTTAATTTAAATTTTAATTTAATGTATTTATTATTTATTTATTTTTTATTTTATTTTAGAGAAAAATTCGTTAGAAAATGTTCGAAAAAATTTTCTTTGGTAAATTTCTTATGTCTTTGCAATAATATAATTAAATTTAGAGGGTATGTTAGAAAGTATATCAGATAAATAAAAGGAGACAGAGAAAGAGAGAAAGAGATAATTGTAAATAAGCCTTGAAACTGTCAAAAGCACTGATATTCGTTAAATTGAATTATTTCCAGCACTTTGGTTCAGTATAGAGTAAACAATTCTCCTAGTAGTTACGGACAGTTTCGGTCAGCCAATGGTCTGACTGGAAGTGACATTCGACTCCGGCTGACTAAACTTTCCCGCATCCATACTGACACAATTGATTGATGATAAATCCATTTATAAAAACGGCACAAGTTTTTTGTTTCTTCATTCACAAAACACATGAAAAAAAACCGAAATAACGAAAAAGCAAAAAATAAAAAAAATAAAAAAAATTCAATTTATAAATATACAATTCTCACGTATTGAAAATAATCCACTTGGTTTGCTTTATATGAATGTTCAAAAGAAAAGAGAAAGAAAGAGAGAGAGTAACAAGTGGAATATTTTTTTTTGCAAAATTTATTTATTATAGTAGAAAGAAGAAAACAAAAACGAAGAAAAAAGAGAATAAATAATTTAATAATAAATAATTAATAATAATTGATAGCAAATAATTTTAAATTTCCATTAGTTTTTTTTATCCAAATTTAATTTTCTGCTTTTAATATTTATTTCTATATTTTTATTTATGTTTTTACGTTTTATATTTATTTCAAAAAATTTTTTTTTTATATTTATTTGTTATATTATAAATGGAAGAAAAAATTATTTCAACTACTTGTGGTCTTTAGATTTTAATGAGTAAAAATGTTTACTAATTTGAATTAGTGATTGACTTTTTGCTTTTGATTTAGTAAATTTTTATTAATAAATTAGTAGAAATTACTATTTATAAAGAAAAATTTGGCTTTTAGATTTGTTAAATTTTACTAATAAATTAGTAGAAATTACTATTTCAGGATTGACACATAACTTTAATTTTGTTTTTCCCTGACTTCTCCCTGATTTCAAGACAAAATTTTCACTTTTTCCCTGAATTTTATCTGAAATTCATTTTTTAATAAATTTTCATTAGAAAATTTTTGGAAAATGCAATTATTTACATACAAAAGTAAATAATTTATTAAATAATTGAATATTTCTTAAAATTCAATTTTTATGAAGAATTTCATCAAAATTTTTAAAAATATTTAAATTCTTTCGGTGAATTTAAAAATAAATTTTTAAAATAAATGCAATTTTTTATTAAAATTGTATAAAAAATAATTGAAATTCTCCGATAAGTTTTGTTCTTTATGAAAATAATTGAATTCTTGCAACGAATTTTATTAAAATTTTTTTTTAAAGAATTTTATTTGTAAAAATAATTGAATTCCGGAAAAAAATCTGACAAAGAATTAAAAAAATTATTTTTTAAATAATTGAATTCCTGTTAAAATGTTTATTTTTGAAAAGAATAGAATTTTCAGGAAGAATTATATTATAATTTCTTAAATAAATGAATTGCTTTGAAGAATTTTATTTTTTACGAAAATAATTGAATTCTTTTGAAGATTCTTACAAACATTTTTGACAATAATTGTATTCTTAGAAGGAATGTTTATATTTTACGAAAATAATTTTATTCTACGACCAATTTTATAATTTTTCAAATTTACAAAGCATTTTATAAAAATTTTTTTAAATAATTGAATTCTTAAGAAAAATTTTATTATTTATAAAAATAATTGATTTCTAGCGAAGAATTTTATTTAAATGTTTTTTAAACAATTGAATTCTTATAAAAGAATGAATTATTTGTGAAAATAATTGAATTCTCAAGAAGAATAAATTGTATTGAAAATAATTGAATTGTATAGGAAAATTTTATTACAATTGCAAGTTTATTAACTAAATCTTGTAAATATTTTGTCAAAATCTTTTTAAATAATAGATTTTTTAAAAGAATTTTATTTAAATTTTTCGAAATTATTGAATTTTTCAGAACTATTTTTTTTCAATTCTCTGAATATATTTGAATTCCTTCGAGAAACTTCATTAAGAAATTAAAAATAATTGAATTGGTGCGAAGAAATTTATAAAAAATTGATAAGTAATTGAATTCCTGTGAAATTTTTATTAATATTTTGTTTAAATAATTGAATTCTTTTGGAAAATTTTATTAAAATAGTAGATATTGTAAATAATTGAAATGAGGAAAATTTATGAAAATAATTAAAATTTTGCCAAGAATTTTATTAATTTTTTTTTAAATAATTGAATTTTAAAGAAGAATTTTATTATTTATGTAGAAAATTGAGTCAGGACACAAGTGGATAGAATTAAAATAGTTTATTCAAAGAAATCCTAAGATTACATGATTGTCGTTGAGCGGAAACAATGAAACTGCTGGCTTCTTTTTACACACACTTACAAGAGAATATACGCATGCGCTAACTTTATCCGGACATTACTACAATTTGAAAGGCCCCGCGAATTAACAAAATTCTACCTAACCCCAAATCCTACATTTATAAAAATAATTGAAATCCTGTATTTATTAATAAAATTTACTAATTAAAAAGCAAAAAATGAGTCACTAGTTCAAATTAGTAAACATTTTTACTTATTCAGATTTAGAATAAGTTTATTTATTTTATTTCTTTATTTTTTATTTATTATTAAAATGCTAAATCTTTATACTTTTATTTATTTAATTCATTTAGATTTAAGTTCATATTCAATTGATTTCCTTAATTTTTAATTAATTTTTACATCGTAAAATATTAAATTTACTTAAAAAAATGAAATTAATTTAATTATTTTAGGGAAAAAAAATATTTTTATTAGACTTTTATTTACTTACGTCGATGGTGGTGTTGAAATGCTCCTCACTTTGTTTATTAGAAAGAACGCCACCAATATTAAATCGACCGGGATTCACAAATGTTCGAGCAGCGAGTCCTGGATTAAAGGAGTCTTGCAAAAGCATTAAACAAATTAATGACACCACTCTCTTTCGTTGATCCATTGTTGATTTTTTTTAATCTCTACCTGAAAAAGAAAAATTGTTTCGTTTTATATAAAAAATTTCCATTTGATTATTGCTCAATTTGTTTATTCAATTTTTGTTTAATTTTTTTGTTTTTTAATTATTTTAAGTGCTGTTTTATCAATTTTTTTACAATAAAATAAATTTTACAATAAAATAAATTTTACAATAAAATAAGTTTTACAATCAAATAAAATGTATAATAAATTAATAAAGTTTCAGTTTGTAAGTAAATAAAAGTCGTAGTAATTAACTGAAATTTGTAATTAAAAAACAAATTTCGTAATGAATACAGTTTGTAATTAATGAAATTCGTAGCAAATGACTAAAACTCGCAGTGAATAAATAAAATTTGCAATTAATAAAATCCACAGCAAATGAATAAAAGTTGGAGTGAATAAATAAAATTTGTAATTAATAAGATTCGTAATAAATAAATAAATAAAATTCACAATGAATATACAAATTTCGAAATGAATAAAATTCGTAATAATTATACAAATTTTGAAATGAATATAAAATTCGTAATAAATCAACAAATAAAATTCGTCAAAAATAAAATATACAATAAATAAATTGCTATCTCTAATTAATAATAAAAATAAGATTTAGATTTCTAATAACTAATAAGTGAAATAGATAAAAACTATGTTTAAAATTTTTAACAATAAAGTAAAATATTTTTTTTCCTAAATAAATTATAAATACTGGAAAAATTTTTAATCTCGAAATAAATAATAAATGTAAAGAACAATCCTTTTTAAACATTTTAAAAATAGAGAAATATAGAAACAAATGTAATCTTCCTTTTGTATTGTATATAAAAATTTTTTTTCTCAAATTCGATTTCCCATTTTCCATTCACTTCCTGTCGTATTGGAAACAAAAAAAAAATTCTTTTTTTCCATTTACATTTGAATCCATTGCAAATTGCTGTATATTTTCAAATTCAATAGTTTTGCCAAATAGATTCGTTCAATTTGATGCTCTTCAATTTTCCTCCATGTTTGTATATTTTTCTTTTAAAAATTTCACATGTTCCCTTTGCCGCAATTCAAAATTGCTTCCGTAAATGTTTTAGTTTCTTAAAAATTGCCAACATGCAGTTTAAAATTTTTTTTTTAATTTTACATAGTCATTCGATGCTGATACGAATTTTCTTTCTCTAATAAAATATATTATTTCGTTAATATTCAATATTTTTTATTTTTGTTGAGGAAAATTTGTTTTTTTACAAAAAATTTTACCGGTGAAAATTTTTGTCTGTATAATTTATTATTCAGAAATAATACTATGAAATAGTAACAATAATAATAAAAGTTAATAAAAAATAAATAAAAAAAAATTAATAAAAAATTAATAAAAAGTAAATAAAAAAAATAAAAAATTAATAAAAAATAAATAAAAAGTTAATAAATAATAATAATAGTAATAATAATAATAAATAGTAATAAGTAGAAAAATATTTCAAATTTTCTGTATTTCAATCCCTATAAGAGTTAATCTCCCATTTTTTTCAGTTTTAATTTCCAAAAAAAAAAAAAAATAATAATAAACAATATTACACAGAAATATTAAATAATTTCTATTTTCCTTAAGTTTCTTTGAAATAAACGAATTTTTTTCGATTTAAATGTTTGTTTTTTGAAAAAATAAATATCTATACTTAGTTGAGAATTAATTTTTTTTGACAAACTGATTTTTTAAAATATTTTTTTAATTGAAACAAATTTCTTTTTCTGTTTAAATATTTTCTGCGGAAAAGTAGTGAAATGCAAAAGAAAATAAATATTTATAAGTATTATTTGAGAGTTAATTTTTCTACCAAAATAAAATTTTTTTAGAATTATAATTAAACGGAATTTTTTTCCTGTTTAAATATTTACTGAAAAAATGGAATAAATATTTATTTATAGGTTAATTTTTTTAAACCAAACGATTTTTTTTAAATGTCATTTAATTAAACGAAATTTCCTTTTTTTAAAAAATATTTTCGGAAAAATATAAAAACTGTTTATTAAAAAACTATTTGTGTAAAATAAATATTTTCTTGGATTGAAAATTAATATTTTTTAGTATAACACACCCGGAGAAAAAGTATCATTTGACACTTAGAGCCACTAAACTTTTTATTTGTTTTAAATAAATATTTGTTTCAAATCAATTTGGATTACCTAAATAAATTTTATTTGTTTTAAATCAAGTCGGTTTAAATAAAATTTTTTTCTTGGTCCAGTTCTTGAATTGTTAAAACTGATTAAAGAAAAGTTTTTTTTTGTTTTAAAAAGTTTCCAACGATAAATAGTGAAATAAAAATATAAAATTAATATTTACTTGATTGAGAATTAATTTTTTTTTTAACGAAACGATATTTTTAAAAATTATTGACTAAAACTGTTTTTTTGTTTGAAAAATTTTCCAACGAAAAATAGTGAAATAAAAATATAAAATTAATATTTACTTAATTGAGACTTAATTTTTTTTTCTTTAACGAAACGATATTTTTAAAAATTATTAACTAAAACTGTTTATTAAACTAAAAATTGTTTATTTGCATAACTGAAATTTTACATAGAGACAACATGGAGGAAAATCGAAAAATTTTTGTAGAAAATTTATTATTCGAAAATTAAATTTTTTTTCACAAACTGAATAATTTAATGTCATCCATTTCAAATGAAAATAAATTTAAATTGATTGTTGCAAATGTAATAAAAAATACAGTCGCAGTAAATAAATAATTGTTACATTCACTTTGTCATTGGAAATTATTTGGGTCAGTCAATTAAACCAACAAGCGCCTTCTATCGTTCGATTCGATAAATTTATAAATAAATACAACATTAGATTTCGAATACAAAACTCAATTGTCAATTAAAAATAAACAATTATCGAATAAATGTTTCTCAATTAAAAAAAAAAAAAATGGACAAAATCAAGAAAAAGAGAAAAACAGTAGTGACATATTTTCGAGTTTCGATTTTCCAGGATTGTATCCATACCACACTGACTGTTTATATATATGTATATATATATATATATTGGAATGGAAAAGTGAGTGTTGTTGTAAAAAAGAGTGTAAATTGAGATGTGGAAACGTGGTAAATTTGAGGTTTCGACTTACCCCGACGATAATTTATTCACGACAGTCGGCTCAGTCGCAAAAGTGAAGCTTGTAGTCACATTTCCGTTTGGGAATGAGGCTTTGAATATATGCGAAACTAGATACAACACGTGAAACTATCTAAATACCGAATACCGAAATCGAACGAAAGTCATACCAGCTGTAGACCCGAGGACTCATTGATCCAGTCGGATGCTGCGCGCTCGCATCCTACACCCCACCTTTGACTTGTACTACTTGCTGGCTTTTCCATACACCCCAAGATAACACTTGAAATTATCTCAAAAAGTATTTTCAAAAATAAAAATTCCATTCATTTTGTTTTTATCTGAAAGAAAAAGTTTTCTGTTCAAAATAGTCAAAATGAAAAAAAAAAAAAAAATGCAAAAATTCGTTGGAAAATACTCAAAATACTGATTATAATAATAATGTTTATGAAAACTATTATTTTTATGCAAAGAAAAAAGAGTTAAAATTCTACCGAAAAATATTAATATTTTTTTAATTATTTATTTAGTATAGTTACTAAATTAACAAATAATTTAATGATTATAAAAATTATAAATTCAATTATTAAATTAATAAAAATTTTAATAGTTATAAATAAAATTACTAAATTAATAAATATTCTAATAGTTATAAATTCAATTACTAAATTTATAAATATTTTAATTATTATAACAATTATAATGAACTAGCAACAATTTGTCACCTTTGTACTCCCTTTTAAATAAAAAATTTAAATAAAATTAGCAATTTTAAAAATAATAGAATGTAAAAATTTTTAATTCAAATTTATTTTCATAAAAATAGAATATGAATTGGAATATAGTTCTAGTATTATTATAACTATAATAATCATATATTCTGACATAGGGAATTCAGGAAAAAATCAAGAATTTTTATTAAAAGTACTAAAACAAATTAATTTTTTAGAATTCATAAGAAAATTCTGAATTTTTGGGTCTTTTTTGTTTAACACATAAACTATAAAATTACCACGAATTCTAATACAAAATCTTCAATTTTTTCAATTTCGAACAAAAATTTCTTTTTAAATAACTTAAATCTTGAACAATTATCATAAAATAAATAAATTATTTTATGAATAATTTTACTTAAATATATTTCAAAATTAATTCAATTTTAAAAGAGTTGCGTTTACAATTTTCATAAATAAATCAACTTCAAACGGATTCACTTTGAACTTTTATAAACTTTCAATGTTGAATGAATTTAATAAGAAATTTTAATGAACTTAGATTTTTGAAAAAATTTAATAATTCAAAATCTTTTAAAATTAGTTAAATTTGTCAATATATATATATATATATTTAATTAATTATTAAAAATAATGGATTTATAGAAGAATTTCAGTTAAAAACACTAAAAAAATTGAATTTTGAAGAAGTTACAAATGATTGCAGAAATTCAATTATTTTCAAAAGTAATAAAATTCTTATCACAAAATTCAATTATGTTCAAAATTTACAAAAAAAGCTCGACAAAATCCCAATTATTATCTTTATGAATAAAAAAATTCTTCAAAATTCAATTTTTTTCAAAAATTTTTCTCATTTCAATGATTTTCAATGACTACTTTTTTAATAAAATTTTTAATTTTCCAAAAGAATACATAAATAAATTCATAAATAAAAAAAATTTCACAGGAATTCAATTATTCAGAAATTTTTTATTAGTTTCTTCTCAATAATTAAATTATTTTCAGAAATAATAAAACTCATCGCAGAATTTCAATTATTTTAAATTTTAATACAATTTTAATCGAATTGCTCGAAAAATGTAATTATTCTTAAAAATTTAATTAAAATTGGTAAAAAGAATTCAATTATTTAAAAATTCATTGGATAAAATTCTTTATTACAATTCAATTTTGAAACATTCAATTATAATTATTTACTTTTCAATAAATTCAATAAATAATTTACTTTTGTATTTAAATAATTGAATTCTCGTAGAATTTTCTAATAAATATTGATTTGAAAATGAATTTTAGATAAAATAAAATTCAATAATTTAAACAAAATTTTGGTAAAATTCTACGCAAACATTTAATTTATTTCGTAAATAATAAAAATTTCATAGGAATTCAATTATTTACAAATTTTTGTTATAAATTTCTTCGTAACAATTACATTATTTTCATGAATATTCAATTTTTTTACAGATATTTCATTGTTTTCATAATTAATAAAATTCTCTTTAGAAATTCAATTATTTTTATAAATAATAAAACTCATCACAAAATTTCAATTATTTTCAATACATTTTTAATCGAATTCCTCGAAAAATTATTTAAATAATTGAATTCTCGTAGAATTTTTTAATAAAAATTGATTTGAAAATGAATTTTAGTTTAAATTTTAGGTAAGTAATAATAGAATATAAAAATAATTTTTAAGAAGTTTTCAAATTTAAATTTTCCAAACAATATTAATTAATTATTTATTTATTATTTAATGCGTTGGTGAATTTCAGAGCATTAATAATTAATGAATGCAAGGAAAAAATAATTTTCTTGATAAAATCAATAAAATGGTTCTTTTAAAAATTTTTCTATTTTAAATTATTGTTAAATTATATAAAAAATTCAAATCATCATTGATTAGAAACTTTGTGAATTTTACCAACGTTAGTAAATTCGTAAATATTTTCATTAGCATAAATATAGTATAGATATTAATATTTTAATATTAATATTTGAATAATTAAAATTTATTAATTCATCTCAAAAATTGAAGATAAATTCAGAAATTAAATGGAAGTAAAGTTCACAACGTTTATTAACGATTAAAATAAAAAAAAAAATTGGAAAGTAAATAATTTTATTTTCCAGAAGAAGAATAATACATTTTTTTACTTGGGATTTTTTTTTTTTTTTTTTGAAAATTGTGACTCAAGAAACTTTATAAAAATGATTTTATAACAAAATTTTACAACTATTTGCTTCGAAAAATATTTTTTTTCTTTTAAACTTTTAGGGATAATCGACTTAAAATAAGTGAATATTTTGAAGATTAATATTTAATGAAAAAATAATTTTTAAAAAATTAAATAAAAAATTATATTTATGAAATTAATTACTAATTTAATAATTTACTATTATTATAATTATTATTACTTTTAGTGCTATTATTATTAATTATTAATAATAATCAATAATTAATAATTAATAATCAACAATTAATAATAATAATTATATTTCATAATTTAAATTCTATAATAATTGGCTTTATTTCATAAAAGATTATTCTATTTTAATTTTGTCACATTTATCGAATTCGTGAATTTTTGCAAAATTAATATTATCATTATTTTTCTCATACAGTAATGAAATTCAATTCGATCCTTGGGATCAAATTAGACTGAGTGGCTCTAAATAAAGGGAATAATTTGATCCAGATATAACGATAATAGTGATAAAACTAATTTGAAGTCTAATTAAGGATGACACAAATTGCGAAGACAACGATCAAAGTATTAATACATTGTCAGTTCAATTTTTTTCTCTCTCTAAAAAAATATACGAAAGAAAGTAATTAATTTTTCTATCAAAAATATTATTTTCAAAATCTAATTTAAATAGGGTTTAAATAAATTTATTCTCTGTTAAGAACAATTAAATATTATTTAAATATCATTCCATTTAACATTTTATTAAGTTATTTTCGAATGTTTTTTTTTGGAAATAAATAAAAGAAAATACATATAAATTCGATTTGTCAGACAACATTTTTTTTAACAAAATTTTTATTTTTTTATAGACAAAAATTTGCATGATTTTGATTTGTCAATTATTATTATTCAAAGACCAAAATTTTATAAAAAAAAAAAGAAAATATGGCATCATTTTTTTAAATATTATAAAAATTTTACGATTCGAGTAAAATACTTATTAAACTAATTGTATTCAGTAAATAATAATAATAATAATTTGGAAACTAGAATTTGAAGCCATATTAGTGCGGAAAATAGGTTAATTTAAATTAATAATTGACAAAATTTACATGTCGAGATTATGCAATCGGTTGAGATTATTTGTATTATATATAGTTACATACAAATTCTTACTGGGGTAGTTACAATCAAGTGTATACATAATCAATATATTGTACCTAAATTAATGAATCATTATACTTCCTTAATTAAGTTATAGATAAAATAAAAATAAAATAAAATTCGAAAATATTTTTTTTTCTTTTTTTTTTTGAAAATATGAAAATAAAATAAAAATTTTTTTTTTTGCAAATAATTTATACCACCAGAGTAAATACGAATAATTGAAAACTGTGGTTTTTGCGTAAAGAAATTTACATGAAAGTAACAAGAAAATGTTATTGCATTTTTTAAAATGCCGGAAATAGTTTTTCCAATGCAAATTTACATGATACTGTTTACCTCGTATTCAATTGTTTTTTTTTCATTTCCACCAGTAGTAGGAGAGAGAGTGTTGTGTGTATATCTGAATATTGAAAATTAATAATTTCTCGAAAATCTATTTATACTAAATAACAAGTTTTTTTTTAATCAAACCTAATAATAATTATAATTTTAGTATAAAAATTTTAATGAATTTTTTTTTTAGTTTTTTTTTGTTTAAAAATAAGTTATTAGTGAAAAATAATTAATTAAATGTTATTCTAAAGTCTCGAACGTTATTCAACAAGGATATATTTTAATTACATTTTTTAATTATCGCACATATTATTTATTAATTAATATTTTTGTTCTACCTACGTCGAAAAATTCCATGGAATTTCCGTTTAAAAATTTTTTTAAAATGCAATGTCAAAATTTCAATTATCTTTAAAAATAATAAAATTCTTCTCCAAAATTCAATTATTTTCAAAAATTTTATAAAATTCTTGGATAAAAATTTAATTATTTTCAAAAATTGTCTTCAATTCAATCATTTTCAATATCTACTATTATTATAATAAAATTTTTCAAAATCTTAAGATTTCAATTATTTAAAAAAAGTGTTGATAAAATTTAACGCAAACATTAAATTGTTTTCATATATAGAAAATCTTTTTAACGAGATTCAATTATTTTCATGAATAATAAAACTCATCATTGAATTTCAATTATTTTCATAAATAGATAATTCTTTTACAGAGATTCAATTATTTTCATTAATAATAAAACACTTCATAGAATTTCAATTATTTTTAATACAATTTTATCCGAATTCTTTATATGGATTTAATTTCGAGAAACGTTTATGTATTCAATAAATTATTTATTTTTGTATTCAAATAATTGAATTCTCGTAGAATTTTGTAATGAAAATGAATTTAAAAATTACTTTTAGTTAAAATTTTAAATAATTGAATATTAAATGCATTATAGCATGAATTTTAAAAAATAATTGAATTTTGAATACTTTTGAAAATAATGATGTTTTTCGAAGAATTTCCTTAAAATTGTATTAAAAATAATTAAAATCCTGTGAAGAATTTTATTATTTAGGAGAATAATTGAATTCTTGTAATGAATTTTAATAATTTTTTTTTTAAATAATTGAATTCATTTAAGAAATTTTAATAGTAGATTTTGAAATTGTTTTAATTTCACCAAAAAATTTCATTATTTGTGAAATTTAATTGAATTCTTGCAAAAAATTTTTGTAAATAATTACATTTTTCGAGGAATTTATTTTAAATTTTATTAAAAATAATTGAAATCCTATGAAAAATTTTATTATTTATGAAAATAGTTGAATAAATGCAACGAATTTTTATTAAATTTTTTTTTTTAAATAACTGAAATCCTGTAAAGAATTGTATTATTAATTAAAGTAATTGAATTCTTGTATAACGCATTTTATTAATTTTTTTTAAAATAATTGAATTCATTTAAGAAATTTTACTAAAATAGTACCTAGATTTTAAAATTATTTGAAATTCAGCGAAAAATTTCATTATTTGTGAAATATAATTGAATTCTTGCAAAAAATTTTTAAAAATAATTCCATTTTTCCAGGAATTTACTCAAAATTTTATTAAAAATACCTAATTGAAATCCTATGAAAAATTTTATTATTTATGAAAATAATTGAATTCATTTAAGAAATTTTATTAAAATAGTAGATTTTGAAATTATTTGAATTTCAGTGAAAAATTTCATTATTTGTGAAATTTAATTTGAATTCTTGCAAAAAATTCTTGAAAATAATTACATTTTTTGAGGAATGTATTTAAAATTTTATTAAAAATAATTAAAATTCTATGTATTAAAAAATTCTATGAAAATTGTATTACTTATGAAAATAATTATTGAATTCTTGCAACTTATTTTATTACATTTTTTTTAAATTATTGAATTCTTGCAAAAATTTTTTTAAAAATAATTCCATTTTTCGAGGAATTTATTCGAAATTTTATTAAAAATAATTTATATCCTATAAAAAAATTTTATTATTTATGAAAGTTTTTTTAAATAATTAAAATCATGTGAAAAATTTTATTACTTGTTAAAGCAATTAAATTCTTGAGAAGGATTTTATTAAAATTTTCGTAATTAATTAATTTAAAAAAAAATGTAATGGAAATTTAAATTATTATAAGTTATTGAATTTCATAAAGATTTGAATTTGAATTTTTTTGAAAATTTTAATTCCTATAAAATAATGTTTAAATATTTATTTAAAAAAGAATTTATTTGTGTTTTGTAATAATTTTACAATTAAAAAAATTCGTAAATAAATGTAATAGAACAGTTTTTTTTTGAGTAATCACGTTATCGATATTAATTAATATTTTTTTCAATTAATTTTATAATATGTAAAATATAACGTAAACTGTAATTAAAAAAAAACACTTTTATTAATTGAATAAACGTATGTAGTTTATTTGATAAATTTTTTTCAATAAAATGTTGAAAAAGAAGAGAGAGAAAATTTTTTCCAGATGCATCACACAAAAAGTTAAAAACAATTAACAATTTTGATAATTGAGAGAGCAATATTCCATGCTTGGAGCAATATATATATACATATATATAGATATACATATATATTTCGAAAATAGAATGAAAAGGGTGTGATAATTGCTTCATGCAGACGCTTCGATGGTGTTCTATGTTAACTAGAGCGCCGGAGATAATCCTTCTACGGAAATAATTATGATCTATTAAAAATAATGGGCTGTACTTGTCTCGTGAATTAAAACGTTGTCAATGTGAACATAAAATATTAATGCAGATAATTACAGGGACATAATAAAATTCTGCTTTCTAAAAGTCATTACTGATAGACATATATATATCGAAGACAATAATTGGAGACTACTTTTATTTTTTTATTTTTTCCATCATTGTAGGTATATAATAATAATAATAATAATAATAGTGTTAAATATTCGTTCCTTGTTTAATTAGATTATATTTTGTTAGAAACAATAATATTGTATTTTTAATTAAAACTTTTTATTATGATACACATCACTTTAAAACTTTCATCCTATTATAATATTATCGTTAATTTACATTTTCATCTATAATAAAACAAACTTCGATGTTTATTTTAGGTACTTTCGAAGTAAAGTTATTTTTAATTTTTTTTTTTTTTTATTTTTTTTTTTTTTTTTTTTTTTTTTTTTTTGCTTTAAATTTTTATTTTATAATACTTGTTTACAGTAACATCAACTTTGAAAGTAATTATTTTTTATTTTGTTTGCTTTTTAAATTTTAGATTAAAATTTATTTGGAATATATTAATTTTATTATAATTTTTAAATTATTTATTTATTCTTTTAAACTGGAGGAATAATAAATTTTTTATTATAATTTAAATTAGTAAATTTGACTAATAAATAGTGAATTTACTAATTTAGTTATTCGAAAGCAAAAGTCAGTAACTATGTTAAATCAGGAGATATTTTTACTAATTAAAATTTAGAGAAGATATATAGTAATAAATAATAATTTCTACAAATTTATTAGTAAAATTTACTAATTAAAAAGCAAAAAAGTCAGTTACTAATTCGAATTAGAAAACATTTTTTACTAATTCAAATTCAGAGACAATAATTTAAAATATTTTTCCCCTTTTTAAATAATTTTATTGAAAAGGAAAACACTATTATTTTTATTAAAACGTAAATATTTTTAAAACGGTAACAAATTGAAATTTTGTTTTTACAAATCAAAAGTCCATAAAATTTAAAAGTCCTTTACAACATTTGGAATTTTATTTGGAATTTTATTTAAAATATTTCCACAAGTGTTTTTATACGCATTTTTATATCGTATATACAGGTAGTGTAAAGTGCAGCATTTTTTTTTTTTATTCTTCACTTTTATAGTCAATTTTTTTTTATTAATATATATTTTTTTTTAAAAGTGTGTAAATATTTAATGAAAAATAAAAAAAAAAATGCTTTCAAAACAGTCTTTTTAGAGAGTGATATGGAAGGTTTTGTCGGTCATTTTATGACTGAGAGAGACCAACACAATAGGTGCTTTTATTTTCCTTTGTTTTTTCTAAATTTATATCTCTCATGTTACAACGATATACCTCTTCCCTATATTCTTTATCTTTATAACCTTGTTATTGGTAATTTCGGAGTTTTTCCTTGACACTAATGAAAGAAATGTGAATATAGTTTTTTTGTATATATTTTCCACCTTTTTTTTTTTTGGTTACATAATATATGTGTATGTGTAGGTGTATATAAATTTTGGGGGAGAATTTTAATTGAGTCATTATGTAAATTGTTTAATTAAACGAGGAGAGAAGAAGTATTTGATAAAAAAAAAGGAAAAAATAAAAAATGTAAAATATTCAGTAATTATCTGACATTTTCATTAAATAGAGAATATCCGACAAGCAAATGAAAATGATTACTACATACATTCACAAATTGCGACAAATTTCCAGTTGAAAAAATTCAATTTACGCGTGTTGAAAGTTTAAAAAGGAATTGGAGAAAAAAATCGTTAATTAAATATATTATTCAGAGATGAAATTTTATTCTGGAAAATATTTTTTATTCATTTTTTTATTTATATTTCGCTCTTTTTTTTCTCTTTTTCTTGTTGTTTATTCCCTTTTTTTTGTTCTCATTTTGCTATTTTCTTTCTGTTATGATTTTTTTCCTTTTCAACTCTTTAATGGTTTTCTCTTCTTCTTCTTCTTCTTCTTTTGTTCTCTTGTTTTATTTTCCTTGATCTTTTTCTGTTATGTTTTTTATTTTTTATCAATTTTTTTTGTTCTTCGTTTACTTTTTTTTTTTTTTTTTTTTTTGTTTCGTTTCTTGTTTTTATATTCAATATTTTTGTTCTTTTTCTGTTACGATTTTTGTTAATTTCAATTTTTTGTTTTTTCTTCTTTGCTTTTAGTAATTTTTTGTTTTTTTTTCTTTTTGTTCTGTTTTCTTTTCTTTGTTCTTTAATTGAAATTGTTTTGTTCTCCCTTCTTTGTTCTCTCGTTTTATTTTCTTTGATCTTTTTCTGTTATGTTTTTTATTTTTTTTTTCTATTTTGTTCTTCGTTCTACTTTTTATTTTTTTTCTTTTCTTTTTGTTTCGTTTCTTGTTTTTACATTTAATATTTTTGTTTTTTCTTCTTTTTCTTGTTTTATTTTTTGTTATTTTTCGATTTTTTGGTCTTTCTTCTATGCTTTTGGTAATTTTTTATTTTCTTTTCTTTTTGTTTTTTGATTTCTTTTCATTGTTTGCTCTTTAATTCAAATTTGTTTGTTTTCCCTTCTTTGTTCTCTTGTTTTATTTTTTATTTTCATTGTTCTTATTTTTTACTTTATTTTTGTTACGTTCATTGATCCTTTCTTATTTTTTGTTTTACGTATATTTTTTTTCACTGTTTTAGTTTTCCCTTTTTTATTCTTTTTTCTATTTTTTATTTTGTTTGTTCTCTTTTTGGTTCCTTTTTTTATTCTTTTATTAAATTTTTTTGTTTTCCCTTCTTTGTTCTCATTTTCTTGTTCTTCTTTTGTTTTTTGGTCTCTTTTGTTTTTTTTGTTCTTATTTTTTGTTACGTTTTTTCTTCTTATTCTTATACTTCTTATTCAATTTTATAATTTCTATATTTTTCATTTTTTTCTCTTCTTAATTTTTTGATTTCTTTTTTATTTACTTTGTTCTCTTTTTGGTTCTTTTTTTGTTCTTTTATTGAATTTTTGTTGTGTTTCATTCTTTGTTCTAATTTTTTTCTTCGCTTTCTAAAACTTCTTTGTTCTTTTTTTCAATTTTTTCTTTTCCTTCCTTGGTTTTTTGTTCTCTTTTTATTTCGTTTTTTTTTGTTCTTTTTTTTAATTTTTCTTTTTTCTGTTTTTTTCTTTGTTTTTAATTTTTTCCTTTTTTTTCTTGGTTTTTCCAAATTTCTTTTTCTTCTTTTTTTTCGTTTTTTTCATTAAAACAAAATCTTTTTTCTTTTTGATTTTTTTCTCATTTTTTTTGTTTAACCTCTTTGTTTTCGTTTTTTCATTGTTCCAAAAATGATCTTTTTCTGTTATGTTTTTTATTTTTTATTTATTTTGTTTTATTCTCTTTTTATTTACCTTGTTCTTATTTTTTTGTTCTCTTTCTGTGACGTTTTTTGTTATTTTTCAGTTTTTTGTTTTCTATTCTTTGCTTTTAGTAATTTTTTCTTTTCTCTTCTTTTTGTTCTCTTGTTTTATTTTTTCTTTTCATTATTCTTATTTTTTATTTTATTTCTGTTACGTCTTTTGTTTTATTTCATTTGTTCTCTTTTTTTGCTTTTTTGTTCTTTTTTCATTTTTTGATTTTATCTTCTTTTTTTGCTTTCCCTCTTTGTTCTCATTTCTTTGTTCTCTTTCTTTCTCCTTTTTGTTCTTTTCTTCAATTTTTTGTTTTCTTTCCTTGGTTTTTTGTTCTCTTTTTATTTTGTTCTTTTTTTACATTTTGTTTTTTCTTTTGTTCTCAATTTTTACCTCTTTTTTCTTGGTTTTTTTTTAAATTTCTTTTTCTTCTTTTTTTCGTTTTTTAAATTAAAAAAAATATTTTTTTTCTTTTTTTTGAATTAAAAAAAATATTTTTTCCTGATTTTTTAATTAAAAAAAAGGTTTTTTTTTTCTTTTTGATTTTTTTTCTCATTTTTTTTCGTTTGCCCTCTTTGTTGTCGTTTTTATATTGTTCCCCAAAAATGATTAATGATGAAAACGAGCAGAATAAACTTTCTCATTAATACGAATATCAATTGAAATTTATGTTAAATATTTGCCTGAGTGTATGTATTTAATCTAGAACGTATGGAAAATAGAATCCTCGTGGGTACGATGGGGAAATTATGTAACTCGATTTGTGTTTGGTATAACATTTGTAAATGCATAATTGCGCCTGAAATTATCGACGATAATTTCCAATGAAAAAGGGTGTTTATTTGTCATTAACAGGGTAGAAATGTCAAACATTATATGAACTCGCGCAAAATTATATCTTAATGGACTGCCGCACAATTCTAATTACATTATTAAAATTCTCGCGAGATTATTTTTATTTTATGTTTCTATTTTTTAATTTTATACAAATAACTATAGCCTCCCTGCTTATTTAAATTTTAACTAAAATTTACCTTAGAGTTTATCATTAATTTAGCCTGTGAATTATTTACACTGATTATATTAGTAGAAATTTATATTTGTTTACATCATAGTTGAAAATCTATATAAATTTCGTAAACATGGGAAATCGAACCCTAGACCCTGAAGGCGGAAACTTAATACTCACAGTGCTTGTAGCCATGATGACTTCCATTAATAATAGTAAATTATCGTTAATTACTAATTAGTATACTGTCTATTCTAACTAACCGATATTTTGAAATCAAAATTTGAAAATGAGAAAATAATTTTTTTTTCCTGTGCATTGATAATTAAATTTCGTTTTAGAAAATATTTACAAAATATTTTACAGGCGCATCTGAGGGAAAAAATCCCCCCCCTTCCCCGTTTTTGGAACTCTTACAAAATTGCTCGCAAAATTGAATGAATATACTTTAAAGAAATTTTAGAAAACCTTGAAAGTTATAAAGCTTTTGGAAAGAAAAAGTTTGAAAATAGAGATTAAAATGCGAATTGTTAAATCTAATTGTATGCATCGCGGGAAAAAGTAGAGGTGAAAAAGAAAAAAAAAATAGAAAATAATCTCATCATATCTGACTGGCACGCCTCCTTTTTTTCTCCATATATAGCGGGCGGCGAATCCTGTTTCATTAAAATCGTTTTACGTACTTAATATCCGGTTTTCTACTTGAAAAAGCACTGTGAAAGGCTTTCTTTGAAGGATTTCTCCTCAAATTTTTATTCGAATCTCTCTCACTTCCTTCTTTTCTTTTCTTTCACTTTCTTCTCTTTCTTTCTTTCTTTCTTTCTTTCTTTATTTTTTTTGTACCCTTTGAGAAATTCAGTGGGATTTCACACGACCTTTATCACAATGTCAAGATATCAGGATATGTACGTATATAGTATATAACATAGATCAGAAATCACTCGAATACTAATACGAGTTCTTTGTCGAAAGAAAATAAATTCTAGGTCTTCTTTGGATATATTCTCCGTTCGAGTTTGTGTGTACCTCTTCAAGTCTCACGAATATTCTTTTCTTCAACGCATATCTCACAAGTATTTTCTCAAATAATAGGCGAAAAAAAAAATGAAAAACGTGTATACTATATATATATTTTTCTTCTTCAATGAAAAATATTTTTAACAATAGTTTCCATTTTTTCTTTCTGTAAACACTAGAGAGGAGAGAATATTATAATTATTATGGAGAAAAATTGTCTCTTTTGTACGAATAAAGAACGATTGAAAAATAATTTTTTTTTCATAAATTTGTACGAATCTTATTTTTACACAAATAAATAAAATTTCTTTGAAACAAGTAAATTTCGATTGAATCAGTCAAATAAATTTCGTGTTGCCACAGGTCAGGGAATGTAGAATTGTTCAGGAAATTTAGAGAAAAGTCAGGGATTTTTATTAAAAGTACAATTATTTTTATAAACAATAAAATTCTTCTCCGAAATTCAATTTTTTTAAAAAAATTTTAATAAAATTCTTGGTAAAATTGCAATTATTTTCAAAAATTTTTTTCAATTCAATGATTTTAAATATCTATTATTTCAATAAAATTCTCCAAAAGAATACAATTATTTAAAAAAGAATGTTAATAAAATTCAATTATTTTCCTAAATTATAAAATTTTTTATAGAGATTCAATTATTTTCTAGAATAATAAAATTTTTTTTACAGGGATTCAATTACTTTAATAAATAAAAAAAAACTCATCGCAGAATTACAATTATTTTTAACACAATTTTAATCGAATTCCTCGACAATGTAATTATTCTTAAAAATTTTATTGAAATTTGTCGAAGAATTCAATTATTAAAATTTTTTTTTTAAAAATGCTTCAAGAAAATTACTTTTATAAATAAAAAAACTCATCGCAAAATTTCAATTATTTTTTTACACAATTTTAATTGAATTCCTCGAAAAAAAATTTTAAAAATTTATTAAAAAAAAAATTTTTTTTTTTAATTTCATTGAAATATGTTCAAGAATTCAATTACTAAAAAAATTTGTTGATAAAGTTCTTCGAAAAAATGAAATTATATTCAAACATAAAAAAATTCTTTACTGAAATGCAATTATTTTCGTAAATAATAAATTTTTGCCCATGAGTTCAATTATTCTCAAAAATTTAAATAAAATTTTTGGTAAAATTCCAAAAATTTTCAATTCAATGATTTTTAACATCTTTTATGTAAATAAAATTTTCCAAAAGAATTCAATTATTTAAAAAAAATTATATTCATAAATAATAAAAATAACGCAGAAATTCAATTATTTACAAAGTTTTTTTTTATAAATTTCTTTGCAATAATTCAATTATTTTCATAAATAATAAAATTTTTTATAGAGAAAGAATTATTTTTATAAATAATCAAATTCTTTTAGAGAGATTGAAAATTATTTTTAATACAATTTGTCGAAGAATTCAATTATAAAAAAATGTGTTCATAAAATACTTTCTGAGAATTCAATTTTTTTAGAGGCACTCAATTATTTAATAAATTATTATTTATGTATTTTTGTATTTAAGTAATTAAATTCTTGTAGAATTTTCTAATAAAAATTGATTTAAAAATGAATTTCAGTTAAAATTTTAGATAATAATTGAATAGTAAAAGCATTAGCATAAATTTTTAGAAATAATTGAATTTTAATAAGGTTTTAAATTTAAATCTTTGAAAATCTAAATTTTTTCTACTTTTAATTAACAATTCTGTTGAACTAATTTTTTTGAAAAAAAACTTTATTGAATTTCATTGGAAATTATTTGAAGTTTTCTTTTCTAATAAAAATATGTATTTAAACTTAATTGTTTGAATGTAAAACTAAAAACCACAATAAAAGTAAAAAATATTCATTTTCCAATGACAAAAAACAGTAGAAAAATAAAATTTCAGTCAGACATGTCTTAAAATAGTAATATCTCTGTTTTCAGTAGTAAATGTCAATTCGTATTATTCTCAAATGATTGTAATTTCGCTATCAGTAGTAAAACTGTGCATTAGTCGGACGGATAAATGCAATTGTTTCTCTTATCAGCTAATCAGTAGTAAAAGTTACGTTCGGTCAGACTAAGATCCAAATTTTTATTGTAAATAGTAAAAGTAGATTTCATTCAGACAGACAACTTTAACTTTCAGCATGAGTGTTATCAGTAGTAAAATTCAATTAATGTCAGACAAATTAACGAAATTTTTTATACTTTTGAGGGGGGAAGAAAATTTCTTATTTTTCTTAATTTTATTTTATTTCAAGTAGTAAGGATCAAGGCAAGTATAATTTTCATCAGACCGAATTTAAGAATCTTTTGCTACTAACTCTAAATGTAAATATACATTCTGTAATTTGAAATTTAAAAAAAAAATATGACTTCTACTACTTGAAAATATATTTACAATTTTCGAAAAATCAATCCGTCTGACATTTAATTGACCCATACTACTTAAAAAAAAGTTGGAATTTTAATTTATAAAATTGTATCTAAAAGTACACTTCTAATGGAGAAATAAAAAATTAAAAAGATTTTCGTTTAATTGTCCTTTACTACTTATAAACATCGAATTAAAACTTAAAATTGCCATCAGTCTGGATAAAATCAACTTTTACTACTTTACACACAAATACTTGGAAATATTCTGAAAATAATCTGATACTCACACGAACTGACATTTACTGCCACTATATAAAAAGTACAATAAAAATTTGAACTTTCGTCTGACTCAAAATTAACTGTGCTACTACTGATATCGAAAATAGCGCTGAATTTCCAAAGGTCTGTCTAAATAAAAATGCATTTCACCACTGTGAGAGTGAAGAATTACAGGAATTCATTTCAAGTCCGCATGCAAATTTCCTGAAAAAATTTTAAATGTTTAAATTAATGACATCAAAAGTAGAATATTATTGATTTAAATATAAACGAACATTTTAACTAGAGACAAATTTTTAGAATACTATTAGATTATTATTATTATTATTATTATTATTATTATTAATTATATATTATAATTAAAGTAAAATTATTATAATTTATTAAAAAAAATAGATATTATTATTATTATTATTATTATTATTATTATTATTATTATTATTATTATTATTATTATTATTATTATTATTATTATTATTATTATCACTATTGTTGTAGTAATAACGTTATTAATAGTTTTAATTAATTTTTCGATTATTATTATCATATTATTATGATTATTATTATTACAAAAATACAATAAAAATCTAATAATTTTATATGAATTAAAAATCTTAAATTGCGCACACCATAAAAAACAATTTCAACAACAAATATTAATATAAAATATAATGTCAAGAAATATTCGCACACATATGTATTATATTGTATATATAGGTATAAAACGAATAAACCAAGAGAACAATAGGTTTATTAAAGTGTAATTGTTTCAAACAAATTTAATTTCCGTTTCATTGTTTTCCCCTTCACGTAGAATGTATACGCACAATTGTTTTTAGTATTAAATGAGTTTCCTATATGTGACTCTGTGTAAAAACATATTGTTGCGTATATAACTTCATTTCTAGAAAAACAAAAAAGAAAAATTGCATTCAACCTATTGTTTGAAAATATATTTTCTGCAATAAAATTTCTAAAATAAATTTACATTCTGAAAAAAAATTTATTTCTTTAATCGTTGTTTTTGTTAGTTTATTAAATAGATGATTTTTTTCTATTATATTAAATTTTTCTTCTTTCATTGTTTTCAACTTCAGGTAAAATATATAGACGAAGAATTGTTTTTACACTTAAAATTTGTAATTTTTTTTCTTTATATTTTATTTGAATTTTAAAAATAAAACTATTTTCTCTGATTTCATCTGGTGTGTAAAATTTTGAAAAATTCGTCTGACTGAAATTGAATTTTACTACTAGTAACGTCATAAAAATTTTCTATAATTTCGGTACATTATTTCTGTCTGACTAAAACTGACTTTAACTACTCGTGTCGTAATCATAATCTTTTAATATTTCAAAATTTTATTTCTTACTAAAACTGATTAAAATTTTGAATAAATAAGTCTTACTTAAATTTACTTTTTCTACTGGTATCATCTGATGCATACAATTTTAAAAAATTCGTTTGACTAAAACTAATTTTACAACTAACTAGTATTCTAATCATATAATACTTTAAAAATTTTGAAAAAATAATTTGAATAATCAATAATATATAAATTACTGTCTTTACTAGTATCTCAATTACAATTTTTCTCTATAATCTTTTGGAATATTTCTGAGTAAAACAGATTATAAATTTTTTCGTCTGATTTAAATTTTAATTTTCCTACTAGTATCGTAATTAATACCCTTCGACAATTTTGAAAAAATTATCTCTGACAGCATCCAAAGTAAAAAATTTCGACAACATCGTCTGACTAAAATTGTCTGTTACTACTAGAACGGCAATAATAATTTTCTATAATTTTGATACATTATTCATGTCTGACTTAAAATTACTTTTACTACTAGTATCGTCATTTTATTATTTTAAAATTTTGAAATGTTTAAATTTTAAAATGTTTTAAAATGTTTTTAAAATTAAAATGTTTTGAAATGCATTTAATGTACAAATTTTTGAAAATTAAGTCTGACTCAAATTTACGTTTACTACTAGTTTCTTAATTATGTAGCTCGAAAATTTTTAAATATTATCTCTAACTGCATCGGAAGTATTATATTTGATAAAAAATTCATCTGACTAAAACTGATTTTTACTACTAGTATCGTAATCATAATATTATAAAATTTCAAAGTATTATTTATACAAAAAAAATTGATTGAAATTTCGAAAAAATAATTGGACTGACTTTAATTTACTTTTACTACTAGTTCCGTAATATTACGCAGTTTTCCATAATTTCTCGAAATATTTTTGAGAAAAACATACATTTTTTCCCACTTGTCTGACTTGCAGTTACTTTTACTACTAGTATTGTTATTTTAATTTTCTAACTAACTTTTTCTAACTAAAACTTATATAAATTAAAAAAATTCGTCTGATTAAAATTTGCTTTTTCTACTAGGATCGTAACTACTATTTTTTTTAGAATATTTGGAAACATTTCTTAGTAAATTTCTTAGTAAAAAATTTACTTTTTCTACTAGAATCTTAATTACAATTTACTTTTTCGAAATATTTCGAATTATTATTTCTTAGTAAAACGGATTATACAAATTTAAAAAATTCGTCTGACCTAAATTTACTTTTACTACTAGTATCGTAATTACAATTTCCAATAAATTTTCGAATAATTTTTGAGTAAAACAGTGGATTATAAACTTGATCAAATTCGCCTGATTTGAAGTTATTTTTTATACTTGTGTCGTTATTTGAAACTTTAATCTTCTAAAATTTTTAAATAATTATCTTTCAATACATCCGAAGTATTAAATTTAAAAAAAATCGTCTGACTAAAACTGACTGTTACTACTAGTATTTCTGAAAAATTATTCTCATTTATTTTACTTACTATCGTAATTTACAATGTTTCAATAATCTTTCAAAATATTTCTGAGTAAGACAGATTATAAATTTTTTCTATTTTATCTGACTAAAACTGATATTTACTACTAGTATTCTAATCTTAATATTTTTAAATTTCGTAAAAATATAAAATAATTTTACAAATGTAAAAATTACTTGCCTTTACTAGTACACTAATTAAAATTTTTCTATAATCTTTTGAAATATTTCTTAATAAAACAGATTATAAATGTATTCAATTTAGTCTGACTTGAATTTACTTTTACTACTAGTTTCTTAAGTATATACGTCGAAAATTTTTATAAATATTATCTTTAACACTCTAACTGCATCTGAAGTATTATATTTGATAAAAAAATTCGTCTGACTAAAACATATTTGTACTACTAGTGTCATAATCATAATATTATTAAATTTCAAAATATTATTTATGCCAAAAAAATTGATTGAAATTTCGTGAAAATAATTAGACTGACTTGAATTTATTTTTACTACTAGTATCGTAATTTTAATCTTCTAAAATTTCGAAATTTTATCTTTCACTGTATCTGATGTAAAAAATTTTTTAAACATCGTCTGACTAAAACTGACTTTCACTACTTGAATACGACAATAACAATTTTCTATAATTTTGATACATTATTTATTTTAAGTCTGACTTAAAATTTCTTTTACTACTTTTACTACTACTTATCGTTATTTTAATCTATTTTCTAAAATTTTTAAATATCATCTCTGACTTTATCTATGATGTATAAAATTCTGCAATAGTCAGACTAAAATTGAGTTTTACTACTAGTATCGTAATTACAATTTTCTACAGTATAGAAATATTATTTCTCAGTAAATAACAGATTATAATTTCTTTTTTAAATTCGTCTGACTTAAATATTACTCTTACTACTTGTCGACTAATTACAACTTAATAAAACATTGAAATATTATATCTGCGACTAAAAACTATGTTAAAGAAACACTTTCTTTTCAAAATCGATAATTTGTTCTGTAAAAAAGTTCTTGCCATACTAAATTCCAATTTAAAATTTTTATGCAAATCTATACATGCGGTCATTGTGTATACATATATATGTATAATATAATATATATATTTGAATAAGTGAAATATATTACAGTGAATTTCGTCTGAATGTATAGTTTAATATTCCAGAGAATGTGAACAGTATTTTCTGTGGTATTTCTTTTATATACGATACATGTATATGTGTGTATATATTCTCTGAAAGAATTCTCTGTGAATTTATCTTTTGAAATATGTACTCGCGGGATGTAGTGTGTATAACGCGCGCCTATGTTCAACTGTCTCAACCACCACTCAGCTAATGAAGGGACAAAATTAACACAAACATGTTGTATACATATATATAGTTATAAAACAGAGTTCATGCATTCCTCCACTCTCTAAAGCAGCGATGTGCATTCTTTTCAGTCTCTTTTTGAAAAATTGTTTCTCGAGTGGAAGTGAATAAAAGTTATAATACCAAGCAACCTGCAACACTGGCTACAACAACAACAACAAGAAGAACTACCACTACCACTACCACTACCACTACTATTACAATGCAATGGTTTTGCTTTCGCTCGATAATTCATCGTCATGACGACGACAAACAGATCCCCATAGTTTCGCGCTCAGTTTCATGTCCAATCATATCTTGTCAGATGATTATCCAAGATATAACCTATATCTTTTTTTAAACGTTTGGTTTATTTTTAAATTCTATTTTTTTCCATTTTTCGCCTCCTGTCTACTAGTAGTAGTAGTAGTAGTAGAAGTCTACTTTAATCGGGCATGTAATAACTTTTTCAATTTTCTGCTAACTTTTATAGATATAAAAAAAGAAAAGTATTTTTTTTCTTTTTTTTTCCTTCCCCTCTCTCTCTCTCTCTATCTTGCGCGCATTTCTCTATTGATGTTTAGTGAAAAGAAAGTCAAACAATTACGAAACCATCTAGAATCCAATCTCGAGGTAAACAATATTTTTACCTTCTATATAAAGATTAAAGATTTCTTTTCGTTTTCTATTGTAAATAATCTATAGGATCTTTTGGTCCCTTTAGAGAGAGGTAAAGTTCCGTGTATATAGTTGTATGAGAGAAAGTTTTTAAGTTAAACTTTGAAATACTTTTTTTAATCGATATTTTATTGAGTTGGGTTTGAATTTTACTAGGCATGAGATTATTTATAGGTTGTAAAGTTATTCAATTTGTATTTGTTCGTAGTTTTCTTATTTTTTGAGAATTTTTTTTTATTTTTGTAATTTCTGTATTTTTCATCATTTCTGAATTTTCTTCATAATTTTTGTATTTTTTAGTAATTCTTGTATTTTTTGTTATTCCTGTATTTTTTAATTCTGTATTTTTATTCTGTATTTTTTTTGTATTTTTTTATAATTCTTATATTTTCTTGTAATTATTGTATTTTTTGTTATTCCTGTATTTTTTTCAATTCTTGTATTTTTGTAATTTTTGTATTTTCTTATAATTTTTGTAATTTTTGCTTTTTTATAATTTTCATATTTTTGTAATTTCTGTATTATTTGTAATTCTTGTAATTTTTGGATTTTTTTGGTAATTATTGTATTTTTTATTATTACTGTATTTTTTGTAAATTCTGTATTTTCTTGGAGTTTTTCTATTTTTAAGAAAATACAAAAATTGCAACAAAAAAAAAAGGAATTACAAAAAATAAAAGAATTACAACAAAGAAAGACACAAAAATTACCAAAAGTTTTTGTGCTTTTTTGTAATTTCTGTTATTTATCAATTCTTGTATTTTCTTGTAATTTGTGTATTTTGTTGTATTTTGCTATAATTTCTGTATTTTTTTTCTATTTTTAAAAAAGTACAGAATTTGCAAGGAAATAGAGAAATTACAAAAAATATAAGAATTACAAAAAAATACATCAATTTCAGAAGTTGCAAAAAAATACTGATCTAACAAAAAATATAGATATGTTGCAACAAAATACAGAAAATACAAAAAATTCAAGAATTACAAAAAAAATAGAGAAATTTAAAAAGAAATTTGTACTTTTTTGTAATTTTTGTATTCTTAACAATTCTTGTATTTTTTTTGTAATTCTTGTTTCTCTTGTAATTTCTGTATTTTCTTTTATCTAATTTTCTATTTTTAAGTATTGAAACAATAAATTGAAAATTTACAAGAAAATACAAGAATTACAAACAAATAAAAAAATTTGAAAAATACAGAAATTAGAAAATTACGGAAATTACAAAAAATACAAGAATAATAAATAATACAAGAATTATTAAAAAACACAAAAATTTCAAGAAAATATAGAAATTGCAAAAAATACAGAAATTGTGACAAAATACAGGAAATTCAAAAAACACAAGAATTGGAAAAAATTAAAAATTAAAAAAATACAGAAATTACAAAAAAATGCGGAAATTACAAAAAAAATTTGTACTTTTTTGTAATTTTTGTATTTTGTTGCAATTTCTGTAATTTCTGTATTTTTTTTCTATTTTTAAAAAAGTACAGAATTTGCAAAAAAAATAGAGAAATTACAAAAAATACAAGAATTACAAAATACAGAAATTAGAAAATTACGGAAATTACAAAAAATACAAGTATAATAAATAATACAAGAATTATTAAAAAACACAAAAATTACAAGAAAATACAGAAATTGCAAAAAAATACAGAAATTGTGACAAAATACAGGAAATTTAAAAAACACAAGAATTGGAAAAAAAAAAAAATAAAAAAAAAAAAATTACAAAAAATGCGGAAATTACAAAAAAAATTTGTACTTTTTTGTAATTTTTGTATTTTTATCAATGCTTGTATTTTTTGTAATTTCTGTAATTTTTTTTTTCTATTTTTAAGAATTAAAAAAAAAATTGAAAAATTACAAGAAAATACAAGAATTACAAAAAAGTACAAAAATTGAAAAAAAATACAAAAATTAGAAAAATGCGGAAATTACAAAAAATACAAGAATAATAAATAATAGGTTCAAGAATTACTAAAAAATGCAAAAACTACAAAAAAATAAAAAAATTACAAAAAATACGTAAATTACAAAAAAAATTTGTATTTTTTGTAATGTCCCTACTTTTTTGTAATTTTTTCTATTCCTTTTGTAATTATAATTTAATTTTAGAAATGTAAAAAGTAGGTATTTTACCAATATTTTTCGCTTTTTTCGATTCTTTTTCTTTTGCCTAAAAATAGATTTACTTTTTTACAAAATCGTATTAAATAGAAGATCTTAATTAATTCTCTTTATATTCTGTAATTATTAATTGAAAAACTTTTATATAAAATAATTGGTTATTTATAACAAAAAGTAACTACCATAGACTGCAACTAGAAACGATTACAACAACTACCTTTCTTTAAGATAAATTCACAATAATTAGGTTACGAATTTTTTTTCACTCTCTAAATTTAGATTAGTTAAAAATAACAAAAAATCTTTAATGAATTATTGTTTTAAAATTATTTAAATCGCAAACATTAATTATCAGCAAAAAAAGACATTAGAAAATTTTCAAATGATTATTTATTTTTCTATTAAAAATTGGATGTTTGTTTAATAATAATTATCTAGTTAAAAAAAGTGCTAGTTTTTTTAACAACAATAAGTTAACGTTACTATCTATGTTCTAATTCGTTGGTTCAAATTTTGAGAGTAGTAATTTTTTCTTTTTTGACTGATTGTTAGGTACTTTTTAAGTTTTTACTAATTATTAGTTTGATTTAATAATTTTTTATTTTTCCACTAAAAATGGATATTTTACTAATGATAAGATATTTATTTAATAACTTTTTTCAATTAATTTATTATTTTTTTTTTAAATCATATTCTTTCATATGAATTCTATTTTCTCACTAAAGTTAGTTATTTCTTGAAAGTAATTATTAAATACTTGTAATTAATTAGTTATTTTTAATGATTTCCTTATTTTTTATGTTAAAAAAAATGTTAGTTTTTAAATAACTAGTATAAGTTCTTTACTGAATATGAATTATTTGTAAGTAGTTATTTTTGTGTTATAAATTATGTACTTTTTATAAAAATTAGTTAATTTGATAATAAAAATTTATCATTATATTTAATCAGTTATTGAATAAAAATTATTTATTTATTAATAAGAATGAAATTATTTTTACACTAGAATATTAGTTAATTTTTTAAGAATTAGATCTTTTTTTTGGTAATAATTAATTATTTCTACAGTACTTTTAATTGTTTTTTTAAATTATTACTTATTAACATTAATTTATTTATTCTTCTCTGTAATTAAAATTAGTTTTATGTTGTTTCAAAATAAAAAAAAAAACTTGTTGAAATTTTTTTTCGAACCATCTAAATGTTAGAAAAATGCAACTAGAGTTTGAAAAAGAAAAAAATACATTTCTGTTCTAAATATAAATTTAAATAAAAAGTAGATCTTGTTAATTATAAAAGACAATCTCAATAAAAGAGTGCAATAAAAAAATCTCTTTAACCATTAAAAAGAGAATAGATATATTGTATGCCTATTATATTTTATTCCTATCATATAAATTCCTTAACTTTTATTTTTTTTCCTAGATTTTTTTTACTGCAAAAAAAGTTGGGTAAAATATTGACAAAATTTTGATTTTCCTTTACGTGTTATATTATATATTTTATTATATTATTTTACTATAAAAATGCTAATATAGCATATATATTATATTATGGAAAATGTATTTATAAAAAAATAATTGTATTGTATGTTCATGTTACGTAATATAAATTAACAATTATTCGAAGTGACAAGCTTTAAAAAGGAGAGAAGAAAACTTTGTCCCACTTTGGCAACAATAATGGGACATTTTTCTCTTACTCTTTAAAATATATAATAGAAAAGAGCGAAGCAAAAATTGTAAGCTTTATTAAAATGTGCTTTCACATTATAATAAAAATAAATGAATGTAAATGTGTGAGAATAAGAGGAAAATGCTTGAAATTCTCAACTTTTTGGCAACATTCCACACATAGAAAGGGGGGAATTCTGAATTTCACAAAACTTTATGTTTGATGAGTGATAGAAAGAGTTTTTCGAGCGAGAGAGAGAGAAAGAGAGTAAAAGATGGAGAGAGAAAAAAAGAGAGAAAGTGAGAGAATAAAAGAGATAAAGAGAGTTAAAGAGAGCGAAAATTGTATGAAGCATTAAATGGTGATATTAAATATTTGAGTATATAGGATAATGACCAAGAGTGGCTGTAAAAGGACTGGAGAGGTCACATTTCTTGAGAGAATTTAGTGCTTTAGTGAACCCGAGTCTGCAACAGGAGTCTAACCCTATAATTTTTTCTTTTTTTTCCCTTACTTTCTCTCTCTCACTCTCTTCTTCTTCATCCTTAGTAATAGGAGAATGGTCTCCCATGGGATATACTGTGGCTTGGAATTTTCAACGAGGTTCCGAGTTCAAATTCCCAGCTGCGTGCTCCCACAGGAATCCATCCCCTTGTCACTTTGGGGGAAAAGGGTCATGGCCTCAACGAGGGCGTTACTTGCTTTCGACCTTTTGATTATTCTAATATATTCTAATTGCCTGGTGTCACTCTGAAGTCGGAAATATTGCCTTGCAAATACCCTTCTCAATATTCTTTATCAGGAAATTATATTCCGTCTATTTAAAAGAGTCTATATACACTTTGTAACCACAAACTTTTATAATGGGATAGGATCCGTATCTCTCCCTCTCTCTCTCTCTTTATATCTACAGATATTAAAAAATCCGGAATATGGAAAATTAATTGAAATTGAATATTATTTCAATTTATATTAACTCCTTCCTTTGCATTTTCTTTTTGAACATCCGAACTTATTATTATGCTAATTTCACAGTGCGGGGAAAATATTTTGAATCAAATAATAATCGATTACTTGACTTATCAAAATAGTTACTTTCCTGATTAATAATTAATTCTTTTTTTTTATTTAGTAATGAATTTTTTTATTTAATAATAAAATTATTATAAAATAAAATAATAAAATTTCCCATTTCTTTTACCCTTATATAAATTAATAAAATCCGCTAAAACTTTATCTACTTTTTATTTAAATTTATACTTAGAACAGAAATATATTCTTTTCTTTTTCAAACTCTAGAAATTTTTGCATTTTTCTAACATTTTGATGGTTAAAAAAAATTTCAACAACAGTTTTTTTAAAATTTTAAAACAACACAAAACTAATTTCAATTACAGAGAAAAATAAATGAACTAATTTGAAAATTTAATAATGCCTTTTTTTTGCTGATAATTCATTTTTGCGGTTTAAATAATTTTAAAGCAATAATTCATCAAAGATTTTTTGTTATTTTTAAATAATGTGAATTTAGAGAGTTTAAAAAAAATTCGTAACCTAATTATTGTGAATTTATCTTAAAGAAAGGTAGTTGTTGTAATCGATTCTAGTTGAAGTCTATGGTAATTATTTTCTGTTATAATTAACCAATTATTTTATACAAAAGTTTTTCAATTAATAATTACAGAATATAAAGAGAATTAATCAACATTTTCTATTCAATACGTTTTTTGTAAAAAAGTAAATCTATTTCTAGGCAAGAGAAAAAGAATCGAAAAAAGAAAAAATATTTGTTAACTACTTTTTACATTTCTAAAATTAAATTTAAAGTACAAAAAGAATAGGAGAAATTACAAAAAGTAGGGTCATATACAAAAAGGTATTTCCTGTATTTTGGAGCAGATATTAATTGGAATTCTTTTAGTGATATGTTAAAACTAGTAAAAAATTTTATGACTAAAAATTTATAGTAAACAGAAGAAGTGAATTTTTGAATAGTAAACAGAAGCTCGCTCAAAAATAATTTTTCATCTTCTGCTGATTATCGGCTGTGGTTATTTTTTATGAATTGTGAATTAAATTAATTTTTATGACCCAGATATTAATTTAAATTGTTCTAGCAATAGTTTGGGACCAGTAAAAATTTTATGACTAAAAATGGTTAGTAAACAGAAATTAAAGTTCGCTCAAAAATAATTTTCCATCTTCTGCTGATTATCGGCTGTGGTTACTTTTGGTAAATTTTTAATTAAATTATTTTTTATGACTCAGATATTTATTGGAATTGTTCTAGCAATAGTTTAGGACCAGTAAAAATTTTATGACTAAAAATTGCCAGTAAACAGAATATGAAGTTCGCTCAAAAATAATTTTTCATCTTCTGCTGATTATCGGCTGTGGTTACTTTTTATAAATTGTGAATAAAATTAATTTTTATGACCCAGATATTAATTGAAATTGTTCTAGCAGTAGTTTAAGACCAATAAAAAATTTTATGACTAAAAATTGTTAGTAAACAGAAATTAAAGTTCGCACAAAATAATTTTTCATCTTCTGCTGATTATCGGCTGTGGTTACTTTTTATGAATTGTGAATTAAATTAATTTTCATGACCCAGATATTGATTGGAATTCTTCTTGCCAGTGTTAGGGACAGTAAATAATTTTTTTCAAATTTAAAAAAATTTCTGGAATTTTGCCTGTTAAAGATTTGTAAGAAAATTTTAACTGAACATTTAAAAAATGTTTTTTTATCTCATTTCCATATAAAAATCTCTTAGGAAGAATAATTTTTGGTTTGTAATTTTCTTATCAAGTTTTTGGTATTTGGAAGTTTTAAAAAAACTTTAGAACTAAAGATTGGGCAAGAAATTTTTTTATTTTCTGACTGGAATTTCATATTTATTGACATGGAAAATCCTTGAAAAAGCCTGGAATTTTATATTCATTGTTTTGTGGCAACAATTTTTCTGTATTTTTTTCAATTTTTGTATTTGTTTTGTAATTCCTGTATTTTCTTGTAATTTTTCTATTTTTTGTTTAATTTTTATAAATGGAATAATGAAAATACAGAAATTACAAAAAAAACAAGAATTACAAAAAAAAATACAAGACATTATAAAAAGGTACAAATTTTTCTTGTAATTTCCGTATTTTTTGTTACTTCTGTATTTTTTTGTATTTTTGTATTTTTTTCAATTCTTGTATTTTTTGTATTTCCTATATTTTGCCGCAATTTCTGTATTTTCTTGTTATTCTTGTATTTTTTGCAATTTCTGAATTTTTTCCAATTTTTGAATTTGTTTTGTAATTCTCGTATTTTCTTGTAATTTTTCAAATTTTTTTTTTTTAATTCTTAAAAATAGAAAAAAGAAAATACAGAAATTACAAAAACTATTAAATTATTAAACAAAAAATAACTAATTGTTTGTTAAAAAATGTAACTCATGCTATAGGTGGGAAAATAACTATAATAAATTATAGTTAATAATTAATAATTATTAATTATAATAATTAAGGGAAACATAACTTTTATAGTGGAAAATCATAATTCGAAAAAATATTTTCGATTTATGATTTTTCGACTAAAGGTTATTTTTTTTATTTATAATTTCTGGTTTTCAGTTGTTAATTTAATTTTTCTAAATAATGAATGAAAAATTTCGAGAGGCAATAAAATTACGCGAAGGAATTATTTAATAAACTTTAATATCCGTTAATTTGTTGCTTTTTGGTTAAAATGAAGCATAATTTAATTTTGTCCTTTTAATCCAATTTTGCGTAATTCTAAACACGATTGTGTGCGTGTATGTTTGTTAATCGAATTGCACATTTGTTGGACAGTGGAAAAAAATTTCCCAGTTGTTTCTCTTTTTTTTTTTTTTTTTTATTTTTTGCATGTTTGTCTGTTGATTCCGGCTAAAAAAATGTAATAAAATCTAAACTTTGAAAATTAAACTTAAGTATTTTAGTATTTAAATAATAGTTTTATTAAAATTTATTTTATTTTAATATTTTTTTTTCAAAATTTTTAATTTTTAATAGATTTTTAAGGTATTTTTTAAATTTAGTTAATTAAATTTAGTCATTTAAATATGTTAACAATTTAAAATTTATACTCTCGTAATTTGTTTCTCTTTTCTGATTTTTATCAAAATCGACATTTTTATGTATTTTTATATATTTTTTGTATTTTTTTGTATTTGCTTATTTTTAATAAAAATAATTTTCAATAAAAACAATAAAAATATTTACGATTATACAGTCAGTTATCGATTTTCACAGTTTATACTCTCGTAATTTATTTCTATACTATGATTTTAATTGAATAGACATTCTGACATTTTTATAGATATATTTTTTTTTCTCTACATTTTGTCAATTATAAAATTGAACCAATTAAATTTTTACAGTACCAGTACCTTGTTCTTTCATTCGTTAGAGTCGAAACATGAACTAAATGTATCATTAGAAGAGATAGGAAAAAACTTACGAAGTTTAAGTTGAATAGAAAAATGTTTTTTTCATTTTTTTTTCTTATCGACAGGAAAATATAAAAATGATTTTTTTATATAAATAACGTGCGTTATATTTTTTATAACATATATATTTATTGATTTTATAAAGTTCAGATGTGTTTCTGCTCTTTCATTTAACCAAGTCCTCTCCTCTGGCAATATAGCTGTTTTATAGGTTAATAACTTTTATGTAAACCATTTAAAGAATTTTATTATTATTGTTATACATATACCTCTATAACGATATAAATTGTGTGGATATTAACCATTATAGTTCACTCGTAAAATATTTCTAATTATTAGATAATAATTTATTTAATAACGAATTCTCTATAGCCAATTACCCCAGTTATTCAATAATTACATAATCGTTAATTAACGCGTTATGAAGTGTTAGAGTTTTATATATACAGTTAAATACATTCATTATAATATATACACAAATATAATATATACATATATATATACACACAATTATATTGGAATTGAGAAGTTCTTTCGTTCAATAATTCCAAATAAGTGTTTATCAGAAAACATTTGTTATTTATAATTAATATCGATGTTTGAAATCGAGTTTAATATTCAATTTTCGCTTATTTTTCATAACTAAATATGAATATTTATTTTTAGACGCTTCATTCACATTTCCTCACTTTATAAAAAATTTAATTTCAGAAAATTTTTAATTTTTTATTTAAACTTTAATTTCAATTGAAACATTCAATTTTAGTTGATAATTATTTTTTTCCTTTTTTGCTATATTTTTTTAATGAAAAAATAAATAAGTAAATAAAATAGAAAAATCTAATGAATATCATTTTCTAATTTTTCTTCCTAACAATATTGAATTTCTACTAATAAATGTAATTTAATTAAATGAATTAGTTAAAATTCTAAACAATATTATTTGTATAATAATATTTACTATACTGTAAAATTTGTTCTTTTACTCACGTCTTTGAAAGAGATGTCAAATATTTTCTAAACTAATTTTATTGGGAATAAATTTGAAAATAGAAACTCTGGAGAATAATCTATAAAAAATTTTATTCTATATCGATAGAGAATTTATTGTTTTATACAGCGCTCATATACAAACGGTTTATTAAAGTATTATTCTCGGCGCGTTCGTATAAAGGAAACTTAAGAAAGGAATGCTATTTTTTTCAACCACTATAAGCTCGTCATAATTTTTAAATGAATTCTATAAAAAAAATTTAATTTTATTGACGAAAATATTAAAGTCTCGTTTATTAGAGAAAAATTACCTTCGTTTTTTAATGGACTTTTGGAATAATTTTTCGAAATTGCTGTGTACTAATCAAATTGATGGGTTTTTTTTATAATCGATGGTATAGTTGCAATTATGGTACTTAGACTCTTATTACCATAAGCTCTTATTACCATTACGCTAACTACATTTTAATTTAAAAAAATGTTACTTTTCAGTAGTAAGATCAGTATTAAGTCAGACAAGCCTGTAAATTATGTGTAAATTATAAATTTTCTTTATCATACTGGTAATTGATTAATTTAATTAATTTTAATTTTAGTCATTGTTTTCTAAATTATTTTCCGTAGAAACACTAAGGTTCAATTTAAAAAAAAACCGCAAATGTCTGTTTTCAATCAGACGTATTGTTACGAAAATTCTTTATTTATTTATCCCAAGTAGTAGGAGGCAGAATTTTGTAATAAAAATTATTTTTTAATAGGCAAAAACAGTATAGAAAATGTAATTTTTTGTCAGACATTCGATTATCATTGTTTTCAGTAGTAAAAGTCAGTTCAGTCAGACGTATGACTTTCAAATGATTTTATTTATAAATTTATTTTAAAAATGATTTAAACTTTGAAATGCTATTAGTAGTAAAACTTTGCATTAGTCAGACAATCCAATTATTTTCTCTTTTATTATTAAGTAGTAAAAATTATGTTTGGTCAGACTAAAGTCGAAATTTTTATTCTAAGTAGTAAAAATAGATTTCATTCAGACAACTTTTTCAATATTAGTATAAAAGTGGTAAAGGTCCATGAGTGACAGTAAAATTTTGCAATATTGTAATTTGCATCACTACTGACAAGAATTTTCTTCTTTTTTATGATTTTTCCCTTCTTTGGAAGTAGTAACGGTCAATAAAAATCAGACTGATTATTTGCAGGCATTTCTACTTTAGATATTAAGTAGTATAACCCAGCTTTAGTCAGACATGCGTTAATAATTTTAAAGCAGTATTCAGTAGTGGTAAATAATTAGTAGTAGTAGATAAACACTCGTCCAGTCAGCCATTTCTTACCACGATATCAGTAGTAAATGTAATTTTTGCGTCAGACACAGAATTTTATTAAAAAATAATTGAAATAAAATTTCGGTAAATTTTACTTTATTTGTAAAATTAACATTTGTAAAATTTTTTTTTTTTTAATTTTTCTCTCTATCGAAAAGGAAAAGAAATAATATTATTTTTGGCTTTCTTAATAATTTTTTTTTTCAAAATGATTTTAATTTCTGTATTATAGTAGTAAAATTTGACTTTAATCAGAATAGTTATTTCTCATTGTTTTTTGAAACTTGAATTAAAAATTAAAATTAAAATAATCTTTCTTTGTTTATTATTACATTTTTTTTCCTAAATGATGTTAATTTCTTTATTAGTAGTAAAGGTCAACTTTAGTCATACTAGCTGTCTGTCTTTGTTTTAATAAAGTAGTATAAATAAATTTTAGACTTAGTAGATATTTTAGAAAATTTTTTTACTTTCCAATATTAGTAATGAACCTAGTTAGACACTAATCACCCGATTTCAGTAGTAAAAGTAATTTCTACGTCAGGCACAGAATTTTAATTAAAAATAATTGAAATAAAATTTCGTTAAATTTTACTTTATTAGTAAAATTAACAATGGAAAATTGTTTTTTAAAAATTTTCTCTTTCTTAAATTAAAAAAAAGTAATACCAATCTTTGTTTTGTTAATAATTTTTTTTTTTTAAATGATTTTAATTTATTTACTAGTGGTAAAATTCGATTTTAGTCAGTCAAGTCTATTCTCTTTGTTTTTATAAGTAGTATAAGGCCGATTTAGTCAGACAGAATATTTTTCCTCTATTTTTAAACAATTACAATGAAAATATATATAAATATTTGTAAATTCCTTGTTTTCTTGTATTAACTTTCATCATTTTTAAGTTAATTTTAAATTAAATTATTGAAAATGAAACTAAAAATAGAATTTCGAACTTGAATTAGAATTAAAATAATTTTTCTTTGTTTATTATTATATTTTTTTCTAAAACGATTTTAAATTGTTAATTAGTAGTAAAAGGCGATTTTAGTCAGACTAGTTGATTTTTCTTATCTCTCTAAGTAGTATAAAGTAGATTTAGTCAGACGGAATATTTTTCTACTATTAATAAATAAATATTAGACTTCGTAGCTATTTTTGAAATTGTTTTTCATTTTTCAATGTTAGTAGTTAAACCCTCGCACAGTCAGACATTTCTTGACATTTTTCTTATTATAAGTAGTATAAGGAAAATTTAGTCAGACCGAATATTTTCTGTAATTTAACTATAATTAGTAATTATAGTGTTTAGTCAGAATAGTTGTTTCTGTTTCTTTCTCGAAGTAGTAAAAAGTAGATTTAGTCAGACATAATATTTTTCCGTTATTACTAAATAAATTTCAGACTCAGTAGGTATTTTATAAATACTTTTCACTATCCAATCTTAGTAGTTAACTTTTTGTTTAGTTACAGACAATACTTGACAGATTTCAGTAGTAAAAGTAATTTTACACAGAATTTTAATTATAAAATAATAGAAATTAAATTCTGGTAAATTGTACTTTATTTCTAAAATTAACACTAGCAAAAATATTTTAATTAATCAAATTTAAATTTTAAATTATATTTTGTTTAGTAGTAAAATTTGACTTTAGTCAGACCGAATATTTTTCTAATACTACAATGACTACACTAGAAATTTTTTTTTATTTAATCAAACTTTAAATAAATTCTTTTTTAGTAGTAAAATTCGTCTTTAGTCAGACCGAATATTTTTCTGCTACTACTAAATAAATTTCATACTTAGAAATTTATTATTTAGATTTTAGAAACAGTTTTAGAAACAGTTTTAACTTTTCAATATTAGTAGTTAAACTCTCGTCAAGTTAGACATATTTTCTTGTCCCGATTTCAGTGGTAAAAGTAATTTTTGCGTCAGACACAGAATTGCGTAAATTAATTTCCCTAAAGAGTAGCAGTAGTCATTTTAAATACAATTCTTTATGTGCGCACAGCTTTATATCTCAATTCTAGCGCTACGTTTTCTGTGTCGTTTAGCATTGCATCAATTTGCAACACGCAACAAAAATGAGTCGAGATTTTTTTTCCCCCCTTTGCATCCATGCCCGCTGAGTGCACATAAAAAAGAGAGAGAGAAAAAATCATTTTATTTTATTTATTTTTTTTTTTGCGAACGGAAGAATTTCCCTCTAAGTTCACTCTGCTCATATAAAATGTATCGTGGAGAATGTTTTGTGACTTGAAATACAGATCACAGACTTTTTCCTTCATTCCCCGAGGGTAAATTGACTCCCACTGAAAGAGAGAGAGAAATGGACAAATAGAGAGGGGGGGGAGAAACGTGTAACTCAATAAAATTTGGCCCATTACGTTTTACAATGTACTCGACTGGCATAATCACTAGAGTCTCGTTCGCTCGAACTGTCTATTTTGTATTTAGTGTCTCCGAAGAGACAATGAACATTGCGGTACGTTCAAATCACGTTCCTGGGTATGAAGCAGTCAAATCACGTTGTAGGCCGATAAACGTACCTGGAACAGCTAATGTCGTTTGTGGCTACAGGTTACGAGAACCCGGGAAAGGTGGTTTTCACTCTGGCAACCATGCTTGCCGTGTTGGTTACAGTAGCAGCAGTGACCGGATTCGCGAACGTGAACTAGATTCATCGAATTTTATCTTCAATGCACAAGCACAAGCTCGTCAAGAGAAGCACTTACGTGATACGATCAATTTCATTCAGAGAACAAAGAAGAAATCGGAAAAAACTCAATTCGACATGAAAATTAAATTAGGTATGTGTAAATAAGTAAACAAATTTTTCAAAAAATTTCAAAAGTGTTGCAAAAGTGTTGCAACACTTTTGATTCGTTTTTTGTCTCAATTTGACAATATTTATCACAGTTTTTCTAATGATGTCAAATTGAGACAAAAACAAATTAAAAGTGTTGCCAATTTATTTCATTCAAAATTTCAAATAACTAATTAATTGACTATTATCAATGAAATATTTCATTAATAATCAAATAATATTTTATTGGAGTCAATTAAATGGTTCATAATTCATATTTGCTTCAAAAACAGAAATTATTGTTTCAAATACCATTTAATTGACTCAAATATATATTATTTGTTTCAAGTAAATATTTAATTGATAATAGAGTCAATTAATCGGTTATTTGAAACAAAATAAATTTTTTTTCAGTGTAGTATTTTTATAAAATTTCGCAAAAGAATTTAATTATTTAAAAAACAAATTGATAAAATTAAATCAAAATTTAATTATTTTTAGAAATAATAAAATTTCCACAGGAATTCAATTAATTCAGAATATCGTATTGAAAAGAATTTTGAAAAAATCAATTATTCAACAACAATTTTATACAATTCTTCTCAATAATTCACAGTACTTTCACTAATCATAACAGTTTTCATGGAAATTGAATTATTTAAAAAAAAAATTTTAATAAAATTTTTCGCAATAATTCAATTACTTTTATGAATAATAAAATTCTTCTCAGAAATTTAATTATTTTAAAAAAAATTTAATATAATTCTGAGCAATTCAATTATTTTCATTTAAATAATAAAATTAATTGCATTCGCAGGATTTCAATTATTTTTGAATACAATTTTACAGGAGTTACTCGAGAAATGTAATTAATTATTCTTAGAAATTTAATTTCAGTTTCTCAAAAAAATCAATTATTAAAAAAAAATGTTTTTTTTAAACAATTTTTTTTGAAAAATCTAATTATTTTCAAATTTTTAAATGAAAAATTTCGAAAGAAATCAATTATTTTAAATACAATTTTATTTAATTTTGCTTTAAATAATTCAATTGTTCTTTTAGATTTTAATAAAATTCTTATCAGCAATTCAATTATTTTTAAAAAATTTTAATATAATTCTGAGTAAATATTCAATTATTTTTATAAATAATAAAATTCATTGCAGGATTTCAATTATTTTTAATAAAATTTTATAGAAATTGCTCGAGAAATGCAATTATTCTTAGAAATTTAATTTCAATTTCCTCGAAAAAATCAATTATTTAAAAAAATTTTTTTTTTAATTTGTTCGAAGAATTCAATTATTTTCAACTTTTTTAATAAAAATTTTCGAAAGAAATCAATTATTGTAAATACAATTTCAATTAATTTTTTTTAAAAATAATTCAATTATTCGTTTAGATTTTAATAAAATTCTTCCCGACAATTCAATTATTTACATAAATAATTCTTTGAAAGAATTCAATTATGTTGATAAATAACAAAATTATTTTCGAAAATTCAATTATTTCGAGGTATTTTAATAGAATTCTTTGCAAAATTTAATTATTTAATTTAATTATTATCATAAATAAAAATATTCATCAGAAGAATTCAATTATTTTTAAAAGTAATTGTTAATACATTTTTTCTTCAAAATTCAATTATTTTAAAAAATTCTAATAAAATCCTTTGTAAGAATTTAATTATTTTTATAAATGATACAATGCTTTCTAAGAATTCAATTATTTTAAAAAAAAATTTAATAAAATACCACAGACATTCAATTATTATTCTCAAAAATTTTAATAGAATTTTTTGTAAAATCTAATTATTTAAAAAAAATTTTTGCAATTCAATGATTTTCAATATCTACTATTTTCATTAAATTTCCAAACAAAATTGAATTTTTTAAAAGTTTTTTTGTAAAAATCTTGGTTAGATTTCAATTCTTTTCATGAATAATAAAAATTCCTCAGGATTTCAATGATTGAAATTAGAATTTTCATAAAATTAGTCGAAAGAAATCAATTATTTAAAAATGTTTATGAAATTTTTTCATGAATAATGAAATTCGTTGCAGGAATTCAATTTATTTGCAGAATAAAAAAGAAGTAAATATTTTTAATGACAAATTAGTCGAAAAAGTCAGGAGTCTCGAAGAAGGAGAAAATAGTTTAAACAAAATGATTGTCAAGGATAATTTTAATAAATCGTCTATGAGATGATTGTAAAAAATTATAACTTATAAATAATTTAATGAATAATTTTACTTAAATATAAATTAATTAAATTTTGAAAAAGTTGCTTTGCATTTACAATTGGGAAAAAAATTTAATATAATTCTATGCAAAGATTTAATTATTTTTAATTAATAATAAAAATTTGACAGAAATTCAATTACTTTCATAAATAATAAAACTCATCGCAGAATTTCAATTATTTGTAATACAATTTTAATTGAATTCCTCGAGAATTGTAATTATTCTAAAAAATTTTTATTAAAACTGGTCAAAAGAATTTAATTATTTAAAGATTTGTTGATAAAATTCTCTATGAATATTAATTTTTAAAAACTCTCGTAGAATTTTCTAATAAAAAATGATTTAAAAATTTTAAAAATGGATTTGAAAATTCTTAAAGAACTTTTTCAAAAGTTATTAAAAAGAATTGATTTAAAAATTAATTTTAGTCAAGAATTCTAGAAAATAATTTTAAAAAAACTGTTAATTTAATGTAATAGTAACTTCAAATATATTTAATTCCTTTTTTTTTAATTTTATAAATTTTTGACTATTATTTTATTTTATTATTTTTGTATTAACTAAATATGTGATTCAATTAATCAAATAATTTTATTTGATATTCAAATAATATTTTTGTCAGTACATGCATTACACGTTTACATTTGTTAAGCACCATTTTTTAATACGTTGTTTATGAACGAACCCTTAAAAGATTGAAATTAATTGATTGAGTGTTAAAAATAGGAGATTATATAATCTGATATTTTCGAGACTATAAAAGTCAAACTTAATTAAAAGTTAAACTTGTGTGGAAATAAAATATTTATTTATCTGAATTTATAGTAAAATATTGGCTTATATTTTGCTTCAACAATTACGGGGATGACAGTTGATTGCCCTTTTTACCCTTAATACCCATTTTTTCTCCCCTTAAATTAACGGAATCCCCTTCCGTGTGTAAATTTATCATTCTGGACTTGACATATGCTAGCAAGTGTCCTCTGGGTTTCTCTGATAAATTCTAGATAAGACTATAGTTGTACTAGACTTTCGGCTATTTATATTTTATGAGAATTTTATTTTAAGAAATAATCAAAATATATCATTTAATATCAATTAAATCCAATTCAACGTCCAGAGAAAAATTCTATTTAAAGGAAATATAATTTATCTAAGTTAGATAAAATATATTTATTTCATACTCTACTTATTTTAAAATAAGTAATTTTTACTTTCAGTGGAAAAAAATTACAAAGTGTAATGGTAAATTATTTTATCACCTATTATTAAAGCAATTATTATTATTATAAGCAATTTTTGGAAGGAAACTAATAATTAGTTATTTTTTGCTAAAAAATTAAAAACTATAATTCAAATTAAAACAGTAAATTTTCATTTGAAACTCTCGTTTTCTAATAAAAGAATTTTTAATCAGATTATACATTTATCGATAAAACTATATAAATTCTTTTTTTAAAAAAGAAAAAAAAATTAAAAATGATAATTCATTTTAAAAAAAGAAATGGAGCAGACAAGATTTATTAATTCTTAATAATCAGCAGTTACATGACCATTTTTTTATTATAGGACATAATTATATAATATTCAGAAATTATTTATTAAAACTTTGCACTTTAAATTTCCAATTTATTTATTAGGATTAATGTAATAAGAAAATTGATCAAATTGAAATTTATACTATTAAATTCTTTTTAGGTAGAAATAATGCGTTTTTTTTTGTCAGAAAAGAAAATAAATTTTTCCTCTGAAATATGAAAATGTAATTATAAAATACTTTAAAAGTAGTTAAATAAAACAAAACAAAAAATGCAGAGATATTTTGAAAAGATTAATATCAATCACTCTCGAGTCAATCAAGTGTCATACAATAAAGTCCCCTATATCTGTCATAAAAACAAAAATCCAGGAAAATATTAATTTTCTCTTTGATTTTTTTTCTCTTCTTTTTTTCAAATAAATGCCGCCCAAAAAGAAAATACAAAAACAAAATATTGATACAGAAATGAATTTAAACAAAAAACCGTCTGTCTGCAGTAAATAATTAATTATTTGAAAATACCTCGTTTTTTCTGGTAAATTTTACCAATTTCAAGTTAATTTTAAATTTAATTATTGGAAATTAAAGTAAAAATAAAATTTCTAACTTGAATTAAAATTAAAATAATTTTTCTTTGTTTATTATTATATTTTTTTTCTAAAATGATTTTAATTTCTTTACTAGTAGTAAAAGTCGATTTTAGTCAGACTAGTTGATTTTTCTTATCTCTCTAAGTAGTATAAAGTAGATTTAGTCAGACGGAATATTTTTCTACTATTAATAAATAAATATTAGACTTCGTAGCTATTTTTGAAATTGTTTTTCATTTTTCAATATTAGTAGTTAAACTCTCGCAAAGTCAGACATTTCTTCACATTTTCTTAATATAAGTAGTATAAGGAAAATTTAGTCAGACCGAATAATAAATTTCAGACTTAGTAGGCATTTTATAAAAATTTTTCTCTGTCCAATCTTAGTAGTTAACTTTTTGTTTAGTTAGACAATACTTGACATATTTTAGTAGTAAAAGTAATTTTTGCGTCAGACACAGAATTTAAAAAAAAAAAAAAAAAAAAAAAAAGAATTTTGGTAAATTTTACTATTTTTTCCTATTAAAACATTTAAAAAAAAATAAAAAAAATAAAAAACGGAAAGCTATCTCAAAAATACCCTCGCAAAATTCAAGTAGTTTTAAATTATATTATAAAATTATAATAAATTTTACTCAACCGTAGAATTCACATTCGTAAATATTTTTTTGTTAAATAAAAAATTTTTCTTTTAAAAAAAGAAAGAAATTTTTTTTTTCTTTCTCTTTTTTTTTAAAAGGTTTTAAAATCGCCTTCAAAAAGTCCTGATATTTTTCATTATACCTACCATGATATTAAAATAGTAAATTTTGATTTATTTTTAAAATTAACATTAGTAAAATTTTTTCTCTATCATAAATTTTTTTTCTTTCTCTTTTTTGAAAAAAATAAAACATTTTTTTGTTTTTTAAATATATTTTTTAAAAAATTATTTTAATTTCTGTATTAGTAGTAAAATTCGACTTTAGTCAGACTAGTTGTTTCTCTTTGTCACATGAAGTAGTATAAAGCGATTTCAGTCAGACGGGATTTCTGTTATTACTAAATAAATTTTAGGCTTTGAAGAAAATTTTCTCTTTTCAATATTAGTAGTTAAACTCTCGTTCAGTCAGACATTTTTTGCCTCGATGCCTCAGTAGTAGAAGTAATTTCTGCGTCAGACACAGAATTTTTATTGAAAATAATTGAAATAAAATTCCTGTAAATTTTACTTTATTCATTATTAGTAATTTTTTTTCTATAAAAAATTGTTCTCTCTCTAGAAGAAAAAGTAAAACTATTCTCTTTTTTTGATAATAAATAGCAGTGAAATTTGACTTTAGTCAGATTAGTTGTCACTGTCAGTAGTTTAAAGCAGATTAAGTCAGACCGAATATTTTTATGCTATTACAAAATAAATTTTAGACTTACTTAATTATTTTACAAAAAGTTTTCACTTTTCAGTATTAGTAAATAAACGTTCGTCCAGTCAGACATTTCTCACCACGATATCAGTAGTGAAAGTAATTTTTGCGTCAAACACAGAATTAAAAAAAAAAAAAAATTAAATTAAATTTTAGTAAATTTGACTAATTTTTACTATTAAAATATTTTTTCAAAAAATGAAAAAAATAAAAAACGTAAGATCATCTCGAAATTTCCTTCATAAAGTCCAAATAGTTTCGATTATATTATGAAATTATGAAAAATTTTACTCATCCGTTGAATTAAGGTTCGTAAGATTTTTTTTTCAAATGTTTCTCTAAAAGTGGTCTTAAAGTTGCCTTTAAAAATTCTAGAGAGTTTTGATTATACTATGAAAATTAGAATAGTAAATTTTACTTTATTCGGGTAAAATTAACATTCGTAAAATTTTTTCTCTATTAAAAATTTCTCTCTCTCTCTCTCTCTCTTTCTCTCATTTAAAAAAAAAGAAACAATTTTTTGTTGTCTTAATATATTTCGCTATTTGGCCTCAAGAGCTTTTTCAAGTACATTTCACAATATCTCTTTGTTTACCAAAAGGAGTGTTGGGGGCTGGGTTGTATTGAAGTTAACCAAATAATGTTTTTTTAAACTCGAAACGAACGGAGAAATAAGAAGAAGAAGAAAAAGAAAAAAAAGGCGAATATAGCCTCGTATCTTTTAATTAATAGTACATTCGCGTTGCAAACTTGTTCTTCGCGGGTTCGCGTCGCATCTAGTTTCTGTGGAAACAAATAAAGTGGTAGAGGATAGGGGTGGGGGGGAATATATCGGGTAAAAGTCGCCGAGAGAGAGAGAGAGAGAGAGAAGCTGGCCAGGATCGAGATAAATTATGAAAAGCGATTGTATACTTCGTTGTAGTATTATCTCCTCCCGATTTTCCTCCACCAACTTTTGATCATTCTTCTTTATTAGACATAAAATTATTATTCTTTCCTATGTGCAGGCTTGTAAGTCTAATGGTGAATATAGTTTCTAGTATGTAAGCCCGCGAGCAAGGATTTACAATGCTGATTTTATAGTGGAACTTTTCAACCAGCCAAATTGCAAAATAAAAAAAAAATTATAAAAACGAGCTTTATATATACGGTTACAGTCTATTTTCACAGAAAATATGTATTTTAACATAGTGAGAGAGAAAGAGATATGAAAAAATTGTTATTTTTGTTTTGAAAATTGCTTTTCTTTCTCTATTGATAAAATTGCCCTTTGGACAATTTACATTTTTCTGTCGTCAATTAGTAAACGAAGAAAAAAAATGTATTTTTTTAGTCACATTTTTAAATGAATTCTTGCGAAGGATTCTATAAAAATTTTTGAAAATAATTATTATTCCATTGTATAATTTTATTATTAATAAAAGTAATAAAATTTTTGCGAAAAATTGTAAGAACATTTTTGAAAATGATTGAATTATTTTGAAATTTGTTTTCAAAGTTTGAAAATATTTGAATTATTTATTATTCTAAAATTTTTTTTCAATGTTTGAAAGTAATTGAATTTTTTCCAAATTTCTAAAGATAATTCATTTTTTTCGAATAATTTTATTTTTTATCAAATTAATATTGAATTCTTGCGAAAGATTCTGTAGAAAATTTTTGATAAAATTGAATTCCTTCGTATAATTTTATTATTTATAAAAGTAATAAAATTTTTGAAAATAATTAAATTATTCTGAAATTTTGTTTCAAAGTATGACAATAATTGAATATTTTTTCAAAGGTATGAAAATTATTCAAAATTTTTATAATTTTTTTTCAAAGTTTGCAAATAATTGAATTATTTTGAAATTTTTTTCAATGTTTGAAAATAATTAAATTATTTTGAAACTTTTTTCAATATTTCAAATTAATTGAATATTTTTCAAATTTCTGCAAAACAATTTAATTTTTTGCAAATAATTTTTTTTAAAATTAATTTTGAATTCTTGCGAAAGATTATATAAAAATTTTGAAAATGATTGATTTCTTTCTTGAATAATTTTATTTTCCATGGAAGTAATTGAATTCTTGCGAAGGATTCTATAAAAATTTTTGAAAATAATTATTATTCCATTGTATAATTTTATTATTTATAAAAGTAGGTAATAAAATTTTTGCGAAAAATTGTAAGAACATTTTTGAAAATGATTGAATTATTTTGAAATTTGTTTTCAAAGTTTGAAAATATTTGAATTATTTATTATTCTGAAATTTTTTTTCAAAGTTTGAAAGTAATTGAATTTTTTCCAAATTTCTGAAGATAATTAATTTTTTTCGAATAATTTTATTTTTTATAAAACTAATATTGAATTCTTGCGAAAGATTCTATAGAAAATTTTTGATAAAATTGAATTCCTTCGTATAATTTTATTGTTTTATAAAAGTAATAAAATTTTTGAAAATAATTAAATTATTTTGAAATTTTTTTTCAAAGTTTGACAATAATTGAATATTTTTTCAATGTATGAAAATGATTCAAAATTTTTAAAATTTTTTTTCAAAGTTTGAAATTAAGTGAATTATTTTGAAATTTGTTTCAATGTTTGAAAATAATTGAATTCCTTTGTGTAATTTTTTAAATAATTCTATAATAATTTTCCAATTTTCGTTTAAAAAGAATTGAATTCTTTTAAACAGTTTTATTATTTATGAAATTAATTGAATAATTATTTAATTGAATAATTGTTGCGTAGAATTTATGGAAATTTTTGAAAATTGAATCAAATTTTTAAAAGACTTTAATTATCATTAAATTAAAAAATGAAATCTTATACCTAAAGAATTTTATCAAAATTTATGAAAATAATTGAATTCTTCTTAAGAATTATTTTCATGAAATGAAAATAATTGATTTATATCCAAAAAATTTTTTTCCTTTGAAAATAATTGAATCTTTTCGAATAATTTTATGAACATTTTTGAAAATAATTGAATCCCTTCGTATAATTTTTGTAAATAATTAAATTCCTTCGTATAATTTTTGAAAATAATAGAATTCCTTTGTATAATTTTATGATTTTTTTATAATTCTATAATTTTCCAAATTTCTGCAAAGTAATTCAATTTTTTTTTTGAATAATTATATTTTTTATGAAACTAATTAAATTCTTGCAAAAAATTCAAAATAATTGAATTATTTTGAAATTTTTTTCAATGTTTGAAAATAATTGAATATTTTCCAAATTTCGGCAAAACAATTTAATTTTTTGCGAAAAAATTTTTTTTGTCTTGAAATTAATTTTAAATTTTTGCGAAGGATTCTATAAAAAATGTTGAAAATAATTGATTTCTTTCTTGAATAATTTTATTTTCCATGGAGGTAATTGAATTCTTAAGAATATGATTTGATCTATGAAAATAAATGAATTTTGTCAAAGAATTTTATTATTTTTTGGAAATAATTGAATTTTGTCGAAGAATTTTTTTCAAGTTTTTGAAAATATTAATAATCAATTAGTTAACAAGTTTTTTTTTTGAAATTTTTTATACGAAATAAGTCAAAAATTCAGGTTTTGATGTTTAAAAATAAAAAAGTTTTTAGTGATCAAAGAAAAAGTCAAAAGTCTAAAATATTCTATCTGGTAATCAGGGAGAAAGAAAATAAAATTTTTGTGTCAACGTAGAGTAATTTTTTATTTATTTAGATTCATTTTAATTTTATTTCTCACTTATTTCGCAAACTTAATTTTTCCCAACGAACAAAGAATAATATTTCGTTATATTAAATTTCCTCGAAAGTATATATATAAAATGTATAAATTCAAAAAAGATGTAATTTCCCCAAACAAGGTATATTCATTGAAAAGTGCATTTGTGAAATAATTTAAATAATAAAAAAAAAGAAAATAAAATAAAAACAGAAAAAGGAAGAGAAAAAAAAACTCGAGTTTGGTTGAATTTCGAACGAGGAATACTATAGTTGTGGAGAAAAGTGTACATGCACTATTCAATAGAAGTTGCTTGTCAAAAAAAACTGTGTTTTTATTCGGCGTTCCTATCAAGTTTAAGAAATTTACTACAAGCGTGGCGAGACGTGCACTGTATAAAAATTCACCCTCTCTCATTCGCTATTCGTTGTTCACGAAGCACGTAAATATTATATTAACGCTCTGAGACTCAGGCGACGAGTAAAAGCATATAGTTTTGGTCCCTAGCGTTGGCGCTTTCGCTCAGAGCTTCTGTTTGCAGAAGATACGACTAAAGAATAATTGTAGACATTCTGCTCCTGGGACAATAGGTCTTGTAAATAAAATGTCGAAAGGGAAAAAGGAGGAGAGAGAGAGGGGAGGAAGGATGGTCCCCTTTTGTTTCAATTTTACTGCATGAATGGTGTGCAAATTAAAAAGAAACGCGAAACTGTAATTATTAACTCGAAAAAAAAATTGAAACAGAAAAAAAAAATAATATTTTGTCACCACCAAAGAAAAGATAAGATTTCTTCTTAGAGTGGAATTTTTTTTCTCCCCTATGTCTTTTTTATGGAGAAAAAATTTAGAAGAAAAGAAACTTTTCGAAAAATAACGAGAGTAAAATAACTTTTTTTTGTGTTCTTTATTTTTTTTTTCAAATATTGTTATATTTGAAAAAAATAAAAACACAACAAAATTACTTTGTTGAGAAAAATATGTTCTCAGAGAGTAAAATAATTTTTTGTTATATTTTTTGTTTTTTTTTTTTTTGTTATATTTGAAAAAAATAAAGAACACAAAAAAATTATTTTACTCTCTGAGAGCATATTTTACTCTCTAAGAACATAACAAAAAATATCAAATAAATAAATAATAAAATATTAAATAAAGTAAAATAAAAAAGTATTTAAATAAGAATAAAAAAAGAGAGACTGAAATAAAATGAATAATAATATTCACAAAATATTTATATGTTCATAAAATAATTTTCCAAATGAATTTCAAATTTCTTGCTTTCTTTCATTTATTCTAATAATAAATATACAATAATAAATAAATTGAGTAGCGATATAACTTTTTTATTAAAACTTCTGTTTACAAAAAAATTAACACTAAATAAATTAATACAAAGAAACTAAAAAAAAAAAAACAAAAAAAAACTCTAAATAAATAAAAAATAGCTCTCAGTCAACAAAAATGAAATCTATAAATAAAATATAATTCTATAAACAAGTGAATAAAAAAAAATCTAATAATTGAATTTTCAAACCAAACTAAATAAACCAACTTCTACTTCTATCAAATAAACAAATAAAGAAAATAATCTAATGACAAAATTTTTTTTCCTCACAAAAAAATTGCCACAAGACATTGTTTCTAAAAATAAAAAAATAAAACTAGAATAATTTTGAAATTATTGTTATATTCCCCGGGTGTGAAAATGAAAACTGTATAGTTCGATTACGTCAGTAAATTAAAAAAATGTACCATCCCGATGGTCTACCATTCAATTTCGTTTTCAATGCATGTCCAATTTAATCAATGTTGAGTATTCCCGACTATACAGTTTCAGTCTTTATGAATATCTATATCAAAATTACATTTTTCCATATATCCCCCCTGCGAAGTAAAAAAAAAAAAAAAAAAAAATTCTGCCAACTATTGCCAAGAAAATTTTGTTTTTTGTCCCCTTTCTCCCAATATTTTACATTTTCAATATTAGAAAGTACATTCAACTCTATATAAACATTTATATGTATAATATATATAAATTCACGTTATTGCATAAAGTAAAAAAAATTTCATTTCAATATTTAGCAAAAAAAAAAAAAAAAAATTCTTGTTATATTTTTCTTTACTTTTTCGTTTCCTGATTTTTAGGAAAATTAAGTTTAATAAAAAATAAAATTATTAAAAACACATTAAATTATTTTGCAGAAATTTGTAAAAAAAATTCAATTATTTTCAAACTTTGAAAAAAAGATTCAAAATAATTCAATTATTTTGAATTTTTCGCAAGAATTCAATTAGTTTCATAAAAAATATAATTATTCAAAAAAAAATTTAATTATTTTGCAGAAATCTGAAAAATTATAAAATTATTAAAAAAATTATAAAATTATACAAAGGAATTCTATTATTTTCAAAAATTATACGAAGGAATTCAATTATTTTCAAAAATTTTTATAAATTTATTTGTAAAGATTCAATTATTTCCAAAGGAAAAATTTTTTAAAAATAAAAGTCAATTATTTTCAAAAATTTGTATAGAATCCTTCGCAGGAATTCAATATTAGTTTCATAATAAAAAAAAAAAAATAATCGAAAAAAATTAAGTAATTTTGCAAAAAAATTCAATTATTTTCAAACTTTGAAAAAATGATTTAAAATAATTCAATTATTTTGAATTTTTTGCAAGAATCCAATTAGTTTCATAAAAAATATAATTATTCAAAAAAAAAAAAAAATGAATTATTTTGCAGAAATTTGGAAAATTATAGAATTATTTAAAAAATTATAAAATTATACAAAGGAATTCTATTATTTTCAAAAATTTTCATAAAATTATTTGTAAAGATTCAATTATTTTCAAAGGAAAAAATTTTTTCAATATAAGTCAATTATTTTCAAAAATTTGTATAGAATCCTTCGCAGGAATTCAATATTAGTTTCATAATAAAAAAAAAAATTATTCGAAAAAAATTAAGTAATTTTGCAAAAAAATTCAATTATTTTCAAACTTTGAAAAAAAGATTCAAAATAATTCAATTATTTTGAATTTTTTGTAAGAATTCAATTAGTTTCATAAAAAATATAATTATTCAAAAAAAAAAATGAATTATTTTGCAGAAATTTGGAAAATTATAGGAATTATTTAAAAAATTATAAAATTATACAAAGGAATTCTATTACTTTCAAAAATTATACGAAGGAATTCAATTATTTTCATAAATTTTGATAAAATTCTTTAGCTATAAGATTTAATTTTTTAATTTAATAATAATTAAAGTTCTTGGAAAATTTTATTTCTTTTGAAAAATTTTCATAAATTCTACGCAAGAATTATTTAATTTAATAATTATTTAATTAATTCTATAAATAATAAAGTTTGTTCGAAAGAATTCAATTCTTTTTAAACTAAAAAAATTCTTTGTTCAAATTCAATTATTTTAACAAATTTTTCTAAAATTCTACACACGAACTCAATTATTTTCAAAGACAATAAAATTATTCGATAGAATTCAATTACTTTCAAAACTTTGAATAAAATTCATCAAAACAAATTAATTATTTATTCTTAAAAATTCTTCAAAAATTCCATTATTTTTTAATACCTAGAATTTTCGAATATTTCAATTATTTTACAAATTAGCAATTTTGAATTTATAAAATTTTTAATTATCTTCAATTCATCATTACAATCAAAAAGTATATAGCTAAAATATTAAAAAAAAAATTTTGCAGAATTTTGAATAAAATAATTTTCTTTTTTTAAAATTTCGTTTAACCTGTTGCTTATTTATCTTGCTCGCGTGTATTATTATTATTATTATTTTGGGAAATTTATTTACATGCACATAAATCTTACCACACTTTAACTTAGTATCCAGAATTTGATTGTTATTCTTCAATTGGCGAATGGCTAATAAAATACCAAACTGCAATATAAACAGTTGATCAAATCTCCTAAATTATACGATAAGCAATAAAACCAACTGTTAAGAATCTGGTGAACGTAAATGCTCAAGTTTAATAGAATATTGCATTTGACAGTTATATATACATTATAACGCAATAAAAAATATAAAAAGAATAATTAAATTTCAACCTTTTTTTCATAATTTTTTTTATTCGATTTCTAAAAAAAAATTTATTTTAATTATTTTTTTAATTATTTTCAATGAAGTTTATTTTACCCTTTATAACTTTTTTAAAGTTTTTTTTTAAAAGAATTTTTGTTATTTTGATTTTTAAGCCTCTGACTCTGACTTTTTGAAAATTTTTCCTTATTTTTTTAGTATTTTATTATTACTATTTTTATTTCATTTTTTTTATTCAAATTTTGGTTTCAATTTCCAAAACTAAAAAAATATGATTAATAATAAAAGAATAATTAAATGATATTAATTTATTATATATTATTATATTAATATCAATTTATTAATAACAATTTATTAACTAATATTATACTTTAGTTATAATAATAATAATAATTATTATTAGGTATTATTAATATTATCATTATTATCAATATGTAATAATGGCACTAATTAAAATAACTGTTTTTATTGCGGAATTCTCGTTTCGTAATAAAGAAAAAAAAAATAAGAAGAAAAAAACTTGGAAAAAGTCGATAAAAATAATAATGTCAATTAATTTGACTTTGGGGGAATATTTGCATGAAGAGAATTTTAATGTTGAATAAATTGCATTTTATTTTTCTTTATTAAGTTGGAATAAGACAGAAAGTGGATAACAGGAGAATTAAGATGGCGTGAAGTGAATGTGACATGCCATGAAATTAGAAAATTGTGGTCTGTCTCTTGAATCAGAGAAACTCAGAACAAGAAAATGCACAAGTTACAAAACTTTAATCTACCCCCGTTTATATATACATGTATATATTTGAAAAGTATTCGTAATTCACCCAAAATTATCATATATTCAAATGATAATAGGAACTTTGCTCTCCTTCATCTTAATTATAATAATTAAATTATTTCATTTTTCATTCTATATTTTAGTTTTAAATATACTAGTTAATTCAAAAATATTTTAATTTTCATAAAATTCATTTTAATTAAATTTATATAATTATGTGTTACTAACATTTTTTTTAAATGTGGTTATTATAATGTATATTTTATCGTAATATAAATTATTATTATTATTATTATTTAATTATAATTTAGTGTATTAATTTATTATAATATAAATCCTACTATTTCCAAAATATTTTTACAAATTAAGAAAAGTTAATAAAGTTAATATTATCTTATTAACTTTTTCTTATTTTTGTAAAAATATTTTTGCCACAGGTCAAGGAAATCAGGGAAAAGTAAAATTCGTCAGAGAAGTAAGAGAATAGTCAGGAAATTTTATCAAAATTATAAAAAGAATTTTAAAAATTTTAAAATTGATAAAAAAATTCTAAACTTTGGTGTCTATTGGTATTTGAAAATTTAATAATTTAATTCTTTGGAAACAATCATAACAGTATAACTTAAGAATTATTTTGTATATAATTTTATTTCAAAATTCCAAAAATTATTTAATTTTAGTAAATTTGCGTTTAAAATTTTTATAATTAATTGGACTTTAAAAGGTTTCAAATTGAAGTTTCAGAAAATTTGTATTAAAGTTTAATAATTTTACTTATTTATTTGGTAATTTTACTCAAAAATTCTAAAAATAATTTTATTTTACTAGAGTTGCATTTACAATTTTTATAAATAATTAAATTTCCAAAAGTTTCAAATTAAAATTTTAGAAAATTAAAATTTTAAAATACATAAATTCAATATTTCGAATAAAATTAGTTTTCTAAACAATTTTTATTAAAATATTTTTTAAATTACTTGAATTTTGAAATACATTTTTAATTGAAAATTTTGAATATTTCAAATTTTCATAAAACTAAATTGTATACAAGTAGAATTCAGAAATACTTTTGAAGAGCCTTTTGTATTTATTAAATAATCGAAAAAGAAATATTAAAAATTATTGATTTAGAGAAAAAATTTAGTTAAAAATTCTCGAAAATAATTAAATTGAATTCCTAAAAATAATTTTGGAGAAGTTGTTATAGCAATTTTTTGTTTTTTTATAAAATATCGAATTCCAAAGGGTTTGAAATTTTAATTTTTAGACAATTCGAATTGGAATTTAATTATTTTACTTAATTATTCGCCAAATTTTTCCTGAAAATTTTGAATATAATTTAAATTTATTACTAGAGTTGAGTTTATAATTTTTTTCAAATAATTGTATTTCAAAAAGTTTCAAATTGAATTTTTAGAAAATTTTAATTTTAAAAAACTGTATTTAAAAATTCCTTTAAAGTGAGTTTTTTGGACAATTTTTCGTAATTGTTTAGAATTAATTTAATTTTTTTTTTAAATTACTTTAAATTTTTTAATCAATATATTTAATTTAAAAATTTTTGAATAATTGAAATTTCATAAAATTGAATTGTAAACATGTAGATTTCAGAAATATTTTAAAGGAACTTTTTTTTGAAAAATTGAATTTTTAGAAAATCGTAATTTTTGTGGAAAAATATTAATAATTATTCGAAAATTAGGAAAATTAGGGACATTTTTTTTTGTATCTAATTATTTTTGGAGTAAATCAAAATTTGCTTTATAGGCAAAAAAAAAAAAACAAAATTCTGTCTGTAAATCAGGGAAATGTCAGGGAAAAAAATTAAATTTTTGTGGCATAAATAAACAATAATTAATTAATAAATATTCATTTATTTACCATTGCGTCCCAGAGTCAAAATTAGTTTTTTTTTGCAATGAAAGGCATTAGAAAAAAGAATCAAAATATCAACATTATTTTTATTTCAACAATTTATCAAATGATATAAAGATTTAATTAAACACTTTTACTAAAATATTTTTCCAACTATTTATTTATAAATCAAATAAAGACTAATTTTCAAAAAATAACAATCAATCAAATTTGCAGTCTCGAGAATAATGAAGATGGAGTATTTCTTTTTAATCCTAATATTTCTTTATTAGAAATATAATTTGAAAACACTTCCTTTTACTTTATTTTCAGAGAAAAGCAAAAAGTTGACGAATCTTTTATTTGGTTTTGCAATTTTTTTTTCATAATGTAAAGAAAAAAAAAAAAATTGTTGAAAAATTGAAATTTATTCTTTACAGGTATTGAGGCATATGATGTAGATTTGAATCGTCGTAGAGAAAAACTTCGAAATTTACTTCTTCGGGAGGAAGAAGCTTTAACTGAAGAAATAATGAAAAATGCTGAGGAGACTCGAGAAAACTACCAAGAGAATTTAAAAACTCAAATCGAAGACTCTCGAGTAAGAGAAGAAAATGCTAGATTATCTTTTATAAAATCAAAACGATATCAGCAATTTCTCGATATGTGTCCAGAAGCGAAAGATTATTTTACCAAGAAAACCATCAAAAATATCAAGTACTGTAATTTAATGCAAATCGCTGATAATAATGCCAGAAAGAATGAAGAAAAAATTCTCGAATCAATGTGGCATGAACAAATGTTGAATAATGTAAGAAAATATTATTGTATTTTTATATTTTTCCAGAGAAGTTATTTCAAAAGACATTTTTACTATTTTTTAATATTTACATTTCCTGAATTAAATTTTTTATAACCGATTATTTTCATCTATTTTTCAAGTAAATATTTATTTAAATAAATAAAAAAAAAATATATTCAATTTTTTATGCAAAAAAAAAAAATTTTCCATTTTTTTCTTCTTTGCTATTTTGTTGAAGGTAAAAGAGATAAAGTTACGTGAAAATGAGGAGGCGAAAAAGCGAGAGATTGCAATTTTGGATTTAGAGGCTAGTTTGAGAAAGCAAATTGCTGGCAAAGAGGCGTTGATGTCCGAGGAAAGACGACGCGTGAAGAAAGAGCAATGCGAGTATGTTAGAAAGAATTGCGAGGAACATCAAAAAGAGGAAGCGTCACGATTCGAATTGAAGAAAAATAAAAAGAACGAGCTGAAAAGGGATCTGAAAGATCAATTGAAAATGGCACGAATGTGTCAGGCTGAGCGTGTCTCTAAGGAGGCTGCAATGGAACGCACGTTTCAAGATCTGATTGAAAAGGAATTGGCAATGGCGAAAAGAGAAGAAAAACTCTTATCAAACGATCTTCGAAAAGAACAGTTGGCGTATTTAAAGAGTGTTCAGGTAATAGAAATACATTTAAAAATTGCAATTTTTCTTTTTTTTTTATTTATTTGCAAATTTTTTTCAATCTTTTATTCTTTGCTCGAGAGGGACGAAATTTTTTTCGCAAAAAGAAAAAACAATGAAAAATACCAAAAAAAAGAAAAAATAAATAAATAAATAAATAAACAATTACAAAAAAAATAACAAAAAATTTTTGTTGAAAAATGCATTAAATATTTTCTAAATATTATCAATTTATAAAAATTATTTTGTCTACCTATTGACAAAATTATTTTACTTAATTTTGTTTAGCGCTACTTTTATTATATCGGTATTTATCTCCATTTTTCTATTTTTCTGTTTTTGTATTTTTCTACCTAAAATATTTTTTTGGTTTAGTAATAAAATAGATTAAGAGAAAATAGATTAAAATGTGCTTGAATTTCTCTCGTCTGACTATTAATGGAATTTTCTACTTAACACTTTCTTTAGCGTTATTTTCATTGTCTGACTATTTCTATACTTTTCTACTTAAACTTGTTTCTTTCGGTTCGATATTTAAATTGACAATAAGAAAGATGATTAAATTCTTCTTGTCGTTATTTTGTCTGACTATTAATTGATTTTTCTACTTAATAATTTCTTTTCTATTTTTTAAATTTTGTTTACTATTCTTTTTATTGTTTTACCTTTCTACTTGAAATATTTGTCTTATTTCCACTACTTTGAAGTTTAAATTCGCTAATAGTAGAAATCAAAAAAATGTTCTTAAAAATTGTAATCTAATTCTTTAAAACGATTCAATTATTTAAAAAAAAAATTCGAAATTCAAATATTTTCAATATCTAGTATTTTCATAAAATTTTGCAAAAGAATTCAATTATTTAAAAAAAAATTGGTGAAATTCATCAAAAATTCAATTATTTTCATGAATAAAAAAATTTCCACTTGAATTCAATTAATTTAGAATAGCATTTTCAAAAAAAAAAAAAAAAAATTCAAAAAAATTCAATTATTTAACTACATTTTTATGGAATTCTTTACAAAAATTCAATATTACTTTCACTCATAATAACATTTTTCAAGGAAATCGAAATTTAAAAAAATGTTTAATAAAATTCTAAGTAAAAATTTAATTATTTTTATAAATAATGAATAACTCAACGAAGAATTTTAATTACTTTTAATACTATTTGAAATGAATTAACAGAAAGTTTCAATTATTTTCACAAATTAAATTTTCCACAAGAATTCAATGATTTAAAATAATATTTTCATAATATTCATTATATTTCGAAAAAATTAATTATTAAAAATACAATGTTTATTAAATTCTTATAAAGAATTCAATTATTTTCAAATATAACAAAATTTTGTTTTTATTTTTAAACATTTTAATAAAATTTTCTGGAATAATTCAATTATTTTTATAAGTTATGAATTTCTTTTTGGAAATTTAATTATTTTTAAAAATTCTAACAAAATCGTTCGCAAGAATTTAATTTTAGTTTCCAAGGATTTATTAAGATTTTTGAAAATAATTGAATTTATTCGAAATGTATTAAAAATTTTTTTAAATATGGAATTTTTCCGAGGAATTCAATTAAAATTGATTTTAAAATAATTAAATTCATGCAAAGAGTTTTACTATTTTTAAAAATAATTGGATTTGTTTCGAAGGATTTATTAAAAAATTGTAGAAAATAATTGAATTCTCTTGAACAATTTTATAACAAATTCAGAAAAAAATAAATTCTTTCGCGAAATTTTTTTGAAAATAATTGAATTTTTGCAAACATTGTACTATTTAAAAAATAATTGAATTGTTTCGAAGAATTTATTAAAATTTTAGGAAATAATTGAATTCTTTCGTGAAATTATATTAAAATTTTGTTAAAAATAATTGAATTTATGCAAAAAAAATGTACAATTTATAAAAATAATTGAACTCTTCTAAAGAATGTTATTCAATGATTTTTAAAATGTACTATTTTCAAAAAATTTCCAAACAAAATACAATTATTTAAAAAATTTGTTGTAAAAATTTAATGATTTTCATGAATATTAAATATTGATAGAACTTGCTACTTAAAAATTTGTAAAAAATTATTTTTTCTGTATGACTATTTCCATACTTTTCTACTTAAAATATATTTTTTTCCTGTTCAAGATTTAAATAGAGAATAAGAAAATATACTATTGTCGATATTTTGTCTGACTATTAATAGATTTTTCTACTGAAAAGTTTACAAAAAGTTTTTTTCTTGTCTGACTACTGCTTTACTTTTCTACTTGAAATATTTTTTTTAATTGGGTAATGAACGAAATTAAAAGAAAATATATTACTTAGGTTTAGCTTGACTTCATCTTGTCTGGCTATTGCTAGAATATTCTACTTAAAACTTTTTTGTATCTTTTTTTTATTGTCTGACAGTTTCCATACTTTTCTACGTAAAAAAAATATTTTTTACATGTTCAAAATTTAAATAAACTGTAAGATTCTAGATGAGATTCTTTTTGTCCATATTTTGTCTGACTATTGTTCGATTTTTCTACTTAAAACTCTGTTCTGTGTATCTTTTTATTATTTGCTTTTAAACATTTTTTTTTCTACTTCTATTTTTTTTCTGCATTAAATATTTTTTTTGGTTTGGAAATAAAAGAAGAGATTAAAAGAAAATGGATTTAATTTTACTTGACATTAATTTATCTGACATTTCGTAGTTTTTCTACTTAAAATTTTATTTAGCGTCATTTTTATTTTCTAATACTTTTCTTGTATTGTTAAAGTATTAAAAAAGAATACTATAATTTTTCTTGACTTTATTTTGTCTGAATATTGTTTTAATTTTCAACCAAAATTTATTTTGTCTGACTATAATTTTGTCTGACTAATAGTTTTTTCTACTTTAAATATTGTTTTGTGTTAATTTTACTGTCTGACTATTGATAGATTTTTCTACTTAGAATTTTGTTTAGCGTTACTGATTTTGTCTGACTACTTCTATACTTTTCTACTTAAAAAATATTTTTCTCGGTTCAATATTTAAATAGACTATAAAAAAATAGATAAAATACTCCATGTCGTTATTTGTCTGACTATTGATTAATTTTTCTACTTAATAACGTTATTAGCTTTTTAGTCGTCTGTCTATTTCTATCCTTATCTACTTAAAATATTTCTTTTGGTTCTATATTTAAATATAGAGTATTTGATAATTAATGAGGTAAAGAAAAGAAAATGGATTAAATATTTAGACTATAATATATTTATATTTGGTTATATGAAATATTATGATAAAGGTAATAAAGTTAGTTAATAAAACTAATCTAAAAGGTGGATATAATAAAAATAACTAAAAAAAATTATACAAAGTTAACACATATGAAAATAACTGATAAGGAAAAGTTAAAAAACATATTTTTCTTTTTTTCTTGTTCTTCTTTTTTTTGAAATAAATGCCCTAACGATTTTTCTTATATTGAAAGCAGTTTGCTAAGTTTTTAATAAAATTAGACACTGCACTGTTAATTTAATCACCCCGTAAAATGTATTACCGATTCTTGAAACTTGAAACTTGTCTTTCAACAAAGGTTTAGTGGGAAGTTACCTGAATGAGATCACTTTCAATTTCTCAAACCGGGTGCTGGAATTCGAAGCTTTCTGCGCCCATTAAAGTGAAGTATCAAGTTAGAATAGAAAGCGTTAGGGCGTTGAGAAATTTCAAAGAGCTTTGTTTCAAACCCAGGTGAAGAGTAATCAGCACCCTTATATTGTCTATATATATACATACATACACACAACTAACTTTTCCTCTTTGAAAACTTTTCTATTTCATTTTTTTTTCTCTTTTTATTTACTTCTTCAAACTACTGAATTATCAATTAGAACTAAAATCTATATTTTATCGGAAATTTTAACTCCTCAGTTAAACAGGAATGTTGTCTGACTATTTCAGTATTTTTCTACTTAAAATACTTTTCTTGATTCAATAACGAAATAGACTGTAAGAAAATAGATTAATTTCTTCTTGAATTTATATTTTGTCTGACAATTCGTAGGTTTTTCTACTTAAAATACTTTTTTTTGGTTCAATAACTAAATAGACTCTAAAAAGTAGATTAATTTCTCCTTGAATTTATATTTTGTCTGACTATTCGTAGGTTTTTCTACTTAAAATATAATTTAGCTTTTCAAGGTCAATTATTTTTATATTTTGCCACTTGACATATTTTTCATGATTCGCTAATTAAGTAGATTAAATATTTAAATTCTTCTTGAATTTATTTTGTCTGACTATTCATAACTTATTCTACTTAAAAATTTGTTTAAGCATTATTTTTATTTTCTCAATATTTCATTACTTTTTTACTTGAAATATTTTTTTTTGGTTCAAACACTAAATATAGTAAAAGAAAATAGATTAAATTCTCCTTGACTGTACCTTGTCTGGCTATTCATAGATTTTTCTACTTAAAATTTTTTAAGCGTTAAAAATATTTCTTTTCCTTCAATAATTAAATAGACGATTTTTCTTTCAGTGGATTAAATTCTCCTTGAATTTATTTTGTAAAAAAAAGTTTTCTACTCAGTAGAGTAAAAAAATTCTCTCTAATTTATCGAATTAAGAAAATTTTCTTTACCTCTATAAATTCTGTTTTTTTTAAACTTCTTTTTATATTTTAATAATAATAATTTTATACCTCTGGCTATTAGAGAATTTTTTCCCCTTTTAAAAATACAGTGACGTTTGTCTGACTTTGAGAGATTTTTCTACTCAAATATTTATTTGCTATTATTCACCCTCTTGTCTGTCTATTAAACACTTTTTTCACTTGAAATATGTCCCTTTCTTTTGATTTGCAAGTTTTTCGCTTTCCAAGACTCTTTCCTCCTCGTCTCTTGTTCCATTTGATTTTTTTCTTCTTCTGACCATAAAAGGTTTTTTCCACTTGGGAAATTCTGTCTGACTTGACTGATTTTTCTACTAAAATATTCTCGTGTGTTATTTTACTTTTCGGTATAATGTCTACGACTATTGACGTAATTTATTATTTAGTGAATTTTTCTCCTTGGCTTTTAAATTTACATGTCTGTCTAAAAGAGGTGATTTTCACTTGCAAACGTTCCACTTGGAATGTTTTATCGAATTTTTCTACTTCTCTTCGAATTTAAATTTCATGATTGTATTCTATTTTAATTTATTTTTTTTTTGGCTGACTATTTTTCTAGGTTTAATTTAAATTTTGGTTTATTTTATTTTTATTGCCTGACGTTTTGTGTATTTTTCTACTTAAAACTGTATTTTTCGTTTCATTTATTTACTGGATTTTCTATGTTTTCCTATTTCCTTTTCAAATTTTTTTCTATTTTGTTTTCTATTTTTTCCCTTTTTCATTTTTTAAAAATATTTTTTCTTATTTTTGTATTTGTTTACTAAAATTTTGTTCCTTTTTTTATTTTTTTTTATTTTTGTATTTTTTTACTAAAATTTTGTTTATTTTTGTATTTTTTTACTAAAATTTTGTTTCTTTTTAAAATTTTTTTTTTATTTTTGTATTTTTTTACTAAAATTTTGTTTCTTGTTTTGAGTTTTTTTTATACTTTAGATTAAATAAGTTTTTCTTTAATTTATTTTGTCTGACTAGTGTTAAATTTTTCTACTTAAAAAATGTTTTAGCATTATTTTTATTACCAGACTGTTTTTATTCTATTTTACTTAAAATATTTTTCTTGCTTCAATATTTAAATGCACTATGTTAAGAAAATAAATAAAAATTAGCTTGAATTTATCTCGTCTGACTATTAATAGATTTTTCTACTTAACACTTTGTTTAGCGTTATTTTTATTGTCTGACTATTTTTACACTTTTCTACTTAAAAAATATTTTTCTTCGTTCAATGTTGAAATTGCCTTAATAAAAATAGATTAAATTCTGCTTGTTTTTTTGTCTGACTATTGACACATTTTTCTACTTAAACCCTTCTTTTCCATTTTTTAAATTTTGTTCTCTATTTTTTTTTTATTTTTGTACTTCTTCACTTAAAATTCATTTCATGGTTCGATAATGAAGTAGATTAAAAAAAAGAGTAAATTTTGCCAGACTTCATCTTTACTGACAATTAATAGATTTTTCTACTTATAAAACCTTGTTCAGCAGTATTTTTATTGTCTGACTATTTCTAAACTTTTCTACTTCAAAAGTATTTTTTTTCGTTCAATGTTGAAATAGCCTTAGTAAAAATAGATTTAATTCTGCTTGTTATTTTGTCTGACTATTGACAGATTTTTTTACTTAAACCTTTCTTTTCCATTTTTTATATTTTGTTTTCTATTTTTTCTATTTTTGTACTTTTAAACTTGAAATTCTTTTTTTGGTTCGGTAATGAAGTAGATTAAAAAAAAAAGTAAATTTTGTTTGACTTATTTTGGTCTGACTATTAATAGATATTTCTACTTAAAATTTTATTTAGCGCAGTTTTTATTTTCTCTTCTTTTTTTAAATTTTGTCCTCTTTTTTCCGTTTCTGTACTTTTATACTTAAAATATGTTTTTTGGATCAGTAATTAAAAATCGATAATTTTGCTTTAATTTATTTTCTCTAACTAGTGATAATTTTTTAACTTTTTAATTTCTTTAGCGTCTTTTTTTTATTAGCTGCCTAGTTCTCTTTTTTCGAATATATTTTTTTCTATTCAAAATATTTTTTTGGCGCAATAATGGAATAGATTATATTGAGAAAATAAATAAATCCTCCTTGACTTTATTTTGTCTGACTATCGATAGTATTTTCTACCTAAAACTTTCTTCAGCGTTATTTTTATTGGCTAACTTTTGGTTTAATTTTCTACTAAAAATATTTTTCTAGATTCGATAAAATTAACAAGATTAAGAGAAAATAAATTGTTCTCCTTGATTTCACTTTGTCTGACTATTCTCAGTTTGTTCTACTTAAAACTTTGTTTAGCATTATTTCTACTTAAAAAATGTTTTTGAATTCAACAATTAAAGTAGTTTAAACGAAAAGCAAATTTTAAAGCTTGACTTTATTTTGTCTGACTATTAATTGTATTTTCTACTTAAAAATTTGTTAATCCTAATTTTTCTTGTTTTACTTTTGCTTTACTTTTCCACTTAAAATATTTTTCTTGATTTGATAAAAATTAACAAGAATAATAAGAGAAAATGGATTGTTCCCCTTGACTTCACTTTGTCTGACTATTCGCTGTTTTCTCTACTTAAAACTCTGTTCATCATTATTTAAATATTGTCTGACTATTTTTATACTATTCTACTTAAAAAAATGTCTCTTTGTTCAATAATTGAGTAGTTTAAAGGAAAAGTAGATTTTAAACCTTGATTTTATTTTGTCTGACTATTCCCTGTTTTTTCTACTTAAAACTCTGTTTAGCATTATTATTTTAGCATTATTAATATTGTCTGACTATTTTTCTACTTTTCTACTCAATAAATTTTTCCTTAGTTAATTAATTAAGTACCATAAACGAAAAGTAGATTTAATTCAGCTTGATTTTCTTTTGTCTAACAATTGATAGGATTTTCTACTTAAAACTGTTGAGTGTTATTTTTCCTGTCTGACTTCTACTATACTTTTCTACTAGTTTTTTGTATTCAATATCAAAATATATAAATTGAAAATTGATTATGTTCTACTCGATTGTACTCTGTCTGACTATTCACAGTTTTTTCTACTTAAAACTTTATTTACTATTAATATTACTATCTGACTATTTTTACACTTTTCTACTTAAAAATTATAGTTATTAGTTATTATAGTTATTTTTCCTAAAATTACTGCAAATCTAAAAAAAACTATTTTCACTAAAAAGAAAATTTTTCATTTCGCATTATTTCGACTTGAATTTATTTTTTTGTCTGACTGTAGAAAAAGGGTTTTTCCACTTAGAAAGAACATATCCGTCACGAATATACATATATACAGTGAAAGAGCGTGTGAATTGCACTCACACACAAAAAAAAAAAACCCCTCGCACAAAAAAAAGAAAGAGAGAAAGAGCAAAGAATAAAAATGAAAATAGAACAATGTGTATAGAAACAGAAAGGGGATTTGCAGGGGAAAAAAAGAGAAAGGCAAAAAAAGAAAAACAGAAAAATAAAAATCGTATTCTTTTATTTTTTTGTGCACAGGAATTCCGGGAACAGGAAACAAGACGAAATGCCGAGGTTGAGGAAATTGTTGGTAAGTACGAGAAGGATGCCGTGGAGATGGGACGTCGTGCAATGAAGGAACGAGACGAGGCTCGTGCTCGTGAACTTCAAAAAGTCCTTGATATACGTAGAATGCAGTTGGAAGAGAAAGAAGAAATTAAACTAAACGAAAAGGAGAGAATCAATCGTGAACGTGATGTTTTAACGAAACAACTTGAGAACGACGTTAAGCTGATGGATTACGAGAGAAAATTTAAGAAGACTGCAGCATTACGCCATCAAATGGATCTTATCAATCAGAAAAATTATTTAAAAAATTTAAGAATTCGTGAACGCAATGATGTCGAAAATGTTTATCGGAAATATCATCAATGTGAGGAGGAGAAATATCAGAGGCTCAAGGAAAATTTACTGAATTCTTGAAATACATTTTTACACAATATTTTTTGTTTCTATATTTAACGATCAATTCAAAATAAAAAAAAAAAAACAAAGGAAGGAGGAAAAAAAATTTCATTCGTAGAAAATAAACAAAAATTTTATGAGAAATAAAGGAAAATTGTATAGAGTTGTTTAAATAAATAAATAATGGAATTTAAAGGTAAAAACAATAAATGAAAAATAAAATTCAATGTAATAAATAAAATAAATAAAAATAAAAAAAATGCTTTATTATTAATTTAATAATATGTTTATTGATTTTATATTAATTTATTCATTCATTTACTATTTTTGTTATTTGCTTTTTTGTTATCTAACTTTTTAAAATAATTTTTGTTTTTTATTTTCAATTTTAAAATTATAATCTATTGAAAATCATTGGATTCTTGCAAAGAATTTAAAAAAAAAATTGAGAATAATTGAATTCCATAAAAAAAAATTATTATTCATGAAAATAATTGAATTCTTCCGATGGATTTTATTCAAATTTTTGAAAATACTAATTAAATTCTATTGGAGAATTTCTTTGGATTTTCATAAAATAATGGAGTTTCTTTAATAATTTTAATTGAAAATTTTTAAAGTAATTAAATTTTATGAACAATTTCTTCCAAGTTTTTAAAATAATCTTGTTATACTTAATATAATAGAAATTGAAAATAATAAATAAAAATAAAAAGCACGTCACATTTATTTTTTTCTTCATTTTAAAGTTAAATAATAATAATCGAGATATTTAATTAAAAAAAAAATTTGTTTTTTAATAAATTTGTTCTTTAATAAATTCTTTAAAATGTTTTAATAAATTTGTTTTTTAATAAATTCTTTAAAATCTTCTAATAAATTTGTTTTTCAATAAATTCTTTAAAATCTTCTAATAATTTTCTTTTTTGCTAAAAAAAACAGAATTTTTCAGAAATAGATCAAAGAATAGATCAAAGAATAGATATAGTATTAAATAAATTTTGACAATAATTAAATTTTTTCAAAAAAAATTTTTTAATTTATTGAATACAATCGATTTTATGTTACTAATGGTGATTAAAAATTTTATTATTGTAATTCATTAAAATTGTATTGGAAATATTATTCAAAATTAAAAAAAAATTGAATTCATTAATAAAATTAAATTAAAATTGTTTTAAAAATAATTGAATTTTCGCAAAGAATTTTTTCTATTTATAAAAATAATTGATTTGTTTTGAAGAATGTCTTAAAATTTTAGAAAATTGGATTCTTTTGAAAAATATAAGAAATTAAGAAAAAAATTAAATGATTATTTCGTGAAATTTTATTGAAAAATAATTGAATTTTTCTAAGGATTTTGCTATTTAAAAAAATAATTCAATTCTTTCGTGAAATTTTATTAAAATTTTGTTGAAAATAATTGAATTCTTCCGAAGAATTTATTGAAATTTTAGAAAACTGAATACTTTTTATTCAATTTTTATTCAATTTTTATTCAATTTTATTAAAATTAAAATTTTATTAAAAATAATTGAATTTTCGCAAAAGAATTTTACTATTTATAAAAATAATTACTTTGACAATAATTAAATTAAAAAAAAAAAATTTTTTTTCAACTGTTTAAAATAGTTTTGTCTATTAATAATTAAAATGAAAAATTTAATTATTGAAATTTTTGAAAATTGTATTAAAAATATTATTAAAAATTTTTAAAAATTGAATTCTTTCATGAAATTTTATTAAAATTGTATTAAAAATAAATAATAATTGAATTTTCACAAAGGATTTTACTGTTTATAAAAATAATTGAATTGTTTTGAAGAATTTCAAAAAATTTTAGAACATTGGATTCTTTTGAAAAATGTTATAAGAAATTAAGAAGAAAAAATTGAATAATTCTTTTGTAAAATTTTATTAAAAAATAATTTAATTTTTATAAGGATTTTGATTTTCGCTATTTAAATAGTAATTAAATTCTTTTGTAAATTTTCATTAAAATTTTGTTAAAAAATAATTGAATTTTTGCAAAAAAATTTTACTATTTATAAAAAATAATTGAATGTTTCCAAAGAATTCTTCTGAAGAATTTTGTTAAAATATTTGAAAATAATAAACAATAATTATAATTAATTACTAAATTAGTTAATAATTGAATTTTTTCAAATTTTGAATTTGTTTTTATTCAAAAATTGAGCTTGATATTTAAAAATTGAATTTTGGGACAAATTTTTGGAAATAATTAAATTATATTTACAAAAATTTTATTACCAATTTTTCAAGAATAATTCCATTCTTTGGAGAATTTTGATAAAAATTTTACTGAAAATAATTGAATCCATGCGAATAGATGTTTATTATTTATGAAAATAATTTAATTCTTTAGAGGAATTTAAAAAAAAATTAAAATTGTAGATTGAAAATATTTGAATTTCTGAGAAGAATTTTATTATATTTATAAAAATAATTTAATTTAATTTCGTTAAATTTTATTAAAAAAAATAATTGAATTTTTGTAAGGATTTTGCTATTTAAAAATTCAATTGAATTCTTTCGTAAAATTTCTTTAAAATTTAGTTGAAAATAATTGAATTTTTGCAAAAAAATTTTACTATCTATAAAAATATTTGAATTCTTGCGAAAAATATTATTGTTTATGAAAATTTGAGTCAATTAATTGGGATTTGCTTCAAATAATGAAATTATTTATTTAAATACCATTTACTTGATTTAAATAAAAATTACTTGATTCAAGTAAATATTTTTTTTATAATAGACAAGTAGTTATTTAAATCAAAGAATTTTTTTTCAGTGTTCAAATTTTGAGAGTAGATATAAAGAAATTCTGATTACATCCTTTTTTTGTTGTAAGAAATTATTTAAATTACTTCCTCATAGAGGAAGTATTTAATTTATTATTAAATTATTATTTAATTTATTATTATTATTATTATTATTATTAATTTAAAAATTTAATTTATTATTATTATTTAATTTAATTTATTTTAAGAAATGGATTTAATTGAATTAAAAAATTATTTAAGTTAAAAAACAAATTAGTAATCTATAATTTAAAAAAATTACTTCATTTACTAACAAAAAAGGAAGGCAAATAAAAAAATTCCCAAACTTAATAGACGGGAATATGATAAAGTTTGTGCCTGAAGATTTCCCATGAAAAGTTGCTAATAAATCTTAAAGCGATGTGGCAACTTGTATTTCACTATGATTAGCAACGAAGGCAAGTTATCTGTATAGAAAGTTTCAACTTGGTAGGCGTATCGCGTGACTAGTTGTCCAACAAAACGAACGTTTTGGTATCTGAGCTATATCTTGCGCAAGCTCTGAGATACTTTATACACCCTGTAATTAATTATTCCGAATAGTTGAGGCGAGTTAAATACCGGAAACAACAGACAAGTGACAACTGACATGCGCCACGCAATAGGGGAGGAGAGTTTTACCAAAAACTTTTGCGTATAAAACGTTCAACATCGCAACGACTGTCTACTATTTATTCTTAAAATTAGTTTCGACTCGTTTCAAAAAAAAAAAAAAAAAAAAAAAAAAAGACGACAAAGAGGAGAGAAAAAAATACACTTTTAAACAAACGAATAGTAGCAAAAAAAAGGAGACAAAAAGAAAAGAGAAAAAAAAACAAGAGCTAGATGCATTTTTATGTACCCCCGCATAGGAAACTAATTTGCAACGGATGGAGAACTTAAGCTCTTTTAACAGGTCACTGCTTTTAAGAAAAGCACTGAGCATAGTTCATCTTTAACATTAGATCCTCACTCTCTGTCTCTCTCTCTCCTCTCTTCAGAAAGAAATTAATTCAACCTCCCTTTTTTTTCTCTTCTGTATAATTTTATAAATTATATTTTTTAATTAAAATTCACTTCAAGATTCCTTCTTTGTGCAATAGCTTGCTAATATTCCTTTTTAAAAAAATTCTCTCGAGAAGAACATTTTTTTTCGTTTTTTTTTTGCATATATATAACAAAATGCAAAAATAAAATTTTGCGATATATTTTTTTACGATTGCAATTAGCTGCAGTTGCGATTGAAAATTAATTAATTCGGTATCGAATCAATATCATAATGATTGTGTAATTTTTTCGGGCGCAATTAAACAAGAATGAAATTTGCTGCGCAAAATATTTTATAGCTCTAAATTTTTGTACTTATTTCGAGTGATCGAAATTAATTTTTTTTCAAAATTCTGTTGTAATAATAATAATTATTATTGTTATTATTTTTCCATACGTATACAATATGAATTATTATTAATTTATAATTTATAAACTTTTATTATTATTTACGTAGGTTATTATTAATCAAATATTCTTAAATTACCGAAATTTTTTTCTTTCAAAAAGATTTAAAGAGAAATTTCCATTTTTCATATTATAAATTTTTTTGTTTAAAATTTTTCGTTTTTAAATAGCAGACTTCGCAATCGATAATTAATTTTTAAAAAAAGTAGCAAAAAGTAGCTTTCAAACTAAAAAAAGTAGATGTCGAAAAATTATACTTGACGACCAAAGAAAAAGTGTTTTAGACACTTCAAAAAACAGACAAAAATTTCATTCTATATTTTCTTTTCCTGACTTTTTCCTAATTTTCGTCAAAATATATTTACTTCTTTCTTATCCTGCTAATAAATTGAATTCCTGCAAGGAATTCTATTATTCATGAAAGAATTAAAATATTTATAAAAATGATTTAATTCTTGCGAAGAAATTTATAAAAAAAAATTTTAAATAATTGATTTCCTTCGACTTATTTTAATCAAATTCTATTTTAAATAATAGAATTCCTGAGAAATTTTTATTATTACGAAGATTTTTTTAATAAATTTTTTAAATAATTTAATTCTGTTTGGAAATTTTATGAAAATAGTATAGATATTGAAAATCATTGAGTTGCGAAAAGTTTTTAAAAAATATTAAATTTCACAAAGAAATCTATTAAAATTTCTGACAATAATATTCCATGTCTGTGTAGTATTTTATTACAATTTTTTGAAAATAATTGAATTTCTAAAAAGCATTGTATTATTTATGAAAATAATTGAATTTTTAAGAACGATTTTAATAGAATTTAAAAAAAATTGAATTTCCAAAAAGAAATTTATTACTTTTAAAAATAATTGAATTCTTGTGATGAATTTTGTTATTTATGAAAATAATTGAATTTTGCAAAGAATTTTATTAAAATGCATCAAAATAATTGAATTTTCGGGAATAATTTTGTTATTTATCTTTAATAATTGAATTCTATTGAAGAATTATTTATGTAAAGAATTGAATTCTTAAGAATAATTTTATTAAAATCTAAAAGAATAATTGAATTGTTTAAAAAAAATTAATTAAAATTGTATTTAAAATAATTGATTTCTTTAAAACAATTTTATTAAAATATATTTAAAAATAATTGAATTCCTGTGAAAAATTATAATATTTTTTTAAATAATGAATTCTTTGAAAGAATTTAAAAAAATCATTTTTTTAAATAATTAATTTTTTCGAAGAATTGAAATTACATTTTTAAGAATAATTACATTTTTTTAAGCAATTTCTGTAAATTTGTATTAAAAATAATGGAAATAATACGATTAATTTTATTATTTATGCAAATTATTGAATAGTTTGCTAAGAATTTTATTAAATTTTCAAAAATAATTAAATTCCCGAGAAGAATTTTTTATTTATGAAAATAATTGAATTTTTGATGAATTTTATTAAAATGCCTCAAAATAATTAAATTTTCAGGAAATAATTTTATTATCTATAATCATAATTGAACTCTTTTGAAAAATTATTTATTTAAATAATATTCAATTGTTGGAAAGAATTTTTGAATTTTATTAAATTTTAGAAATAATTTTATTAAAATCTAAAAAAGAATAATTAAATTATTTAAAAAAAATTTAATTAAAATTGTATTTAAAATAATTCATTTCTTTCGAATAATTTTATTAAAATATTTGAAAATAATTGAATTTCTGTCAAAAATTCTAATATCTTTGTAAATAATTGAATTTTTTTTTCAAAGAATTTTAAAAATCAATTTTTTTAAATAATTGATTTTTCCAAAGTATTGAAATTAAATTCTTAAGAATAATAACATTTTTTGAGCAATTCCTGTACATTTTTATTAAAAATAATTGAAATCCCGCGATAAATTTTATTATTTATGAAAATAATTGAATAGTTGCTAAGAATTTTATTAAAATTTTCAAAAATAATTGAATTCCTGAGAAGAATTTTTATATTTATGAAAATAATTGAATTATTGCGAAAAATTTTATTAAAATATTTAAAAAGAATTGAATTTCTGTGAAAAATTTTATTTTTAAGAATAATATTGAATTCTCTCTAAGAATTTTATAATCATTGTTTTAAATAATTAATTTTTTCGAAATATAATAAATATTATGAAATTATTATTTTAAATAATTGAATTCACATTGTGGAAAACTTTATTTGTGAAAATAAATTCAATTTTTCTATTAATTAAGTTAAGATAGTATTAAAAATAATTTAAATTCTTCCATGAGTTTTATTATATTTATGAAAATAAAATTCAATTCTTGCTTAGAATTTTTTTTTATCAAAAATCTTGTTAAGAAATTGAATTTCCATGATAAATGTTATTATTAGTGAAAGTAATTGAATTGATGTCAAGAAATGTGAAAATTTTGTTAAATAATTGAATTTTTTGGAAATTTTCTTGAAAATGCCATGCTAAATTAATTCTATTCCTGTGGAAATTTTATTATTTATGAAAGTAATTGAATTTTGGATGAATTTTATCATTTTTTTTTAAATAGATAATTGAATTCTTTTGCGAAATATTAAGGAAATACTAGATATTGAAAATAGAATTTTGAATGTTTTTTGAAAATAATTGAATCGTTTTAAAGAATTTGATTATAATTTTTGAGAATAGTTTTTTTATTTCTAGTTTTAGTGAATTTAAATTTTAAAGTAGGGGAAATTTAAAAAAAAGAACTGAAATAGTAGCTTTTAGTGGTTGAAATCCCAAAAAAGTTTTCAAATAGTAGCATAACGTAAAAAAAGTAGTAAATATTAGGTTTTAGTAGATGATGAGTGCAAAGCCTAAAATAGTGTTTTATAAAATTTTTCAAAATCACTTTTAAACAAAAATATATTAGTAAATTAAGTAGTAAATTAGTTAATAATTGAATCTGAAATAATCCAAAATTGAAATTAATATTTGATAAAAAGAAAATTTTTTCCACACTGCAAAAAGAAAGATACGATTTTAGTACCAAAATTGGTATTAAAATCGTACCTATCTTTTTACAGGGTGGAAAAAATTTTTTTCCTGATTTCCAATTTTGGTATTAAATCGTAATTTGTTTTAATTTAACCTTCTTTTACATTGTCAGTTTGCATAAATAAATAAATAATAATACATTATTTAAAATTATTTATAAATTCTTTATTTTCGACTTCTACTTTAAAATTGAAAAATAATTCCAAAGCCAAGGATTCAAGTGAAGTTTATTGAATGATAAATACAACGTACATAATTTGTAAGCTCATTTTGAGGTTTTGAAATTCTCGTGTGGCTGGAGATGGAGAAAGAGAAAGAGAATGAGAACGAGAAAGAGAGTGAGTCTAAAATGTGGAATACAGTTTTAAAAGCCCTTGAGAATATCTCAAGGAAATCTAAGATTATTCACTGGGGCAATCCAGTCCAGTCTTATTCCAAATGGAATACTCGCTGAGATAAGCTGAGCTGTCTCGTGGATGTTCAGTACGTAGATATCATGCGGCATTAACGAACCCACCCAAGAATGTCCTAAGTACTTTGCCTCGATTTTCGTAAAATCTCTTAAGAGTAACCCAGACTAACTCCTCGAGAGTTACGGAAACAGAGAGTCTAGATGGGTCGCAAGAAAAGGATCAATTCAGGTCAACAAGGCCAAAAGAGAGAAAGAGAATCTCAGAGTGAGAGAGAGAGAGAGAAAGCAAAAAAAATCCTCCCACAACTGCATTTCAGATTAGCGGCTGAAAAACTTCCTTTTTGATATCGCGAATAAAATTTACTAATTTCAACCTGATGAACTGATTGTACATTGTTTTACAAATTACAATATTGAAATAAATATTTTTCCTGCTTTGAGAAATTTTTTTTTGACTTAAAATGCTATTGCAGTAAATTAACTCGGAAATAGAAAATTTTTTATTTATTCTTTAATTTGGTCTGTTACTTTTTTTTCTCTAAAATTAATAAAATTCTAATAAAAAGATAAATAAATGAAATTAAATATATAAAATGAAAAAATTCTAAATACTCTAAATACTCTAAAATACTATAAAATTCTAAATAATCGAAAGTAAATTGAAATAATACTTGACTAATTAGTACTTTAAAATAATATTTTTTTCTACACTTTTCCCCCATAATAAAAATGTGATTATATATTTTTTTTCATTCTAATATTATAAATATTACAAAAATAATTTCCAAAAAATGACCCTCTTTCTTAAAATACAAAACTGTTTATTAATATTAAAGAAACTTGTTTTTAAACTTTAGAAAAATTTTCAATTTCTTTGAAACTTATAGTAAAAACTTTTTGCATTAGTATTTTTCAGATTTTACAAACTTGGAACTATTGTTTCTCTTTTTGGTCATGTTCATAGAAAGTTTTTCGATTTTTTGGCCACAGTTTGGCAATATTTTTAGAAAAATATATTTTTGAATTTTGCAAAAGTTTAAATTCAGCATTTAATTTTTTTTATTGATACAAAAATTAGGTTTAATTTAATATTTGCAAAAGTGAAGTTTTATTTTTTAAAACATTAATTTATTTTAATAAAAAATTATATTGTCTTATATTTAATTATATGGTCCTTTTCTATAGGATAGAAAATAGTTTTACTTTGCCTACTTTTTTTTATTGAATAGAACAATTTATCTTTTTTGCATTTTTTCTAAAATGAAAAACAATTTATTGTTTCCTGTTTTTTTAATAAAAAAAGAAAAAAAATAAAAAATAGAGAAAATTTTAAAAAAAAATGGAAAAAATTATTCGTTTTAATTTTTGGGAAAATTTATTGAATTTCGAAAATATAAGTAACGTACTTTTAAGTTAATAATTAGGTATAATTAAATTATTGTATTTTATTAAAATTTTTTTTAGAAAATAATTGAATTCTTTTGAGAATTTTACTAACTTTTATTAAATATTTTATTCAAAATAATCGAGTTCTTTCGAATATAATAAATATTAAATACTATTAAAAGTTCTGACAATAAATTCAATTTGTTCGAAAAATTATTTTTCAATTCTTTTAATTTAAGAATTAGGTACTTAAATTTTTTTCAATGTAATCGATTTTGTTAATAGTTGAAATTAATAATTTTATTATTAAATTTTATTAAAATTATTGCTATAGAAAATTAAATTCTTTTGAACAATTCCATCAGAATTTTTGTAAGTAATGAAATATTTTTGAAGAATTTGTTTAAAATTTTTGAAAATAATGTAGGGTGTTTTTTAATAATTTTAAATTGAAACTTTGAAAATAATGAAAATAATTTAATTTTAAGAGGAATTTCTTTAAACTTTTTAAATTAATCGTGTCTGTTAATAATTGATAGTTAAAATTTGATTATTGAATTTTGTACAAAATTTTTGGAAATAACTGTTTTCCTTCCAGATATTTATTATAATTTTTGAAAATAGCTGAATTCTTTCGTGAAGTTTTATGAAAAATTGTACTGAAAATAATAGAATTCATATACGAACAAAATTTGATATTCATAAAAATAATTGAATTCTTATAAAACATTAATTTTATTAAAACTTTTGAGAATAATTGAATTCGTTAGAACAATTTTATTGCAATTTTTAAAAATAATTCTATGAGTAATTTTAAAAATCGAATTGAAAATAATTGAATTTTTATAAGATAAGAATATTATTATGTTATAAAGAAAATTGAATTGTTTGAAAGAATTTACTTTAAAAATTTTAGAAAATATTTGAATTCTTTCGAAAAATTATGTTAAAAAATTTTTACATATAATTGAATCCCTTCGTGAAATTTTGTTAAAATTATATTGAAAATAATTTAATTCCTGTGAAGAATTTTACTATCTATAAAAATAATTGAATTTTTCGAAAGAATTTTATTAAAATATTTGAAAATAATAAACAATAACAATTAATTACTAAATTAGTTAATAATTGAATTTTTCAAATTCTAAATTTGATATTATATTCAAAAATTGAAGTTGATATTTGAAAATTGAATTTTAGGACAAATTTTTGGAAATACAGTCGAACCTGGATAAGTGGTCCCTTGATAAGTGGGAATCCTCTTTAAGTGGAACTTTCTTTGCAGTCCCTGCACAAGTAATTTGACCTTAACTGACCTGGATAAGTGGAATACCTCTATAAGTGGAACAAGAACTTTGGTCCCTTGAGGTTCCACTTATCCAGGTTCGACTGTAATTGAATTTTTTACAGAATTGTATTACAATTGAATTCTTTGGAGAATTTTTATAAAAATTTTACTAAAAATAATTGAATTCATGCGAATAATTGAATCCTTTAGAGGAATTAAATAAAAATAAAAATTGTAAATTGAAAATAATTGAATTCCTATAAGAAGAATTTTATTACTTATAAAAATAATTTAATTCATGTAAAGAATTTTACTATTAAAAAAATAATTGAATTGTTTAGAAGAATTTGTTTTAGAAATTTTAGAAAATATTTGAATTCTTTCAAAAATTGTTTTAACAATTTTCTTAAAAATAATAATTGAATCTTTTCGTGAAATTTTATTAAAAAATTGTATTGAAAATAATTGAGTTTCTCCGAAGATAAATTTCTATACAATTTATATTTCGACACAGTACCAAAAAAAGAAATACAAAACCAACAATAAAGAACAGAAAAAAATTTTAAAAATACATTTTAACAATATACCCAGTGAGAAATTGCCAATAGACTTTAATCGGTCCAATATCGGTCCAATATTGGTTGCCGTGCTGGGGGCCGATTGACTCCCAATATTGGACCAATATGGGCTGATGCTTGGGATGTAACGGCATCGCCAATCATCGGTTGTCAATATTGGTCCAATATTGGCCGAATATTGGCAACCAAGAGAAAAAAAATTTTTTAAATAAATTTTTTTTAATTAAAGAATAATAATAAAAAATTAATGTTTATAATTTTTGTTTAATATATTTATTTGTTTAATTATTTATTTTTAATAATTCATGTAAATAATAAATAATTTATTATTTATAAATTATAATTATTTAAAAATGCAGCAGCTATTAGAAAATAGCATTCTGCAAAAAAATTCTATCATTAAAAAATCAATGATAGGCGAGAGAAATCCGCGTCTTTAAATAGATTCGCAGATGATAGACAAGAGATATCCGCGTCATTAAACGGATTCGCAGATATACTCTGGTCTCGCGACGAATCTCTCGATACTTATATACACTGGAGTCGCCGTGTCAGTTGCGAGAACGGTTACAGCGTCCCTCTTTCGGCGGAGATAAGAATTGTCACGTAAACTGCTAAATCGCTTTACCGACCGCCTTATTATACCTGCAGTTTACGTGACAATTCTTATCTCTGCCGCAAGAGGGACGCTGTAACCGTTCTCGCAACTGACACGGCGACTCCAGTGTATATAAGTATCGAGAGATTCGTCGCGAGACCAGAGTATATCTGCGAATCCGTTTAATGACGCGGATATCTCTTGTCTATCATCTGCGAATCTATTTAAAGACGCGGATTTCTCTCGCCTATCATTGATTTTTCAATGATAGAATTTTTTTGCAGAATGCTATTTTCTAATAGCTGCTGCATTTTTAAATAATTATAATTTATAAATAATAAATTATTTATTATTTACATGAATTATTAAAAATAAATAATTAAACAAATAAATATATTAAACAAAAATTATAAACATTAATTTTTTGTTATTATTATTTAATTAAAAAAAAATTTATTTAAAAAATTTTTTTTCTCTTGGTTGCCAATATTCGGCCAATATTGGACCAATATTGACAACCGATGATTGGCGATGCCGTTACATCCCAAGCATCAGCCCATATTGGTCCAATATTGGGAGCCTTTATTGGACCGATGATCGGTCTCTTGGCTCCCAATATTGGACCGATATTGGACCGGTGAGAAATTTCTCACTGGGTAACGAAAGAAAGGAAAAGAAGAACAAAAAAAAAAAAATTGCAAAAAAGAGTCAATGAATAAATAAAAATAAAAAAAGCGATATCCAGACTGATGTTATTTTTAGTGTTTTGAAAGGGGTTAAGTAGTTTTAAAACGAGATGCATTGGAAGCGCATTCGACTGTTTTTCCAAAGCCGGGGCTAAACCGTCATTTGGTCTCGCTCTCATGCCATATAAAAATAAAAGGGGGTGGAAAAGGATGTTTGGAGGGGTGGGCAAAAAAAGGGGGGGGGGTTTCTAGAGGCGAGCTTCCAAGTGAAATCGATCCCTTTTTTGTCACTCGAATGCCAACTGCAATCCTACTTCGTGATTCCCAAGTATATTGTCGCGCGCGCGGTGAAACTATATATATAATATTTCACCAACTTTTCTTTCCTCCTCTTTCTTTCCACAATTGTCAAAAGGTTGGTTTCACTTTGTTTTTTGAGAAACGTGGTTTTCCACTCTCTCAACGACAAAAATTCCACTTCAAATCAACTGGAACTCCTTTCGCGTCCTCATTCATCCATTATAATATTATTGCCACTATTTCAATTATTATTGTCGAGCGAGAAGAATAATATAATCGAATAAATAGAAGAAGAATTTTTATATATTAATCCTCGAGGAAAAATATTTTTTATTTTTATTATTATTACAATCTTTATTATTTTTTTTACATAATAATAATAATTATTTTTTGGTTAAAATAACAAAAATCACAAAACAATAATTATTATTTATTTCTTCAAATATGTAAACGGACCTGAAAAATAATATTCATTTGATTCAAATAATCGATTACTTGTCTATTATCAATAAATATTTTACTTGAATCATAACAATTTTCGTAATTCAATGAATTAAATTTTATTTGAAAAACAATTTTAGTAATTGACACAAATGTAATTTAATTGAATCTAATAAAAATTTGTTTGTGTCAAGTTAATATTTATTTGATAATAGACAAGTAATCGGTAATTTCAATCAAATAATTATTTTTTGCAGTGAATAGGTATAATCGAGCGAATATTTCATTCTATATTTTATTTTCCTGACTTTTTCCTAATTTTCATCAAAAATATTCACTTCTTTCTTTTCCTGCTAATAAATTGAATTCCTGCAACGAATTTTATAATTTATGAATAAATTTAAATATTTATAAAAATAATTTAATTTTTGCGAAGAATTTTATAAAATTTTGTAAATGATTGATTTCTTTCCACTAATTTTATGCAAATTCTAATTTAAATAATTGAATTCCTGAGAAATTTTTATTTTTTATGAAAATGTTTGGACATTTTATGAAAATAGTAGATATTGAAAACTATTGAATTACGAAAAGTTTTTAAAAAAATAATTAAATTTTACAAAAAATTCTGTTAAAATTTTTGACAATAATTGAATTATTGCGAACGATTTTATTAGAATTTTTTTAAATAATTAAATTTACAAGGAGAAATATTGTTATTAATGAAAATAATTGAATTTCACAAAGAATTTTATTAAAATACCTCAAAATAATTGAATTTTCGGGAATAATTTTGTTATTTATCTTGAATAATTGAATTCTTTCTTATTCTTTCTTATTTCAAAAAAATTTAATTAAAATTGTATTTAAATTTAAATAATTGATTTCTTTCGAACGGTTTTATTAAAACATTTTTGTAAATAATTGAATTCCTGTAAAAAATTCTAAAATTTTAGTAAATACAGTCGAACCTGGATAAGTGGAACCTCAAGGGACCAAAGTTCTTGTTCCACTTATAGAGGTATTCCACTTATCCAGGTCAGTTAAGGTCAAATTACTTGTGCAGGGACTGCAAAGAAAGTTCCACTTAAAGAGGATTCCCACTTATCAAGGGACCACTTATCCAGGTTCGACTGTAATTGAATTCTTCCAAAGGATTTTAAAAAACGTTTTCTTAAATAATTAATTTTTTCGAGGAATTGAAATTAAATTTTTAAGAATAATTACATTTTTTGATAAATTCTTGTAAAACTTTATTAAATATAATTGAAATCCAGCAATGAATTTTATTAGTTTTAACAATAATTAAATTCTTGCGAACGATTTTATTAGAATTATTTAAATCCATTGAATTTCGAAGAAAACATTTATTACTTCCAAAAAGAATTGAATTCTTGTGATGAATATTGTTATTTATGAAAATAATTGAATTTTGCCAAGAATTTTATTAAAATGCCTCAAAAAAAATTAAATTTTTGGTAATAATTTTGTTATTTATTGACATAATTGATTTCTTTCGAAAAATTATTTATGTAAATAATTGAATTTTGCCAAGAATTTTATTAAAATGCCTCAAAAAAAATTAAATTTTTGGTAATAATTTTGTTATTTATTGACATAATTGATTTCTTTCGAAAAATTATTTATGTAAATAATTGAATTCTTGTAAAGAATTTTATTAAAATCTAAAAAAAATAATTGAATTATTCCAACAAAAAAAATTTATAATTAAAATTGTATTTAAAATAATTGATTTATTTCGAACAATTTTATTGAAATATTTGAAAATAATTGAATTCCTGTGAAAAATTCTAATATTTTTTTAAATAATTGAATTTTCTTTCAAAGAATTTTAAACAATCAATTTTTTTTAATAATTGAATTTCTCGACTCTCGAGGAATTGAAATTAAATTTTTAAGAATAATTACAATTTTTGAGTAATTTTTGTAAAACTTTATTAAAAATAATTGAAATCCTGCGATGAATTTTATTATTTATAAAAATTATTCAATTCCTGAAAAGAATTTAATGATTAATTATAAAAATATTTGAATTATTGTGAATAATTTTATTAAAATGTTTAAAAAGAATTGAATTTCGGTGAAAAATTTTGTTATTTTTGAAAATAATTGAATTCTTGTGGAAAAATTTATTTGTGAAAAGAATTAAATTTTTCGATTAATTAATTTAAAATAGTATTAAAAATAATTGAAATTCTTCGATGAGTTTTATTATTTCTGAAAATAATTGAATTCTTCCTTAGAATTTTATCTAAAATTGTTTTAAAAAATTGAATTTCTCTGATTAATGTTATTATTAGTGTAAGTATTTTAATTATTGTGAAGAATTGTATAAAAACTTAGTTAGATAATTGATTTTTTAAAAAGTTTTTTAAAAATGCTATTCTAAATTTTTTGAATTTCTGTGGAAATTTTATTATTTATGAAAATAATTGAATTTTGGATAAATTTTATCAATTTTTTTTTTAAATAATTGAAATGAATGAAAAATATGAATGAAAAATATTTTCATTTATTGAAATAAATGAAAATAGTAGATAATAATAATAATAAATTATTAATATTAAAATAATAATAATAATAATAATAATAATAATAATAATAATAATAATAATAATAATAATAATAATAATAATAATAATAATAATAATAATAATAATAAAAATTGTAATAATAATAACAAAAATAATTTATTATTGTAGAAAAAAAGAAAAAAAGAAAAAAGAATCAATTATTTACTGTCATTGCTTTGTCACATATAATTCAGGTCAATGTTTCATCTGTGGTTGACTGTTCACACTCGGCGTTTAAAATAGAATTCGAAATACATATACATATATAAAAGCTCTCTACAATTATTCTTGAAATGAATGAATATTGTAGTAAAGCAGAATAAGCCCATTATGTTGTATATGTCCTCACCTTTCACGTTGCTTTCTCTCTCCCCCGAAAAAAAAGAAATTCATGATTCATTGAAATCATGAAAATAAATGAGAAAATTGCACTGGACTTTTATTATATAGACGTGCATTGGAAAATAATACACTTTATTCGAAAATGCACTTTATCAAAAAATTCTCTCTCTCTCTCTCTCTCTCTCTATAAAATGGGAAAATTAACTCTTTATTCCATATCATTACGAATTTTATGTTAATTAATAAATGTGTCGAAAAAAATATTTTTTTTTTCTATTTTTTTATTATTGTTTCAGTAACAATTATTATTTTGTATTATAATTCAAATATTTTTATTTACAGTTACTTTTCTACTTTTTTCTTTCCGATTTTTTTCAATTTTTTTCTATTTCTTCATTTTTATACTTCAAATATTTTTCTTACCTCAATAAATATAAATAAAAATTTTTAAATAGATGAAATTCTGCTAAACCTTATCTCGTCTGACTATTACTGGAATTTTCTACTTAAAACTTTGTTTAGCGTTAACTTTATTGTTTGACTATTTGTATACTTTTTTACTAAAAGAAAATTTGTTTCCCGGTTCAATATATTTAAAAAGACTATAAGAAAATAGATTAAATTCTCAGTGTCATTATTTTGTCTGACCATAGATAGATTTTTCTACTTAAAACTTTCTTTTCTTTTTTTTTTAATTTTGTTCTTTATTTTTTTTGTCCTTCTATCATTTTTCACTTGAAATTCTTCTCTTGGTTCGGTAATGAAGTAGATTAAAAGAAAAAAAATAGAAAACTTAAAAAAATAGGAAAGAATGTTTTAAGTAGAAAATTGTAAAAATAGTCAGACAATAAAAATAACGCTAAACAAAGTTTTAAGTAGAAAATTCTAGCAATAGTCAGACGAGATAAGTCAAGTAGATTTTCAAACTATTTTCTTCTAAACTGTTTGTTTGTTGACCAAAAAAAAAATTTTTGAGTAGAACAATAAAGAAATAGAATAAATAAAAAAATTTACATTTTTTTTACAGTAGAGGTATATTAAGAAAATTGTAATTTAGAAATTTAGAGAAATAAAAATAAAATAATTAGTATTAAAAAAAAAAATGAAATTGTCGAGGAAAATTTGATGATCAGAAAAAGTTTCGAAATACATGTTCGAGAAGTTAAGAAATTTCCTCTTTAAAATCCACTCACTTTCCAAACTCACATTATGCATCGAATAAAGCGAAGAGCAATATGGATGAAAATGGTTGTCATTTTAGCCGTTGATGGATGCAATCATTGATCGAATTTACTATCTACCATTATTGCTTACATAAATTATTATTATTGAGTACATTTTTCTTCTACTTCTTCGCACTTTGTTGAAAATACATTTTTAAATAATAATTACAATTTTTATACTCTTTTTTGGATAATTCCATAGATATAACTATAAATTATAAAATAAATAATTTAAAATAAGTATAAAAGTAAATAACAAAAATAAATAAAAATAAATAAAGAAAAGTAAATTTAATAATTCAATTTGCATTTATATATTTATAATTAAAATTTATATTCATAATATATAATTTTTATTTTTATTTATAATTTATCATATATATTCTGTTTTTACTTTATATAATATTTAAATTAATATTTATAATTTTAAACATTTATTTTCTTATTCAATAATAATTCTTTTTCCTTTTTGTATTTACAGATTTGGAAGTTCGCAATTTTGCCAAACTGCAATTTCAACAAAGTGTTTTGGATTTTCTATTTCGCATGCATTTTAAAATTTCAGAAAAAAGGAGAAAATTAATAATATAATAATTTATTCAGTTGATGAAAAAAAATTTAATATAATAATGATAATAATAAAATATGGAATTTAGGTTACTTCTCCACTCACCAAAATATTTAAACGGAAAACATTTCGTTCCTTAGAACTTTCAAAATTTGGTGAAATAATTTATTTATTTATTTATTCAATTTTTAACGAACTTATTTTTAATACTAAAATATTAATATTTTAAATTTGAATTAATAAAAATTGAAAATGTTTACTAATTCCAATTAGTGATTGACTTTTTTTTTAAAATACGAAAAATATTTCTTTTTGTATTTTTTTTAATTTTAGCATCTTTGAATATAGTTTTAGGTTTTTTCTATTTGAATTTTACTTGTGCCTCTAAGGAAGTTTCAATTTTTTCGTTTTCTCCTTCATCAAAAGTACATTTAGTATTTTTTATTTGAATTATATTTGTCTGACTAAAGAAGGTTTTTTCCACTTAAAACAATTTTGAATATTTATTTCTTTGAATAGGTTTTTTAATTTCTTTAAATTGAATTTTATTTGTCTGACTAAAAATGTTTTTTTTCAGTTTTCATCCTTATATTATCATATGTCTATTTTTTACTATTTTTAAATTCTTATTTTTATTTTTATATTTATTACAATTTTTGTTTCTTTTAATATTCTCGAATTTTTCGTACTTGAATTATATTTGTCTCACTAAAAAAGGTTTTTTTCACTTAAAGCAAATGTGAATTTTTTTTCTTTGAATTAGTTTCCTAGTTTATTTTAATTAAATTTTATTTGTCTGTCTAAAAATGTCTTTTTTCACTTATCTTCCTTTTATTCTTATTGTTCTGTTTTTTAGTATTTTCAAATTCTTAGTTTTCTATTTTTTGCAATTTTTGTTTATTTTAATTAGTTTTTCGAATTTTTCGTACTTGAATTATATTTATCTGACTAAACAAGGTTTTTTCCACTTAAAATAAATATAAATTTGTCTTTCTCTGATTTAGTTTTTTAATTTCTTTGAATTTAATTTTTTTTGTCTGACTAAAAAATTCTTTTTTCACTTTTCTTCCTTATATTCATATATTTCTTTTTTTTTACTATTTTTAAATTCTTATTTTTATTTGTCTATTTTTTATTTTTTTTGCAATTTTTGTTTTTTAAATTAATTTTTCGAATTTTTTGCCATTGAATTATATTTGTCTGACTAAAGAAGGTTTTTTCCACTTAAAACAAATGTGAATTTTTTTTCTTTGAATTAGTTTCCTAGTTTCTTTCAATTAAATTTTATTTGTCTGTCTAAAAATGTCTTTTTTTACTATTCTTCCTTATATTCTTATATTTCTATTGTTTACTATTTTTAAATTCTTATTTTTCTATTTTTTAAAATTTGTGTTTCTTTTTAATTAGTTTTTCGAATTTTTCGTACATGAATTATATTTGTCTGACTAAAGAATGTTTTTTCCACTTAAGACAAGTGTGAATTTTTCTTTTTCTGATTTAGTTTTTTAATTTCTTTGAATTGAATTTTTTTTGTCTGACTAAAAAATTCTTTTTTCACTTTTCTTCCTTATATTCATATATTTCTTTTTTTTTTACTATTTTTAAATTCTTATTTTTATTTGTCTATTTTTTTTTGCAATTTTTGTTTTTTAAATTAATTTTTCGAATTTTTTGCCATTGAATTATATTTGTCTGACTAAAGAAGGTTTTTTCCACTTAAACCAAGTGTGAATTTTTCTTTCTATAAATTAGTTTCCTAATTTCTTATAATTAAATTTTATTTGTCTGACTAAAAATGTCTTTTTTCACTTTTTTCCCTTATATTCTTATATTTATTTTTTTTTTTTACTATTTTTAAATTCTTATTTTTCTATTTTTTTGCAATTTTTGTTCCTTTAAATTAGTTTTTCAAATTTTTAGCGCTTGAATTTTATTTGTCTGACTAAAAAAGTTTTTTATCACTTATATTCACATATTTTTGTTTCTTCATTTTGGATTGTTTTCTTATTTAAATGCTTTAATTTTCCCTTCTTCAAAATTACATTTAGTATTTTCTTTATCTGAATTATACTTGTCTGACAAAAGAAGGTTTTTTCCACTTAAAACCAATGTGAATTTTTCTTTCTTTGAATTAGTTTTCTAATTTCTTATAATTGAATTTTATTTCGTCTGACTAAAAATGTATTTTTTCACTATTCATCCTTATATTCTTATATTTCTATTGTTTACTATTTTTAAATTCTTATTTTTCTATTTTTTACAATTTGTGTTTCTTTTTAATGTTTTTCGAATTTTTTGTACATGAATTATATTTGTCTGACTAAAGAATGTTTTTTCCACTTAAAACAAATGTGAATTTTTCTTTTTTTTGAATTAGTTTTCTAATTCCTTTAAATTGAATTTTATTTGTCTAACTAAAAATAGCTTTTTTCACTTTTCTTCCTTATATTCTTATATTTCTATTTTTTACTATTTTCATTTTTCTATTTTTTACAATTTTTGTTTCTTTTAATGTTTTTTGAATTTTTTGTACTTGAATTATATTTGTCTGACTGAAGAAGGTTTTTCGACATAAGACAAGTGTGCATTTTTTTTTCTTTGAATTGGTTTCTTTTAATTAATTTTTCGAATTTTTTACACTTGAATTATATTTGTCTGACCAAAGTAGGTTTTTTCCACTTGAAACAAGTGCAAATTTCTTTTTTTACTAATTAGTCAAAACTTACTAATTCTTTCTCAATTTTACTAATAAATGAGTAGAAATGACTAATTAAAAAGCAAATAAAATCAGTCACTAATTCAAATTAGTATTTTTACTAAATGAAATTTAAAGAATAGTAAAAATATTAATAATATTAATAGAGTAAAAAATTATTTTTAAAGAAAATATTTCATTTCAAAAAAAAAAATAGGAAGAAAAAAGTTTTCAACTCAAGAAAGAGGATAAAAGTGGAAAAAGCAAAAAAAGAAAAAAAAGAAAAGGAAATAAATAAATTTTCGTTAGAGAAACACCTAAAATGCGTATAGTTATACTTTTGAGAGAAGAGCGAGTATATATTCCGTGTGCAATGGAATTGCTTCTGCACGTGCTACTCGAGTGTACCGGGATTACGCTGATTTATTACCCCCAGGTACTCAGATTCGATATTCAAATAACCGGATAAAACTGAAAGTCGTGAAACTCGTGCCGGCGTATTTGTGCTGAGCAAATCTAAAACGCGAAAGGGTATCAGAAGATCACGACTATGGATTCTAAGGATATGCTGAATTTTAAGTGCACTAAAAACTGCCCTCTATTTTCTGCCACTTTCGCACATTTTCTCAAATTTATATACATATATATATACATTAAGAAATAATAAATTTTCTTTATTAAACATTAATCACTTGCTCTAGACTAAAAATATCGCCAAGAGTTGCAATAAAAATTTTTCGTTATTTGAAATTTTTTTTCAATTTTGTACAGATTTTTCAGAACAGGTGCCAATGGTGTACTGATTTAATTTAAAATCTAAAGAGATTTTTATTTATTCCATTTTTTATTTTATAAATATTTAACCCTAGATTTCCCAACTGGGATACTAAAGTACAGCAAACTTGTTGCATCACTGGAACGTTTATTTTTTATTAAAAAAAATTTAATAAATAATTTTATTTTTTCATTTTTCATTTTTCTTACTATAAAAATTTCTACTAGTATAAACAATTATTCAAACTATAAATATTACTATTAATATTATTACTAATATAGAAGTAAGTTTCTATTAGTAGAAAATTATTTTCACATTTAATTTTCTTTTATTAGAAATAAATTTCTAATAGTAAAAAATAATTTTACGTTATAAATGTTTTGAATTTTTAAAATAATGTATTTAGAATCATTAAATTTCTAATAAGAATTTAATCATAAAATTTTAAAATAACGAAATTCTATGCGTAGAATTTTCTGAAATTTTTTTTAAATAATTGAATTTTTGCAAATTTTGAATTTGTTTTTGTTTAAAAATTGAAATTGATATTTGAAAACAAAATTTTGAGACAAATTTTTGGAAATAATTGAATTTTTTCCAGAATTTTATTACAATTTAAAAAAAAATTAATTCTCTGGAGAAATTTTATAAAATTTCTACTGAAGATAATTGAATTCATACGAATAAATATTTATTATTTATGAAAATAATTGAATCCTCTAGAGAAATTTAAAAAAAATTCAAATTGCATTTAAAATAATTGAATTCTGAAAAAGAATTTTATTAAAATTTTAGAAAATAATTCAATTCTTTCAAAACATATTTTAACAAATTTTTGAAAATAATTGAATTTTTTCGAAAAATTTCATTAAAATTATATTAAAAATAATTCAATTCTTGTAAAGAAATTTACTATGAATATAAATAATTGAATTTTTTCGACGAATTCTTGCTAAGAATTTTAATAAAATTTTTGAAAATAATTATCAATAATAATTAATTAGTAAATTAGTTAATAATTAAATTTTTCAAATTTTGAATCTGTTTTCATTTAAAAATTAGAATTGATACTTGAAAACAGAATTTTGTGGAAAATTTTTAGAAATAATTGAATTTTTTAGAATTTTATTACAATTTAAAAAAAAAAAAATAAATTCTCTGGTGAAATTTAATAAAAATTATAATGACGATAGGTAATTGAATTCATACAAATAAATGTTTATTACTTATGAAAATAATTTAATCATCTAGAGAAATTCAAAAATCATTAAAATTGCATTTAAAATAATTTATTAAAATTTGAGAAAATAATTTAATTTTTTCGAGAAGTTTCATTAAAATTATATTAAAGATAATTCAATTCTTGTGAAGAATTTTACTATGTATAAAAATAATTAAAATTTTCCTATGAATTCTCGCCAAGAATTTTAACAAAATTTTTGAAAATAATAAACAACAATAATTAATTTGTAAATTATAGTTAATAATTAAATTTTTTCAAATTTTAAATTTGTTTTTATTCAAGAATTGAAATTGATATTTGAAAGCAGAAGTTTGTGACAAATTTTTGGAAATAATTGAATTTCTCAGAATTTTATTACAATTTTTTAAAATAATTGAATTCATGAGAATAAATGTTGAGATATTATCTATGAAAATAATTAAATTTTATAATAATAATTATAATAATTCTTTATATTTTTATTTTTTATTCCAACAGTAAAAAACTTATTTTTACCAAAACCGAGAATTTATTATTTTTTTTAAAGGAATTTTGAAGAAAAGAATTTGAAAAACTTCTCCGAAAGTGTTTGCAAAAGAATTTTTTGTTTCAAGAAAAAGAAAAAGTGGAATATTACGAAAAAAGAGAGAAAAAAAAACATTTTGAGAAATTTTTCCTCCTCCTCGACAAAAATATATTTGAAAATGGAAGGAATTTAAAAATTTGTACATACAAAAATGAAACGGACGTTTTAAAATGTCAAGAGGGTATATAACGTAACCTGAATTTTTAGAAGACATTCAAATCGAAATTCTTGTGCTATACCGCATAAGGTAAGATGCGAATACACACACTCACACACACACATACAAACCATTTTCTACAAATAAAAAATGCCGTAAGATATGAAAGTTTTCTAACAGACGTAAAAAAGTTTGCCTTTCATAAAGGAAAGCTTTTAGATATTAGAGTCACTTTTTTTCGTTAAATAAAAACTTGTGGCTTTTTTTTCCTCCTGCATATATTCAACATGATATTGTGTTTTCCTTAAAGCTATATTTATATATTTAAATATAATATATTCAACATAAATTAAAATATAATGCAACAAATTTACGTATGTCGTGTTAAATATACATTTTTCATTTAAAATTTTCATCCGTAGCTATTATCTAGAGTATTATAATAATAATAATATATAAATTTTATTTAAAAGCGTGAGATATATTCATAGTGAGCACATGTTTAACGAAAATGTCACTCGTAAATAAACAGATGTATCTTTTTTTTTATATGATGTACTACAACGAAATGTTTGCTATCTAAAATCCCTTTCATTTCTTGAATGTGGGATTAAATTTTGTGATTTAATATTATATTGTTGTCATAAATTATATTCTCTTATATTTCCCCGTAAGTTTTACACCATTTTTGAAAGTGTGTTTAAATTGCATTTTTTGATTTATTTTGTTATTTGTTCTCGACTTTCTTTAGCGATAGTTCTTGTCAGGATTATATACTTTAGGTTGTTTGTTCGGATAATAATAAAAATTATATCCTGGAATTTTTATTGCTCTCTCGTCTTGTTAAACTTGAGGATTAATTTTTATGTCTGACTGTAGAAAGATTTTTCCACTTTGGAAAATATATATGTAAAAATTGTATGGTTTAGTATATTTATGCTTCTGATTTTTTCTACTTTTTATTTTCGATTTTTTCGTTACTTTTTACATTTGTTTTTTATTTCTATTTCTTAATTTTTCTATTTCTTTATTTTTATTTCCATTTCTTTATATTTTTTCTATTTCTTTTTTTTAATTCTTCATTTTTTTCTATTTCCTTTTTTTATTTTTATTTATTTATTATTGAATTTTTGGTCCTTTTTTATTCGAAATCTAATAAATTTGCTTATTTCTTTAAACTATTCTCAATTCAATTTTAATAAAATTTCACTAAAGACTTCGCAATTATTTTTAAAAATTTGTTCAAAGTTTTCGTAAGAATTGCATTATTTTATTGAATTTTAATAAAATTCTTCAAAATAATTTAATTAGTTTTAAAAATATTTGAATTCATTATTAATTATTAATTATTTATTATTAATTCTTCGTAAGAATTAAATTATTTTTATAAATAATAAAATTCTTCTCTCAGGAATTCAATTATTTTCAATACAATTTTAATTTTCTTTTTTAAACTTCACTAAAGGATTTAATTATATTTTGATAGATAATAAACATCTATTCTCATAAATTCAATTATTTTCAAAAATTATAATAAAATTCTGGAAAAAATTCGATTACATACTTGTATTTTTTCGTCTGACGAAAAATGATTTTTCCACTTTAAATTCGTTTCTAATTATTTTCAATTTTTATTATTTTCAAATTCTTATTTTTGATTTGATATTCATTTAATTTCAGTTTCTTTGAATAGTTTTTTGAATTTTTCTATTTTTGAATTTTAAATTGTCTTTCAAAAGGACTTTTAATTCTTTCAATTTGTCCTTCATCAAAATTCCTTTTAGAATTTTCTTTACTTGAATTTTATGTGTCTGACTAAAGAAGGCTTTTTCCACTCAATATAAGAGTGAATTTTTCTTTCTTTGACTTAAAAATTTCTTTCATTTCTTATTCACTTTCTTATTTCTTTTAATTGAATTTTATTTGTCAGATTAAAGAAAGTCGTTTCTGATTTATTTATTTACACCTTGTATTTTAGATATTAGTATATTTTTTATTTCGTTTTTTTTTGCTTTTTTTAGATTTTTATTTCATTAAATTAGCATTTTTAAACTTTTTTTTATTAAAATTCTTTTTTGTCTAACTAAAAAGGGGTTTTTTTACTTATAGTTCTTATATTACTGTATTTTTGATTTTCTTGCGATTTTTAAATTATTTCCTATATAATTCTACTTACCTGACAAAAAGGGGTTTCTTGACTAATGTTTCTTATATTATTTTTACGTCAGTTTGTCATTATTTTGATTTTTTAATTTCAAATTATAATTTTTAATTTTCCATTTTTTTAAATTTTTGCCTTTTTCAATCTGTTTTTCGAATTTTTTGTATTTCAATTGTATTTGTCTGACTAAAAACGTGATTTTGTACTAGATTTTCGTACTCTTTCTCTAAATTTTTTTTTGTCTGACTATACAAGTTTTTTTCTACTTATATATTTATTTTTTGCTTCGATTTCTGTTTTTTGTTGTGTTTTTTTATTTTCGTCTTGTAGTTCTTGTTTTTTTCTTAGTTTTTTCAACTTTTCCTTCTTTCAATTAACTTTTCGTCCTTTTTTCGATTTTCTCTGTCTAAAAAAGGTTTTTTCCACTTATATTTCTTTAATTCTTAATTTTTATTTTATTTTTCGATTTTTATTTTTTAATTTGTATAGGCAATTTATTTAATTTTCGCTTACTTTCATTTTAATTTCATTTTCATTTTTTGTTCCTTTCTTATTTTTTTGTTAATTTTTCCCTTCTTGAATTATCTTTTCCTACTTTTTTTTACTTATATTTTTCTTGTCTGACTAGAGTAGGGTTTTTTCACTTAAAAACACGTGTAAATATTGCCCTATTCGACACAATTTTTTTCTACATAGCAAATTTCCTCCTTGCGCTCTTATTCTATTATTAAGATTTATTATATCTCCAGAGATATATAGCAAGGGGCTTTCCACTTAATGTCCATTAACTAATTTGATTGACTTTTTCTACTTGCAATTTTTTTCCTATACTATCACTCAACTTGGTTTTTATTCCTCTGACTGTATAAAGAAATATATATGTTGTTATAACTTCTATCCGCCTTGAGACTTCTCTTTGCTTTTTCTTCTAAAATTGTTTACTTTTTACTTATTCCTCTTCTTAATATTAATTATTAAATAATATTAAATAATATTAAATAATATTAAATAATACTAAATAATATTAAATAATATTATTAATTTTTAATTTAATATTAATCTGATACTAATTTAATGTCAATTCAATTTTTCTTTCTTTGAATTATTATCCATATTAACTTTACCACAATTTTACTTGTCTGACTAAATAATTTTTTTTCACTTACATTTTTCAAAAAATTTTCTTTCGTTTTATTTTTCTTGTCTGACTAAAAACAGGTTTTTTCACTTATATTTTTTATATTCTCATATTTCTGTTTTTCTATTTTAGATCTTTATTTTCGAATTTTTATTGTTGTTTTTCTATTTATAATTTTTATTTCTTTTAATTAATTTTTCGAAGTTTTTTAAGTTGTATTTTATTTGTCTGACTATATGTGGTTTTTTCCACATATATTTTCTATAGTCATAGAATGTTGACTCTTTATTTTCGTTTCATATTATAATTTAAAAAAAAAAATTTGTCTGACTAAGAAAGGTTTTTTTCACTTATATTTTTCACTTTTTCATTTTTTATTATTTATATTTTTCTATTTTTTCTTTTAGTTACTATTTTTGTATTTTTTTCTACTTCACTTTTATTCGTCTGACTAAAGAAGGTTTTTCACTTATATTTTTAATATTATTCTATTTTTGTTGGTTTATTTTCATTCTTTACTTTTATTTCTCTTTTATATTATTTCTAAACAAATTTTCTTTTCTTGAATTAGTGTTTTTAACTTTTTCTCATTAAATTCTTTTTTGTCTGACTAAAGAAGGTTTTTTTTCACTTATATATTTACTATTTTTATATTTTTGTTCTTTATTTCCTTGTTTTATGGTTATTTCTTTTTTATTTCATATTTAATAAACTTTTCTTTTATTGAAATTAGTATTTTAAAATTTCTCTAGTTTATTTTTGTTGTCTGGTTCCTATTACTTATATTTCTTATGTTTTTATCTTTATTTTTGTTTTTTATTATTTATTTTTTATTATTATTTAAATTTTCCGCATGAATTTTATTTGTCTGACTAAAGATGGTTTTTTCCACTTATATTGTTATTTTAACTTTGAACAAAATAATGTTAATAAAAATATCTTGAAATTTATTTACATACTAGTCTGACTATAAAAAAGACTTTTCACTGAATTTTTTTGTTTGCTTTTTAAAAATTTTTCTTAATTCAATTCTTCTTATATTTCTTTGTCATCTTAATATTAAAGAAAATAATATTAAAAATATCTCGAAGATTATTTTCAGCATTAATAAACAAAAAATTATATCATGGAAATTTGCGCGTATTTAATTGAAAATCGTATAAGAAACAAATGTTTCTAACAAAACAAAATACAAGGGTTTCCTAACAATTTAACTCGCTTGTAAATTTCCCTTACATGAACTTCATTTACGAGTGACTAGTACTAATAATAATAGTAGTAATAATAATGGCAGTAATAATAATAATAATAATAATAATAATAATAATAATACAACGCATCGAAATAGTAATACCCCCAGGGGGGGTTTTGTGATTTTCCTCGTGAATATTAGCGGGCAAGAAGGGTTTTGATAGTTGAGAGGGACATTGGCTTTACTTCACCCACCGTCCATATATTGCTGACTTCTAGAGCCAGGATTACGCAGAAATCCGAGTCAGTTAGTTTAGACTCTGCTTTGCAACGATATAGCATAAACCGTGGCGAATTGCGTTTCGTGGCTTCCTGAGCATAAGGGACATTGAAGTTTCCAACCCCCCGTACACCACCCCTCAACCCCCCAACGCTCTCACTATACCCTTTTAACGAGTAATCCTACACCTTAAATGAGATACATCATTTATTTTCACATAGATTAAATCCACAATATTCCACTGCGTCTATCTCATAAATTTTAAATATTTAATACTTTTTGTCTATATCGAATATAGGCGCGCGCAGTGAATTTATAATTTATATATATATTGTGTCTCATTAGAATATTTAATTTATTCCTCCTTTTATGCATTAGATACTTTTGAAATTGTTCCTTTGGTCTTAGTTTTATCACCAGTGATTAGACTGTATATACCTCTTTTGCATCTATTTCTTTTCTTTTCTCTTTTCTATTCTCCTTTTTTTATTAAAAATAAAATTTCTAAAATTTCTAAAAATATGTATTTTTTCCATTTTTATTTTTTTTATTCTTTCCCTTCTCCCCACTCCAAAGAAATTTTATAGAACTTTCTGTATTTTTTAAATTAATAAAATTACTAGTTAGATTCTAAAAAAAATTTTTTTTTTAATATTCTGAAATTTAAGAAACTTTTTAGGTTCTTTTAACTTTACGACTATTTAAAATCAATTGTTTTAGGTTTCGTAAAATTGTTTTACATTTTTAAAATATATTTTTTGATAATACAACAAAATAATAGTGCCTTAATTTCCATATATAATTCTTTTTTATTTTCAATTTTTCAATTTTTTTATTTTAATTTTTAACTTTTCTTTCTTTTATTGAATTTATTTTCTTTTATTGATTTACTTGAATTTTATTTCGCTGACTAGGAAAGCTTTTGTCACTTATATTTCTTACTTATATTTATTTTTTTTATTTCTTTTTTGTTTTTTAAAATTATTTCTTATAATTCTAGTTGTCTGACTAAAAAGGAGTATTTCACTTATGATTCTGATATTCTTGTATTACTGTTCTCTATTATAATTATTAATATAATATAATATATATTATAATTATTAATATAATATAATATATATTATTATTATTAATATAATATAATTATTAAAATATGATTTTTTTAAATTAAACATATAATGAACAATTAGCAACAACAAAATCAACTGTTTATTAACAATTGAATTTTTTGAAGCTCCTAACTTCAAAAACTCGAAATTTCGATTGTCTGCTAATTGGCGGATGGAGGATTTTGACTAGTAATTTCGCCAAAATTATTTTACAAAAGTAATTTCTTGTAGATAAACATATAATAAACAATTGGCAACAACAAAATAAATTGTTTATTAACAATTGAATTTTTTAAAGCTCCTAACTTCGAAAAACTCGAAATTTCGATTGTCTGCTAATTGGCGGATGGAGTATTTTGACTAGTAAATTTTCCAAAATTATTTTACAAAAGTAATTTCTTGTAAATTCACATATAATGAACAATTGGCAACAACAAAATCAACTGTTTATTAACAATTGAATTTTTTGAAGCTCCTAACTTCAAAAACTCGAAATTTCGATTGTCTGCTAATTAGCGGATGGAGTATTTTGACTAGTAATTTCGCCAAAATTAGTTTACAAAAGTAATTTCTTCTAAATAAACATATAATAAACAATTGGCAACAACAAAATCAACTGTTTATTAACAATTGAATTTTTTGAAGCTCCTAACTTCGAAAAACTCGAAATTTCGATTGTCTGCTAATTGGCGGATGGAGGATTTTCACTAGTAATTTCGCCAAAATTATTTTACAAAAGTAATTTCTTGTAAATTCACATATAATGAACAATTGGCAACAACAAAATCAACTGTTTATTAACAATTGAATTTTTAAAAGCTCTTAGCTTCAAAAACTCGAAATTTCGATTGTCTGCTAATTGGCGGATGGAGTATTTTGACTAGTAAATTTTCCAAAATTATTTTACAAAAGTAATTTCTTGTAAATTCACATATAATGAACAATTGGCAACAACAAAATCAACTGTTTATTAACAATTAAATTTTTTAAAGCTCCTAACTTCAAAAACTCGAAATTTCGATTGTCTGCTAATTAGCGGATGGAGTATTTTGACTAGTAATTTCGCCAAAATTAGTTTACAAAAGTAATTTCTTCTAAATAAACATATAATGAACAATTGGCAACAACAAAATCAATTGCTTGCTAACAATTGAATTTTTTGAAGCTCCAACTTCGAAAAACTCGAAATTTCGATTGTCTGCTAATTGGCGGATGGAGTATTTTGACTAGTAAATTTTCCAAAATTATTTTACAAAAGTAATTTCTTGTAAATTCACATATAATGAACAATTGGCAACAACAAAATCAACTGTTTATTAACAATTGAATTTTTTGAAGCTCCTAACTTCAAAAACTCGAAATTTCGATTGTCTGCTAATTGGCGGATGGAGGATTTTGACTAGTAATTTCGCCAAAATTATTTTACAAAAGTAATTTCTTGTAAATTTACATATAATGAACAATTGGCAACAACAAAATCAACTGTTTATTAACAATTGAATTTTTTGAAGCTCCTAACTTCAAAAACTCGAAATTTCGATTGTCTGCTAATTGGCGGATGGAGTATTTTGAATAGTAATTTCGCCAAAATTATTTTACAAAAGTAATTTCTTGTAAATTTACATATAATGAACAATTAGCAACAACAAAATCAACTGTTTATTAACAATTGAATTTTTTGAAGCTCCTAACTTCAAAAACTCGAAATTTCGATTGTCTGCTAATTGGCGGATGGAGGATTTTCACTAGTAATTTCGCCAAAATTAATTTACAAAAGTAATTTCTTGTAAATTCACATATAATGAACAATTGGCAACAACAAAATCAATTGCTTGCTAACAATTGAATTTTTTGAAGCTCCAACTTCGAAAAACTCGAAATTTCGATTGTCTGCTAATTGGCGGATGGAGGATTTTGACTAGTAATTTCGCCAAAATTAGTTTACAAAAGTAATTTCTTCTAAATAAACATATAATGAACAATTGGCAACAACAAAATCAACTGTTTATTAACAATTGAATTTTTTGAAGCTCCTAACTTCAAAAACTCGAAATTTCGATTGTCTGCTAATTGGCGGATGGAGTATTTTGACTAGTAATTTCGCCAAAATTATTTTACAAAAGTAATTTCTTGTAAATTTACATATAATGAACAATTAGCAACAACAAAATCAACTGTTTATTAACAATTGAATTTTTTGAAGCTCCTAACTTCAAAAACTCGAAATTTCGATTGTCTGCTAATTGGCGGATGGAGGATTTTGACTAGTAATTTCGCCAAAATTATTTTACAAAAGTAATTTCTTGTAAATTTACATATAATGAACAATTGTCAACAACAAAATCAACTGTTTATTAACAATTGAATTTTTTGAAGCTCCTAACTTCAAAAACTCGAAATTTCGATTGTCTGCTAATTGGCGGATGGAGGATTTTGACTAGTAATTTCGCCAAAATTATTTTACAAAAGTAATTTCTTCTAAATAAACATATAATGCACAGTTGGCAACAACAAAATCAATTGTTTGCTAACAATTGAATTTTTTAAAGCTCTTAGCTTCAAAAACTCGAAATTTCGATTGTCTGCTAATTGGCGGATGGAGTATTTTGACTAGTAATTTCGCCAAAATTATTTTACAAAAGTAATTTCTTGTAAATTTACATATAATGAACAATTGGCAACAACAAAATCAACTGTTTATTAACAATTGAATTTTTTGAAGCTCCTAACTTCAAAAACTCGAAATTTCGATTGTCTGCTAATTGGCGGATGGAGGATTTTCACTAGTAATTTCGCCAAAATTATTTTACAAAAGTAATTTCTTGTAAATTTACATATAATAAACAATTGGCAACAACAAAATCAACTGTTTATTAACAATTGAATTTTTTGAAGCTCCTAACTTCGAAAAACTCGAAATTTCGATTGTCTGCTAATTGGCGGATGGAGGATTTTGACTAGTAATTTCGCCAAAATTATTTTACAAAAGTAATTTCTTGTAAATTTACATATAATAAACATTTGGTAACAACAAAATCAATTGCTTGCTAACAATTGAATTTTTTGAAGCTCCAACTTCGAAAAACTCGAAATTTCGATTGTCTGCTAATTGGCGGATGGAGGATTTTGACTAGTAATTTCGCCAAAATTAGTTTACAAAAGTAATTTCTTCTAAATAAACATATAATGAACAATTGGCAACAACAAAATCAATTGCTTGCTAACAATTGAATTTTTTGAAGCTCCAACTTCGAAAAACTCGAAATTTCGATTGTCTGCTAATTGGCGGATGGAGTATTTTGACTAGTAAATTTTCCAAAATTATTTTACAAAAGTAATTTCTTGTAAATTCACATATAATGAACAATTGGCAACAACAAAATCAACTGTTTATTAACAATTGAATTTTTTGAAGCTCCTAACTTCAAAAACTCGAAATTTCGATTGTCTGCTAATTAGCGGATGGAGTATTTTGACTAGTAACTTCGCCAAAATTAGTTTACAAAAGTAATTTCTTCTAAATAAACATATAATGAACAATTGGCAACAACAAAATCAACTGTTTATTAACAATTGAATTTTTTGAAGCTCCTAACTTCGAAAAACTCGAAATTTCGATTGTCTGCTAATTGGCGGATGGAGGATTTTGACTAGTAATTTTGCCAAAATTATTTTACAAAAGTAATTTCTTGTAAATTCACATATAATAAACAATTGGCAACAACAAAATCAACTGTTTATTAACAATTGAATTTTTTGAAGCTCCTAACTTCGAAAAACTCGAAATTTCGATTGTCTGCTAATTGGCGGATGGAGGATTTTGACTAGTAATTTTGCCAAAATTATTTTACAAAAGTAATTTCTTGTAAATTCACATATAATAAACAATTGGCAACAACAAAATCAACTGTTTATTAACAATTGAATTTTTTGAAGCTCCTAACTTCAAAAACTCGAAATTTCGATTGTCTGCTAATTGGCGGATGGAGGATTTTCACTAGTAATTTCGCCAAAATTATTTTACAAAAGTAATTTCTTGTAGATAAACATATAATAAACAATTGGCAACAACAAAATAAATTGTTTATTAACAATTGAATTTTTTAAAGCTCCTAACTTCGAAAAACTCGAAATTTCGATTGTCTGCTAATTGGCGGATGGAGGATTTTCACTAGTAATTTCGCCAAAATTATTTTACAAAAGTAATTTCTTCTAAATAAACATATAATGAACAATTGGCAACAACAAAATCAACTGTTTATTAACAATTGAATTTTTTGAAGCTCCTAACTTCGAAAAACTCGAAATTTCGATTGTCTGCTAATTGGCGGATGGAGGATTTTCACTAGTAATTTCGCCAAAATTATTTTACAAAAGTAATTTCTTGTAAATTTACATATAATAAACAATTGGCAACAACAAAATCAACTGTTTATTAACAATTGAATTTTTTGAAGCTCCTAACTTCGAAAAACTCGAAATTTCGATTGTCTGCTAATTGGCGGATGGAGGATTTTGACTAGTAATTTCGCCAAAATTATTTTACAAAAGTAATTTCTTGTAAATTTACATATAATAAACATTTGGTAACAACAAAATCAATTGCTTGCTAACAATTGAATTTTTTTAAGCTCCAACTTCGAAAAACTCGAAATTTCGATTGTCTGCTAATTGGCGGATGGAGGATTTTGACTAGTAATTTCGCCAAAATTAGTTTACAAAAGTAATTTCTTCTAAATAAACATATAATGAACAATTGGCAACAACAAAATCAATTGCTTGCTAACAATTGAATTTTTTGAAGCTCCAACTTCGAAAAACTCGAAATTTCGATTGTCTGCTAATTGGCGGATGGAGGATTTTGACTAGTAATTTTGCCAAAATTATTTTACAAAAGTAATTTCTTGTTAATTTACATATAATAAACATTTGGCAACAACAAAATCAACTGTTTATTAACAATTGAATTTTTTGAAGCTCCTAACTTCAAAAACTCGAAATTTCGATTGTCTGCTAATTGGCGGATGGAGGATTTTCACTAGTAATTTCGCCAAAATTATTTTACAAAAGTAATTTCTTGTAAATTCACATATAATGAACAATTGGCAACAACAAAATCAATTGTTTGCTAACAATTGAATTTTTTAAAGCTCTTAGCTTCAAAAACTCGAAATTTCGATTGTCTGCTAATTGGCGGATGGAGTATTTTGACTAGTAATTTCGCCAAAATTATTTTACAAAAGTAATTTCTTGTAAATTTACATATAATGAACAATTGGCAACAACAAAATCAACTGTTTATTAACAATTGAATTTTTTGAAGCTCCTAACTTCAAAAACTCGAAATTTCGATTGTCTGCTAATTGGCGGATGGAGGATTTTCACTAGTAATTTCGCCAAAATTATTTTACAAAAGTAATTTCTTGTAAATTTACATATAATAAACATTTGGTAACAACAAAATCAATTGCTTGCTAACAATTGAATTTTTTGAAGCTCCAACTTCGAAAAACTCGAAATTTCGATTGTCTGCTAATTGGCGGATGGAGGATTTTGACTAGTAATTTCGCCAAAATTAGTTTACAAAAGTAATTTCTTCTAAATAAACATATAATGAACAATTGGCAACAACAAAATCAATTGCTTGCTAACAATTGAATTTTTTGAAGCTCCAACTTCGAAAAACTCGAAATTTCGATTGTCTGCTAATTGGCGGATGGAGTATTTTGACTAGTAAATTTTCCAAAATTATTTTACAAAAGTAATTTCTTGTAAATTCACATATAATGAACAATTGGCAACAACAAAATCAACTGTTTATTAACAATTGAATTTTTTGAAGCTCCTAACTTCAAAAACTCGAAATTTCGATTGTCTGCTAATTGGCGGATGGAGGATTTTGACTAGTAATTTTGCCAAAATTATTTTACAAAAGTAATTTCTTGTAAATTTACATATAATAAACAATTGGCAATAACAAAATCAATTGTTTATTAACAATTGAATTTTTTGAAGCTCCTAACTTCGAAAAACTCGAAATTTCGATTGTCTGCTAATTGGCGGATGGAGGATTTTGACTAGTAATTTTGCTAAAATTATTTTACAAAAGTAATTTCTTGTTAATTTACATATAATAAACATTTGGCAACAACAAAATCAACTGTTTATTAACAATTGAATTTTTTGAAGCTCCTAACTTCAAAAACTCGAAATTTCGATTGTCTGCTAATTGGCGGATGGAGGATTTTCACTAGTAATTTCGCCAAAATTATTTTACAAAAGTAATTTCTTGTAAATTCACATATAATGAACAATTGGCAACAACAAAATCAATTGTTTGCTAACAATTGAATTTTTTAAAGCTCTTAGCTTCAAAAACTCGAAATTTCGATTGTCTGCTAATTGGCGGATGGAGTATTTTGACTAGTAATTTCGCCAAAATTATTTTACAAAAGTAATTTCTTGTAAATTTACATATAATGAACAATTGGCAACAACAAAATCAACTGTTTATTAACAATTGAATTTTTTGAAGCTCCTAACTTCAAAAACTCGAAATTTCGATTGTCTGCTAATTGGCGGATGGAGGATTTTCACTAGTAATTTCGCCAAAATTATTTTACAAAAGTAATTTCTTGTAAATTTACATATAATAAACATTTGGTAACAACAAAATCAATTGCTTGCTAACAATTGAATTTTTTGAAGCTCCAACTTCGAAAAACTCGAAATTTCGATTGTCTGCTAATTGGCGGATGGAGGATTTTGACTAGTAATTTCGCCAAAATTAGTTTACAAAAGTAATTTCTTCTAAATAAACATATAATGAACAATTGGCAACAACAAAATCAATTGCTTGCTAACAATTGAATTTTTTGAAGCTCCAACTTCGAAAAACTCGAAATTTCGATTGTCTGCTAATTGGCGGATGGAGTATTTTGACTAGTAAATTTTCCAAAATTATTTTACAAAAGTAATTTCTTGTAAATTCACATATAATGAACAATTGGCAACAACAAAATCAACTGTTTATTAACAATTGAATTTTTTGAAGCTCCTAACTTCAAAAACTCGAAATTTCGATTGTCTGCTAATTAGCGGATGGAGTATTTTGACTAGTAATTTCGCCAAAATTAGTTTACAAAAGTAATTTCTTCTAAATAAACATATAATGAACAATTGGCAACAACAAAATCAACTGTTTATTAACAATTGAATTTTTTGAAGCTCCTAACTTCGAAAAACTCGAAATTTCGATTGTCTGCTAATTGGCGGATGGAGGATTTTGACTAGTAATTTTGCCAAAATTATTTTACAAAAGTAATTTCTTGTAATTCACATATAATAAACAATTGGCAACAACAAAATCAACTGTTTATTAACAATTGAATTTTTTGAAGCACCTAACTTCAAAACTCGAAATTTCGATTGTCTGCTAATTGGCGGATGGAGGATTTTCACTAGTAATTTCGCCAAAATTATTTTACAAAAGTAATTTCTTGTAGATAAACATAATAAACAATTGGCAACAACAAAATAAATTGTTTATTAACAATTGAATTTTTTAAAGCTCCTAACTTCGAAAAACTCGAAATTTCAATTGTCTGCTAATTGGCGGATGGAGTATTTTGACTAGTAAATTTTCCAAAATTATTTTACAAAAGTAATTTCTTGTAAATTCACATATAATGAACAATTGGCAACAACAAAATCAACTGTTTATTAACAATTAAATTTTTTGAAGCTCCTAACTTCAAAAACTCGAAATTTCGATTGTCTGCTAATTAGCGGATGGAGTATTTTGACTAGTAATTTCGCCAAAATTAGTTAACAAAAGTAATTTCTTCTAAATAAACATATAATGAACAATTGGCAATAACAAAATCAATTGTTTATTAACAATTGAATTTTTTGAAGCTCCTAACTTCGAAAAACTCGAAATTTCGATTGTCTGCTAATTGGCGGATGGAGGATTTTGACTAGTAATTTTGCCAAAATTATTTTACAAAAGTAATTTCTTGTTAATTTACATATAATAAACATTTGGTAACAACAAAATCAATTGCTTGCTAACAATTGAATTTTTTGAAGCTCCAACTTCGAAAAACTCGAAATTTCGATTGTCTGCTAATTGGCGGATGGAGGATTTTGACTAGTAATTTCGCCAAAATTAGTTTACAAAAGTAATTTCTTCTAAATAAACATATAATGAACAATTGGCAACAACAAAATCAACTGTTTATTAACAATTGAATTTTTTGAAGCTCCTAACTTCAAAAACTCGAAATTTCGATTGTCTGCTAATTGGCGGATGGAGTATTTTGACTAGTAATTTCGCCAAAATTATTTTACAAAAGTAATTTCTTGTAAATTTACATATAATGAACAATTGGCAACAACAAAATCAACTGTTTATTAACAATTGAATTTTTTGAAGCTCCTAACTTCAAAAACTCGAAATTTCGATTGTCTGCTAATTGGCGGATGGAGGATTTTGACTAGTAATTTCGCCAAAATTATTTTACAAAAGTAATTTCTTGTAAATTTACATATAATGAACAATTGGCAACAACAAAATCAACTGTTTATTAACAATTGAATTTTTTGAAGCTCCTAACTTCAAAAACTCGAAATTTCGATTGTCTGCTAATTGGCGGATGGAGGATTTTGACTAGTAATTTCGCCAAAATTATTTTACAAAAGTAATTTCTTCTAAATAAACATATAATGCACAGTTGGCAACAACAAAATCAATTGTTTGCTAACAATTGAATTTTTTAAGCTCTTAGCTTCAAAAACTCGAAATTTCGATTGTCTGCTAATTGGCGGATGGAGGATTTTCACTAGTAATTTCGCCAAAATTATTTTACAAAAGTAATTTCTTGTAAATTTACATATAATGAACAATTGGCAACAACAAAATCAACTGTTTATTAACAATTGAATTTTTTGAAGCTCCTAACTTCAAAAACTCGAAATTTCGATTGTCTGCTAATTGGCGGATGGAGGATTTTCACTAGTAATTTCGCCAAAATTATTTTACAAAAGTAATTTCTTGTAAATTCACATATAATGAACAATTGGCAACAACAAAATCAACTGTTTATTAACAATTGAATTTTTTGAAGCTCCTAACTTCAAAAACTCGAAATTTCGATTGTCTGCTAATTGGCGGATGGAGGATTTTGACTAGTAATTTCGCCAAAATTATTTTACAAAAGTAATTTCTTGTAAATTTACATATAATGAACAATTGGCAACAACAAAATCAACTGTTTATTAAGAATTGAATTTTTTGAAGCTCCTAACTTCAAAAACTCGAAATTTCGATTGTCTGCTAATTGGCGGATGGAGGATTTTCACTAGTAATTTCGCCAAAATTATTTTACAAAAGTAATTTCTTGTAGATAAACATATAATGAACAATTGGCAACAACAAAATCAACTGTTTATTAACAATTGAATTTTTTGAAGCTCCTAACTTCAAAAACTCGAAATTTCGATTGTCTGCTAATTGGCGGATGGAGTATTTTGACTAGTAATTTTGCCAAAATTATTTTACAAAAGTAATTTCTTGTAAATTTACATATAATAAACAATTGGCAACAAGAAAATCAACTGTTTATTAACAGTTGAATTTTTTGAAGCTCCTAACTTCAAAAACTCGAAATTTCGATTGTCTGCTAATTGGCGGATAAAGGATTTTCACTAGTAATTTTGCCAAAATTATTTTACAAAAGTAATTTCTTGTAGATAAACTTATAATGAACAATTAGCAACAACAAAATCAATTGTTTATTAACAATTGAATTTTTTGAAGCTCCTAACTTCGAGAAACTCGAAATTTCGATTGTCTGCTAATTGGCGGATAGAGGATTTTGACTAGTAATTTTGCCAAAATTATTCTACAAAATTAATTTCTTGTAAATTTACATATAATAAACAATTGGCAACAACAAAATCAACTGTTTATTAACAATTGAATTTTTTGAAGCTCCTAACTTCGAAAAACTCGAAATTTCGATTGTCTGCTAATTGGCGGATGGAGGATTTTGACTAGTAATTTCGCCAAAATTAGTTTACAAAAGTAATTTCTTCTAAATAAACATATAATGAACAATTGGCAACAACAAAATCAATTGTTTATTAACAATTGAATTTTTTGAAGCTCCTAACTTCGAAAAATTCGAAATTTCGATTGTCTGCTAATTGGCGGATGGAGGATTTTGACTAGTAATTTTGCCAAAATTATTTTACAAAAGTAATTTTTTGTAAATTTACATATAATGAACAATTGGCAACAACAAAATCAACTGTTTATTAACAATTGAATTTTTTGAAGCTTATAACTTCAAAAACTCGAAATTTCGATTGTCTGCTAATTGGCGGATGGAGTATTTTGACTAGTAATTTTGCCAAAATTATTTTACAAAAGTAATTTCTTGTAAATTTGCATATAATAAACAATTGGCAACAAGAAAATCAACTGTTTATTAACAATTGAATTTTTTGAAGCTCCTAACTTCAAAAACTCGAAATTTCGATTGTCTGCTAATTGGCGGATAAAGGATTTTCACTAGTAATTTCGCCAAAATTATTTTACAAAAGTAATTTCTTGTAGATAAACTTATAATGAACAATTGGCAACAACAAAATAAATTGTTTATTAACAATTGAATTTTTTAAAGCTCCTAACTTCGAAAAACTCGAAATTTCGATTGTCTGCTAATTGGCGGATGGAGGATTTTGACTAGTAATTTCGCCAAAATTAGTTTACAAAAGTAATTTCTTCTAAATAAACATATAATGAACAATTGGCAACAACAAAATCAATTGTTTATTAACAATTGAATTTTTTGAAGCTCCTAACTTCGAAAAACTCGAAATTTCGATTGTCTGCTAATTGGCGGATGGAGTATTTTGACTAGTAATTTTGCCAAAATTATTTTACAAAAGTAATTTCTTCTAAATAAACATATAATGAACAATTGGCAACAACAAAATCAACTGTTTATTAACAATTGAATTTTTTGAAGCTCCTAACTTCAAAAACTCGAAATTTCGATTGTCTGCTAATTGGCGGATGGAGGATTTTCACTAGTAATTTCGCCAAAATTATTTTACAAAAGTAATTTCTTGTAAATTCACATATAATGAACAATTGGCAACAACAAAATCAACTGTTTATTAACAATTGAATTTTTTGAAGCTCCTAACTTCGAAAAACTCGAAATTTCGATTGTCTGCTAATTGGCGGATGGAGGATTTTGACTAGTAATTTCGCCAAAATTATTTACCAAAAGTAATTTCTTGTAAATTCACATATAATAAACAATTGGCAACAACAAAATCAACTGTTTATTAACAATTGAATTTTTGTGAAGCTCCTAACTTCGAAAAAACCGAAAGTTTTTCCCAGTGGGCTAATTGGCGGGATGGAGGGATTTCCACTAG